>NC_071992.2:41381770-41692916 GCF_028885655.2 Pongo abelii
TTCAGCAAAATTGGCATAGAAGGGACATACCTAAATGGGAAAAAGTTGAAAGCATTCCCCCCTGAGAACTGGAACAAGATAAGGATGTTCACTTTCACCACTTCTATTAAACATAGTACTGAAAGTCCTAGCCAGAGCAATCAGACAACAGAAAAAAATAAAGGGGATCCAAATTGATAATGAGGAAGTCAAACTGTGGCTGTTCACCGATGATATGATCATATACCTAGAAAACCCTAGAGACTTATTAAAAAAGCTCCTGGATCTGATGAATGAATTCAATAAGTTTCTGGGTACAAAATCAATGTACGCAAACCAGTAGCACTGCTATCCACCAACAGCGACCAAGCTGAGAATCAAATTGAGAACTCAACCCCCTTTACAACAGCTGCAAAAAGAAACCCTTAAGAATATACCTAACCAAAGAGGTGAAAGATCTCTACAAGGAAAACTACAAAACACTGGTGAAAGAAATCATAGATGACACAAACAAATGGAAACATCCCATGCTCATGGATGGGTAGAATCAATAATATGAAAATGACTACATTGCAAAAAGCGATCTACAATTTCAATGCAATTCTCATCAAAATACCATCATCGTTCTTCACGGAACTAGAAAAACAATCCTAAAATTTATAGGGAACACAAAAAGAGCCCACATAGCCAAAGACTAAGCAAAAAGAACAAATCTGCAGGTACCACATTACCAGACTTCACACTATACTACAAAGCTATAGTTACCAGAACAGCATGATATTGATATAAAAACAGGCAAGTAGACAAATAGAACAGAATAGAGGACCCAGAAATAAGGCCAAATACTTACAGCCAACTGATCTTCAACAAAGCAAACAAAAACATAAAGTGTGGAAAGGACACCCTATTCAACAAATGGCGCTGGGATAATTGGCAAGCCACATGTAGAAGAATGAAACTGGATCCTCATCACTCACCTTATACAAAAATCAATCAAGATGAATTAAAGACTTAAATTTAACATCATCTGAAACCATAAAATTCTAGAAGATAACATGGTGAAAACTCATCTAGACATTGGCCTAGGCAAAGACTTCGTGACTGAGGACCGAAAATCAAATGCAACTAAAACAAAGATAAATAGATGGGACTTAATTAAAAAGCTTCTGCACAGCAAAAGAAATGATCAGCAGAGTAAACAGGCAACACACAGAGTAGGAGAAAATCTTCACAAACTGTGCATCAGACGAAGGACCAATATCCAGAATCTACAAGGAATGCAAACAAATCAGGAAGAAAAACAACAACAGCAACAAATAATCCTATCAAAAAGTGGGCTAAGGACATGAATAGACAATTCTCAAAAGAAGATATACAAATGACCAACAAACATATGAAAAAATGCTCAACATCACTAATTATCAGGGAATTGAGAATCAAAGCCACAATGTGATACCACCTTACTCCTGCAAGAATGGCCATAATTTTTTTTAAAAGATGTTGGTGTGGATGTGGTGAAAAGGGAAAACTTTTACACTGCTGGTGGGAATGTGAACTAGTACAACCACTGTGGAAAGGACTATGGACATTCCTTAAATAACCAAAAGTAGATCTACCATTTGATCCAGCAATCCCACTGGGGGCATCGACCCAAAGGAAAATAAGTCATTATATGAAAAAGACCCTTGCTTATGCATGTTTATAGCAGCACAATTCACAATTGCAAAAATATGGAACCAGTCTAAATGACTATCCACCAACAAGTGGACAAAGAACCAACAAGTGGATAAAGAATTTGTGGTATATATGTATGTACATATATATATATGTATATATATAGTGTATATATGTGTGTGTATTGTGTATATATATGTGTGTGTATATATACACACACATATATATACACACACACATATACAATGGAATACTACTCAGCCACAAAAAGGAATGAAATAATGGCATTTGCAGTAACCTGGATGGAATTGGAGACTGTTATTCTAAGTGAAGTAACTCAGGAATGGAAAACCAAACATCGTATGTTCTCACTTATAAGTGGGAGCTAAGCTATAAGGATGCAAAGGCATAAGAGTAATATAATGGACTCTGGAGATGTGTGGGAAAGTATGGGAGTGGGGTGAGGGATAAAAGACTACACATTGGGTGCAGTGTACACTGCTTGGGTCATGGGTGCACCAAAATTTCAGAAATCACACCTAAAGAACTTATCCATGTAGCCAAACTGCACCTGTTCTCCCAAACTATTGAAATAATTAACAATAATAATAATAAAGGTGAGATCCAGAACAAAAAAAGATGAGCCCATGAGGTGCACTTCTTGAGCAACACAATTCAATTTATTTAATTTTACCTCCATGATCATGAAAACATAGTTTTTCAATATTCTAAAGTCACGACTCCCATATACCTACAAAGTAAAAATATTTGTAAAAGAGTTTTCTCTGCCTCTCAGTGGAGGAGCCAATAGGATGATAAAGCTTGATTCAAAGAGTATTTGAGGAAGTGAGTGTTCACAGGTATTTTTAAAAATGTTAGAATAGGCCGGGCGCAGTGGCTCATGCCTGTAATCCCAGTACTTTGGGAGGCTGAGGCAGGCGGATCACGAGGTCAGGAGATAGAGACCATCCTGGCTAACACGGTGAAACCCTGTCTCTACTAAAAAATAAAACAAAAATTAGCCAGGTGTGGTGGTGTGCGCCTGTAGTCCCAGCTACTCAGGAGGTTGAGGCAGGAGAATGGCATGAACCCGGGAGGCGGAGCTTGTAGTGAGCCGAGATCGCGCCACCGCACTCCAGCCTGGGTGACAGAGCAAGACTCCGTCTCAAAAAAAAAAAAAAAAAGTTAGAACCAAAGTATGATTGCCTTTTATACCAGTTCGTAAAAGGAAACAAATTCTGAAGAAACAAGTGTTGATACTTTCTCATTATACATGTGCAAATTTTCCTCTATAAACACTTTGAACCATTAGTTTTGAATTAAATGTTGACTCTGTAAGCTTGAGTGACAGTAGATATTGTATTTGTCTTCTCATGCATCACTTGGAAAATGTGTGTGAGACTTTCTACAGATAGCAAATACTTGAAAACTTAAGAAAAAGTTGGCGAAAAACAATTTTGAGAAGATACATTTTATATAAGCTGGGCCTTCAGGACCTTTGAAAGCTAGGAAAATTTTTATTTACTTTGCATAGGATAATGACAATAGCCATAAGAGACTGGGGCATGTGTTGAAGAAAGAAGAGTTTTCAGAGATGATGATTAGATGCTTCTTAGCAAAAGTAAATTTGCAGAAAGGGAAGCCCAGAAGCAGATCAGAAATATGTAATTATGGAAGTTATTTTTAAGTTTTTTGCAACATGAAATCTGAAGTAAATATGAAATAAACTTTCTCCTGCGTGTTCTTAGAATATCTTCATGATTTATGTGATTAAATTTCTTGTGCATAAAAAAATGGGTAATGCTTATAAGAGAAGCTGGAAACCCAAAGATAAGCAGACATCCATAAAGGAAAGAAAGGCAAAGTGGAGCTAGGGAATATAAAAATTACTCATAATCCATTTTGGCTCTGCTCAGTTGGGCAGTTTCTGGTTTCTCCAAATCAATCTTAAAGAAGAAATCAGCAGCCATTTATAAAACGATAAATCCTCATCATAAACATTTAAAAAATGTTGCAGGCTTTAAAAGGAGATATTTTAAGAATCCTGTGTGATGCTTGAATAGTTAACAAGAAGATTTAATTTTCTAATTGCTATTAGAAACTTAGAGGAAAAAATGGACCAGCATATAGAGCCTACAGAGAAATAAAACTTAAATATCATTGATATTTAAAGTTTTATGTTTCTCTTTCCTCCTAGTTCAAACCGGTTAATACGATTTGTAGGAAATCAGCTGATAAAGAATGTGATTTCACTGAATATTGCAATGGGGACCTTCCATACTGTTTGCCTGACACTTATGTACGTGATGGAGAATATTGTGATTCAGGTGGAGCCTTCTGTTTTCAAGGAAAGTGTCGGACTTTTGACAAACAATGTGATGATTTAATCGGAAGAGGTAATAATCATAATTTTCTTCTTAGTCCCTAAATTCTGATTATTCCAAAGTCTGTTATTGAATTTTATGGAACAAAAATGTAAACGTATGTGTTAATGACTGAATTCTTGCATAATGTATATTAGTGTTAAAGAAAAAGCAAAATTATCTTTTCTTTTTCTTTTTTGAGATGGAGTTTCTCTTTGTCGCCCAGGCTGGAGTGCAGTGGCCTGATCTCAGCTCACTGTAACCTCCGCCTCCTGGGTTCAAGCGATCCTCCTGCCGCAGCCTACGGAGTAGCTGGGATTACAGGAGCACACCATCATGGGTGGCTAAGTTTGTGTTTTTAGTAGAGACAGGACAGTGTTTCACCATGTTGGCCAGGCTTGTCTCAAACTCCTAGCCTCAAGGGATCTGCCCACATTGTCCTCCCAAAGTGCTGGGATTACAGACACGAGCCACTGCGCCTGGCGCAAAAACAAAATTTTCATGATTGTGAAATTCAACAACAAAAAACCTCTCTGAATTTATATGGAATTCTTGTTCCTACAGAAAAGAAACCTCAAGTGAAAATGCAGTTTTTCAAATTATCATATAGAATTTGTGGTGAGGGTTTAGTTTAAAGGAAACAAGGTTTTTTAATCAGAGGAAAGCAGGGCTAATCACTGATTAGTTGGGTTTCAAAGCACTTGCTGATAAGTGAGGGCTTCAGTTCATTACCAATCTAGTCCATTTTGATAATTTCCTATAAATGTCATTTGCTTCATTGGAAGATACAAATTCCTGAACGTATGCAGTGCATGTTCTCTGAGAGAGTGAAATTTTTCATTCTTAGCCCTCCCTTGAGGTCTTCTCTAACCAGGTCATAGATCTCTAAATATTGTCTACAGCAATGTGACTGCCAGGAATTTAAGGAGAAGGTGAGATGGAGGTTTTGATGATTTTCATAATTTTGTTCTGCTTTTCTAACAGAATCATTATTTGTACCATATGGCAAGACAATAGCTATAGACTTTATTTTTTTTTTATGTTCCAGTAAAACTTTATTATTGTTTATTATTATTATTATTATACTTTAGGTTTTATGGTACATGTGCGCAATGTGCAGGTAAGTTACATATGTATACATTTGCCATGCTGGTGCGCTGCACCCACTAACTCGTCATCTAGCATTAGGTATATCTCCCAATGCTATCCCTCCCCCCTCCCCCCACCCCACAACAGTCCCCGAAGTGTGATGTTCCCCTTCCTGTGTCCATGTGTTCTCATTGTTCAATTCCCACCTATGAGTGAGAACATGTGGTGTTTGGTTTTTTGTTCTTGCGATAGTTTACTGAGAATGATGATTTCCAATTTCATCCATGTCCCTACAAAGGACATGAACTCATCATTTTTTATGGCTGCATAGTATTCCATGGTGTATATGTGCCACATTTTCTTAATCCAGTCTATCATTGTTGGACATTTGGGTTGGTTCCAAGTGTTTGCTATTGTGAATAATGCCGCAATAAACATATGTGTGCATGTGTCTTTATAGCAGCATGATTTATAGTCCTTTGGGTATATACCCAGTAATGGGATGGCTGGGTCAAATGGTATTTCTAGTTCTAGATCCCTGAGGAATCGCCACACTGACTTCCACAAGGGTTGAACTAGTTTACAGTCCCACCAACAGTGTAAAAGTGTTCCTATTTCTCCACATCCTCTTCAGCAGCACCTGTTGTTTCCTGACTTTTTAATGATTGCCATTCTAACTGGTGTGAGATGGTATCTCATTGTGGTTTTGATTTGCATTTCTCTGATGGCCAGTGATGGTGAGCATTTTTTCATGTGTTTTTTGGCTGCATAAATGTCTTCTTTTGAGAAGTGTCTGTTCATGTCCTTTGCCCACTTTTTGATGGGGTTGTTTGTTTTTTTCTTGTAAATTTGTTGGAGTTCATTGTAGATTCTGGATATTAGCCCTTTGTCAGATGAGTAGGTTGCAAAAATTTTCTCCCGTTTTGTAGGTTGCCTGTTCACTCTGATGGTAGTTTCCTTTGCTGTGCAGAAGCTCTGTAGTTTAATTAGATCCCATTTGTCAATTTTGGCTTTTGTTGCCATTGCTTTTGGTGTTTTAGACATGAAGTCCTTGCCTATGCCTATGTCCTGAATGGTAATGCCTAGGTTTTCTTCTAGGGTTTTTGTGGTTTTAGGTCTAACATTTAAGTCTTTAATCCATCTTGAATTGATTTTTGTATAAGGTGTAAGGAAGGGATCCAGTTTCAGCTTTCTACATATGGCTAGCCAGTTTTCCCAGCACCATTTATTAAATAGGGAATCGTTTCCCCATTTCTTGTTTTTGTCAGGTTTGTCAAAGATCAGATAGTTGTAGATATGTGGCATTATTTCTGAGGGCTCTGTTCTGTTCCATTGATCTATATCTCTGTTTTGGTACCAGTACCATGCTGTTTTGGTTACTGTAGCCTTGTAGTATAGTTTGAAGTCAGGTAGTGTGATGCCTCCAGCTTTGCTCTCTTGGCTTAGGATTGACTTGGCGATGCGGGCTCTTTTTTGGTTCCATATGAACTTTAAAGTAGTTTTTTCCAATTCTGTGAAGAAAGTCATTGGTAACTTGATGGGGATGGCATTGAATCTGTAAATTACCTTGGGAAGGATGGCCATTTTCACGATATTGATTCTTCCTACCCATGAGCATGGAATGTTCTTCCATTTGTTTGTATCCTCTTTTATTTCCTTGAGCAGTGGTTTGTAGTTCTCCTTGAAGAGGTCCTTCACATCCTTTGTAAGTTGGATTCCTAGGTATTTTATTCTCTTTGAAGCAATTGTGAATGGGAGTTCACTCATGATTTGGCTCTCTGTTTGTCTATTATTGGTGTATAAGAATGCTTGTGATTTTTGTGCATTGATTTTGTATCCTGAGACTTTGCTGAAGTTGCTTATCAGCTTAAGGAGATTTTGGGCTGAGACAATGGGGTTTTCTAGATATACTATCATGTCATCTACAAACAGGGACAATTTGACCTCCTCTTTTCCTAATTGAATACCTTTGATTTCTTTCTCCTGCCTAATTGCTCTGGCCAGAACTTCCAACACTACGTTGAATAGAAGTGGTGAGAGAGGGCATCCCTGTCTTGTGCCAGTTTTCAAAGGGAATGCTTCCAGTTTTTCCCCATTCAGTATGATATTGGCTGTGGATTTGTCATAGATAGCTCTTATTATTTTGAGATATGTCCCATCAATACCTAATTTATTGAGAGCTTTTAGCATGAAGGGTTGTTGAATTTTGTCAAAGGCCTTTTCTGCATCTATTGAGATAATCATGTGGTTTTTGTCTTTGGTTCTGTTTATATGCTGGATTACATTTATTGGTTTGCGTATATTGAACCAGCCTTGCATCCCAGGGATGAAGCCCACTTGATCATGGTGGATAAGCTTTTTGATGTGCTGCTGGATTCTGTTTGCCAGTATTTTATTGAGAATTTTTGCATCAATGTTCATCAAGGATATTGGTCTAAAATGTTCTTTTTTTGTTGTGTCTCTGCCCGTCTTTGGTATCAGGATGATGCTGGCCTCATAAAATGAGTTAGGGAGGATTCCCTCTTTTTCTATTGATTGGAATAGTTTCAGAAGGAATGGTACCAGCTCCTCCTTGTACCTCCGGTAGAATTCGGCTGTGAACCCATCTGGTCCTGGACTCTTTTTGGTTGGTGAGCTATTGATTATTGCCACAATTTCAGCTCCTGTTATTGGTCTATTCAGAGATTCAACTTCTTCCTGGTTTAGTCTTGGGAGGGTGTATGTGTCAAGGAATTTATCCATTTCTTCTAGATTTTCTAGTTTATTTGCGTAGAGGTGTTTGTAATATTCTCTGATGGTAGTTTGTATTTCTGTGGGATCAGTGGTGATATCCCCTTTATCATTTTTTATTGCATCTATTTGATTCTTCTTTTTTCTTTTTTTTTTTATTATTATTATTATTATTATTATTATACTTTAGGCTCTATGGTACATGTGTGCAACGTGCAGGTAAGTTACATATGTATACATGTGCCATGCTGGTGCGCTGCACCCACCAACTCGTCATCTAGCATTAGGTATATCTCCTAACGCTATCCCTCCCCCCTCCCCCCACCCCACAACAGTCCCCGAAATGTGATGTTCCCCTTCTTGTGTCCATGTGTTCTCATTGTTCAATTCCCACCTATGAGTGAGAATATGCGGTGTTTGGTTTTTTGTTCTTGTGATAGTTTACTGAGAATGATGTTTTCCAATTTCATCCATGTCCCTACAAGGGATGTGAACTCATCATTTTTTATGGCTGCATAGTATTCCATGGTGTATATGTGCCACATTTTCTTAATCCAGTCTATCATTGTTGGACATTTGGGTTGGTTCCAAGTCTTTGCTATTGTGAATAATGCCGCAAGAAACATACGTGTGCATGTGTCTTTATAGCAGCATGATTTATAGTCCTTTGGGTATATTCCCAGTTAATCTTGCTAGCGGTCTATCAATTTTGTTGATCCTTTCAAAAAACCAGCTCCTGGATTCATTTATTTTTTGAAGGGTTTTTTGTGTCTCTATTTCCTTCAGTTCTGCTCTGATTTTAGTTATTTCTTGACTTCTGCTAGCTTTTGAATGTGTTTGCTCTTGCTTTTCTAGTTCTTTTAATTGTGATGTTAGGGTGTCAATTTTGGATCTTTCCTGCTTTCTCTTGTGGGCATTTAGTGCTATAAATTTCCCTCTACACACTGCTTTGAATGCATCCCAGAGATTCTGGTATGTTGTGTCTTGGTTCTCGTTGGTTTCAAAGAACATCTTTATTTCTGCCTTCATTTCGTTATGTACCCAGTAGTCATTCAGGAGCAGGTTTTTCAGTTTCCATGTAGTTGAGCGGTTTTGAGTGAGATTCTTAATCCTGAGTTCTAGCTTGATTGCACTGTGATCTGAGAGATAGTTTGTTATAATTTCTGTTCTTTTACATTTATTGAGGAGAGCTTTACTTCCAAGTATGTGGTCAATTTTGGAATAGGTGTGGTGTGGTGCTGAAAAAAATGTATATTCTGTTGATTTGGGGTGGAGAGTTCTGTAGATGTCTATTAGGTCCGCTTGGTGCAGAGCTGAGTTCAATTCCTGGGTATCCTTGTTGACTTTCTGTCTCGTTGATCTGTCTAATGTTGACAGTGGGGTGTTAAAGTCTCCCATTATTAATGTGTGGGAGTCTAAGTCTCTTTGTAGGTCACTCAGGACTTGCTTTATGAATCTGGGTGCTCCTGTATTGGGTGCATATATATTTAGGATAGTTAGCTCCTCTTGTTGAATTAATCCCTTTACCATTATGTAATGGCCTTCTTTGTCTCTTTTGATCTTTGTTGGTTTAAAGTCTGTTTTATCAGAGACTAGGATTGCAACCCCTGCCTTTTTTTGTTTTCCATTTGCTTGGTAGATCTTCCTCCATCCTTTTATTTTGAGCCTATGTGTGTCTCTGCACGTGAGATGGGTTTCCTGAATACAGCACACTGATGGGTCTTGAGTCTTTATCCAATTTGCCAGTCTGTGTCTTTTAATTGGAGCATTTAGTCCATTTACATTTAAAGTTAATATTGTTATGTGTGAATTTGATCCTGTCATTATGATGTTAGCTGGTTATTTTGCTTGTTAGTTGATGCAGTCTCTTCCTAGTCTCGATGGTGTTTACATTTTGGTATGATTTTGCAGTGGCTGGTACCGGTTGTGCCTTTCCATGTTTAGCGCTTCCTTCAGGAGCTCTTTTAGAGCAGGCCTGCTGGTGACAAAATCTCTCAGCATTTGCTTGTCTGTAAAGTATTTTATTTCTCCTTCACTTATGAAGCTTAGTTTGGCTGGATATGAAATTCTGGGTTGAAAATTCTTTTCTTTAAGAATGTTGAATATTGGCCCCCACTCTTTTCTGGCTTGTAGGGTTTCTGCTGAGAGATCCGCTGTTAGTCTGATGGGCTTCCCTTTGATGGTAACCCGACCTTTCTCTCTGGCTGCCCTTAACATTTTTTCCTTCATTTCAACTTTGGTGAATCTGACAATTATGTGTCTTGGAGTTGCTCTTCTCGAGGAGTATCTTTGTGGCGTTCTCTGTATTTCCTGAATCTGAATGTTGGCCTGCCTTGCTAGATTGGGGAAGTTCTCCTGGATAATATCCTGCAGAGTGTTTTCCAACTTGGTTCCATTCTCCCCGTCACTTTCAGGTACACCAATCAGACGTAGATTTGGTCTTTTCACATAGTCCCACATTTCTTGGAGGCTTTGCTCGTTTCTTTTTATTCTTTTTTCTCTAAACTTCCCTTCTCGCTTCATTTCATTCATTTCATCTTCCAGGGCTGATACCCTTTCTTCCATTTGATCGCATCAGCTCCTGAGGCTTCTGCATTCTTCACGTAGTTCTCGAGCCTTGGCTTTCAGCTCCATCAGCTCCTTTAAGCACTTCTCTGTATTGGTTACTCTAGTTATACATTCGTCTAAATGTTTTTCAAAGTTTTCAACTTCTTTGCCTTTGGTTTGAATATCCTCCCGTAGCTCGGAGTAATTTGATTGTCTGAAGCCTTCTTCTCTCAGCTCGTCAAAGTCATTCTCCGTCCAGCTTTGTTCCGTTGCTGGTGAGGAACTGCGTTCCTTTGGAGGAGGAGAGGTACTCTGCTTTTTAGAGTTTCCTGTTTTTCTGCTCTGTTTTTTCCCCATCTTTGTGGTTTTATCTACTTTTGGTCTTTGATGATGGTGATGTACAGATGGGTTTTTGGTGTGGATGTCCTTTCTGTTAGTTTTCCTTCTAACAGTCAGGACCCTCAGCTGCAGGTCTGTTGGAGTACCTGGCTGGCCGTGTGAGGTGTCAGTCTGCCCCTGCTGGGGGGTGCCTCCCAGTTAGGCTGCTCGGGGGTCAGGGGTCAGGGACCCACTTGAGGAGGCAGTCTGCCCGTTCTCAGATCTCCAGCTGCGTGCTGGGAGAACCACTGCTCTCCTCACAGCTGTCAGACAGGGACATTTAAGTCTGCAGAGGTTACTGCTGTCTTTTTGTTTGTCTGTGCCCTGCCCCCAGAGGTGGAGCCTACAGAGGCAGGCAGGCCTCCTTGAGCTGTGGTGGGCTCCACCCAGTTCAAGCTTCCAGGCTGCTTTGTTTACCTAAGCGAGCCTGGGCAATGGCGGGCGCCCCTCCCCCAGCCTCGCTGCCGACTTGCTGTTTGATCTCAGACTGCTGTGCTAGCAATCAGGGAGACTCCGTGGGCGTAGGACCCTCTGAGCCAGGTGCGGGCTATACTCTCCTGGGGCACCGTTTCCTAAGCTCGTCGGAAAAGCACAGTATTTGGGTGGGAGTGGCCCGATTTTCCAGGTGCCGTCTGTCACCCCTGGAAAGGGAACTCCCTGACCCCTTGCGCTTCCCGAGTGAGGCAATGCCTCGCCCCTGCTTTGGCTGGCGCACGGTGCACTCACCCACTGACCTGCGCCCACTGTCTGGCACTCCCTAGTGAGATGAACACGGTACCTCAGATGGAAATGCAGAAATCACCCGTCTTCTGCGTCGCTCGCGCTGGGAGCTGTGACCGGAGCTGTTCCTATTCGGCCTTCTTGGCTCCTCTGAGATCAGCTATAGACTTTAAAACATTGTTAACATACAAACAAACAGCTGGGTGCAGTCGCTCATGCCTGTAATCCCAGCACTTTGGGAGGCCAAGGCGGGCAGATCATAAGGTCAGGAGTTCAAGACAAGCCTGGCCAACATGGTGAAACCCTGTCTCTACTGAAAATACAAAAATTAGCCGGGTGTGCTTGGGATGAGGCGGGAGAATCGCTTGAATCCAGGAGGCCGAGGTTGCAGTGAGCTGAGATCACGCCACTGCACTCCAGCCTGGGCGACAGAGCAAGACACCGTCTTGGGAAACAAAAACAAAAACAAAACCATACAAACAAATGACCAGTAAAATTAAGAGGAATGGGACAGTACTTCAGATCTATGATCTAATGTTTCTTTAAGTAAAGCCAGGACTCAATGCTAGGCAGATAAAATTAGAGCCACATAGTGGATTGCCAATCAGGTGTCTTCCAGGTTATGCTATTCACTGTTTATTTAGTATTATCAGTGATTTTGAGAGATTTTAAAGTCCTTTGTGAGAACTGTGGGAGTACACAGGTATTTGTCCCAAAGAGTACAATTTTTTTTTTTTTTTGGAAGGCAAGCATGACTTCTAAAGCATCTTGATTTTAAAATAATGTATGTCCACTTCTAGTGACCATGTGTTAATGCATCTAGGACGTGATAATTCTGGACTTGACTACCAGTTTTTGTACTTATTTTTGAAAAACAATTTTACTTTGCTAGCCCCCTGAGGGCAATAGAAGCCTGATGAAAATTTACCCTCAATGGCAGCTGTATTTCAACGCATATTAAATCCAATTCTTTGTACAATAACATGCTATACGGGTTTGCAGCCTAGGAGCAATAGGCTACACCATATAGCCTAGGTGTGTAGCAGGCTATACCATCTAGGTTTGTTTAAGTACACTGTATGATGTTCACACGACAGTGGATACATTGCTCAGAACATATCCTCGTCATTAAGCAACTCATGACTGTACTCAGTAAATATAAGGTAGTATTATTATTATTAGATTATGACATGCGTTCCCTACAAATATCCAATTATTTGACTAGGTCATCTATGACCTGTCATGGTCGGCTAAAATGATCCTTGAGCATGGTTTGATATAATTCTGACGTAGGCATTAGTTTTGCATGGTAAAACCTATATGCTATTTGTAGGAAACAGACAATAAGAATTCTTATACCACAGGCCTAATACAAATTATCATGCCCCCCCAGATTGTTGATTTCTGGACAAAATATACTAATGAAGTTGTCACATTGAAAGACATAGCTTATTTATCAAGCAATGACATTTAAAATAGGGAAATCTGTAGATCTATGGTAAAAGAACAAGGTTAAGTATTAAGCTTTTTTTTTTCAAAAAAATCAAACCAGTGAAGGAAAAACACCTCAAATGGTTACCACCTTTTTCTAAGCTCTTTACTAAATTTTGTTTCTGGAAATGTCTGGCCCCTACAGCATGCTCCTCTTCAGTGTTATCTCTGCAGATGCAGAAACTTCCTATTGTAGGTATAATACAAAATGATGTTATTACCTTTGGTGTTATTTGGCTTGTGGTTATGTTTGCCCTCAATAAGGCTGAAAGTCTCATTAGTTGTAAAGTTCCATATATTATTAGAGGGCTTTATGACCAAGTTGGGTTGTATATCATCTAGACAAATGTTAAGTGCTAATCCAACAGTTATATAAGGGTTTCTCAACCTCAGCACTAGTGATAATTTAGGCCAGATCATACTTTATTGTGAGAAGTGGGGGTAGGGAATGCTTCTCCTGTGCATTGTAGGATATTTGGCAGTGTTGGTGGCCTCCACCCACTAGACAGGATGCCTGGAGAGACTTTTGGTTGTCCCAGCTTGGATGGGGTGAATCTTGGCTTCTAGTGAGTACAGGTCAGGGATGCTGCTAAATGCTTTGTAATACACAGGATAGCCTCTACAACAAAGAATTATGTCTGCCATGCTGCATTGAGACCTCCTTCTCTAGAGAGGGCCAGAAGTTTGACTACTTACGCTGATTAAGACTCTGAAAAAGGATTATATTCCACACTAAAGTATGAACAGTTTTTGCAAAACTAACTTGGTAATGTTTCTTTTTCAATTTTTAAGACATGATTTATCAAAAACCATAGTGGATCAATATTCTTATGAAAGTGTCACAAAGATTGGCTCTGGCCGTAGATATTTTCCAAACCATAGAAGCATACTTACCAGGGACGTGTAAAAGATTTGCTGGATTATTGAATAGTTGTGTGAGAAGGAGAAATAAACAATATTTCATGATTATTTATTCAACTAATAAAATATGTTCAGGGTTTTCAGCATCTATGTTCAGGCTTATTTAGTATATAGCACTATAAAATTTAAATGTAATCCTTATACAAGGTCTGAGGATGCTTCAACTAATTTATCTAAAGCTACGATTGCTCTGGATTTAAGAAACAGACTATAAACAGGTGATGGAGCTTTGATGAGCACTGGGCAGTTAGGTAAATATTCCTATAATATGACTTGACCTTTAATGAACACATAGACACTAACATTTATGATAATCTGGAAAACACAGTAAAGATGTGAAGGCTGCTTTGGGGTCCTGAAGGCATCTTTTACCTCTCAGTTCACTGAAAGATATTCTGAAATGTTTGAAAAAGTAAAATCATGTATGGAACTTAGTATTGCATAAAATTAGGAAGCAATTGTGTTTTTAGCCATTTAATCTTGGACATCCTTAAATTTATAAATATCTTTCAGAAGTTTCTTTTGGATAATTATGAATAGTCAACAATCTTTTGACTATTTCAGACAAAGTTCTTCCTTTGGCTGACAAATTATGGCTAGGTGATAAAATAGGATAGTGAAGCTTTTCCTTAAAAATTTTATACTTCCTTTTAGCCAATGGAATAGATAAATATATAGAGATAGCTTGAAAACTCCAAATAAGTACAGATAGGAGATCGCCTACTTTGGATGAAGGTAGATCTGGAAGGAAACTTTATATTTTGAGACGCTGATTTAAACCGTGAGAAAAGTAAGGTGGATACTCCAAAAAGCCTTAATATATATTATTGTCGAAGTATTATTGTTCTGTAGCACCTTGTACATGTATGGATTGTGCTCCTTAACAGAGTGAAATTTACAGATCATGTTCTCCAAGTATGAAAATCTGTGAAATTATTGAAGAGAGCTCTCCTGTCAATTAATAGTGGTAACAACAAATGACCTCTATTTTGATTACATATGACTAACATGATCAATGTAAGCTACCTCTAAACTACTGAGTCAAAGTAATAGAAGAGTTATTATAGATGTTTGAATTTTTCACAATTTTAAAATTAGACATAACTAAATATATAAAGGACTGAAATAGATGAACATTGATATTCTTTCTAATTTAAAATTCAACAATTTTTATTTAGTGATTATTAGGATCTAATAATAATTATCAGGATCTAATAATCTAATAATGGATGATGACTCTAGTGTGGAGCAAGGAGAGTTAAATGAACTGTTCTTTGTGTTTATCATCATTATTGCACTACAGATACTATTTTTCTACTGTTTCATTTGGAATAAGAGTAAACAGCATTTTTACAACAGGTGGGGAAGTAAGGTAGGAAGTAAATAATTTATAGGAAATAGGGCGACAGTTGCTTATTTGTCTAACAATACAGAAGCATTCCAATAATGTTGTTTGTTTTCTGTTTGCTGCAGAAGAAAGTCTTCTAGGCTTATAAAAAGGAGTTTGTTTTTTAATCGTAGCTCTGCCCCCAGAAACTTTTTGGTCCTGGGTAATTATAAACTTTCTTATGGATCACATTGTAATTTCCAGATTGAGTCTATCATTTCTTTAATATAACTTAAATTCTGTATTGTAATTTACTTAAGTTTTTGTTGTTGTTCATAGGTTCAAGAGGTGCTCCGATTTTCTGTTATGATGAAATTAATACCAGAGGAGACAATTTTGGAAACTGTGGCACTGCATATTGTCTTTTTCAGTATGTATTTAGAAAATTATAAAACTGTTTGGAATGTAGGTTAGAGATTGTTAAAATCCTAAGAAATATATTATACGCAGTAAAATCGAATGTTGGGGGTCAGGTTTTCTTCATTACATAATCTGAGCTGGACAATATTATCCACTGCCTACAAGAACGTTTGTTCAGCGCCTATAATGTTAAAATAACAATGACCATAAAAATGGCCTCTGTTTATTGTTGTGATGAGCTAGACATTGTTACGCAGCTTACATATATTATATATTTATAATATAGGTTATAAATATACAATTTATATACATCAAATGTGTATAAGAATTACTTATCCCATTTTCTATTGAAAAAACTGAAGACCAGAGATCATTTTCTCAAATTTCAGCAGCTATTGTGGAACAGATCACAGCTGTCATCGTGTAAAAACCATTAGTTTTTCACTTGCCAGATTGCCTCATGAAACAAAAAAGAATCATAACCTAAGTCATTGTGCAAAAAAATATGTACTGAGAGAAAATTGTTGAAATTTGGATTTAAATTAGTAAATCACTTTTTAAAAATTTCACTATATCAGCAACCTCTGTTACCTCAATAAACAATAAGGTAATTTTTTTCTTCCTTGTGCTTCTAGACATATTCTATGTGGAAAATTAGTCTGTACATGGGAACACAGAGACTTAATATCACGTCCAAATTTATCTGTGATTTATGCACATGTACGAGACCAAACATGTGTGTCTACATACCTACCCAGGAAGACGCCACCTCCAGTAAATATACCTATTGCAATCACATCATATTATGCAGGTGAAGACAGAGATGAAACATTTGTACAAGATGGTTCCATGTGTGGTCCTGATATGGTAATTAGAACTACAAAAATTAAAGTGTTTTAAAATTATTTTTCTGGTTATACTCATTTTGACAATGTACTAACCAATGCATTTTCTTCCATTTTTTCTTGTGGTAAAATGCATGTAATATAAAAATTGCCATTTTAACCTTTTTAAGTGTACAATTCAGTGGTATTATATACATTCATAATGCTCTAAAACCATCACCACCCTCTATCTTCATAAATCTTTTCATTTTGTAAAACTGAAACTCATTTCATTAAACAATAACTCCCCATTCCTACCTCCTCTGATCCCCTGAAAAACCACCATTCTACTTTCTGACTCTATAAATTTGACTATTATAGGTATCTCATATAAGAGGAATAATATAGTATTTTTCTTTCTGTGACTGGCATATTTCACTTAGCATAAGGCCCTCAAGTTTCAGCTATACTGTAGTATGTCAGAATTTCCTTCATTTTTAAAGCTGACTACTATTCCGTTGTATGTACATTCTGCATTTTGTTTATCTATTCACCTGTTGATGAACATTTGGAATCATTCCATGTTTTAGCTATTATAAACAATGCCACTATAATCATGGCAGTATAAATATATCTTCAAAACTGTGCTTTCAATTTCTGGGGGTATATACCTGGAAGTAGAATTGCTGGATCACCTGGTAGTTCTATTTTTAAATTTTTGAGGAACTGCTCCACTGTCTTCCACAGTGGCTATACCATTTTACATTTCTACTAGCCATGCATAATGATTCCAGTTTCTCCACATCCTCACCAACACTTACTTTCTGTTTTTTTTTTTTTTTCAGTAGTAGCCATCCTAATGGGTGTGAAGTGGTATCTCACTGTAATTTTGATTTGCATTTCCCTAATGATTTGTGATTTTGAGCATATTTTCATGTGCTTATTGACCATTTGTATATCTTCTTTAGGGAAATGTCTATTTAAATGCTATTCCCATTTTTAAATCATCTTTTTTTGTTGTTGAGTTTTAGGAATTCTCTATATATTTTGGATATTACTCTCTTATGATATGATTTTAAAATATTTTCTTTCATTCTTTGAGTTGCCTTTTTACTCTGTTGATAGTGTCTTTTAATGCACAATTTAAAAACAACTATGAAATCCAATTAGTCTATTTTTTCTTTTGTTGCATGTACTTTTGGTGTCATATCCAATAAATGACTGGCCAAATCAATATTATGAAGCCTTTGCCCTATATTTTATTCTAAGAGTATTATAGTTTTAAGGTCTTATGTTTACCTATATAATCCATTTCAAGTTCATCTTTGTATGTGGTGTTAGGTAAAGGTTCAGTTTTATTCTTTTGCTTGTGGACATCCAGTTTCTCCAGCACCATTTGTTGAAAAGACTGTCCTCTCTCCATTGAATGGTCTCAGCACCCTTGTAAAAATTCAGTAGTATCTCTTAACCATATATGCAAGCATTTGTTTATGGGCTATTTATTCTATTCCATTGGTAATATATTAGTCTTTATGCCAGTACCGCACTGTTTTCTTTCCTGTAGCTTCCTAGTAAGTTTTGAAATTGGGAACTGTGACTCTTTTAGCTTTGTTCTTCTTTTTCAAGATTGTTTTTGGGGTTCCTTGAGATTCTATATGAATTTTAGTATAAATTTTTCCATTTCTGCAAAAAAATCCTTGGGATTTTTATAGTAATTGTATTGAATCTATAGATCACTTTGAATAGTATGGACATCCTAAACTGCTTTGTTAAATTAATTCTTAAGTACTTTGTTTTAAGTACTTTTTGATGCTATCATAAATGGAAATGTATTCATAATATCCCTTTCAGAGTGTTCATTGTTACTGTATAGAAATGAAACCAGTTTTTGTATGTTGATTTTGTATTTTGCCACTTTGCTGAATACATTGTTAATTCTAACTGTTTGGGGTAATCCTTAGAGTTTTCTACCTATAAAATTATGTCCTCTGGAAACAGAAAAGCTTTAATTGTTCCTTTCCAATTTGGATGCCTTTTATTTCTTTTTCTTGCCTAACATCTCTGGCTAGAACTTCCAGTACAATGTTGAAGAGAAGTGGTGAAAGGAAGTATCCTTGCCCTGTTCCTGATCTTAGCGGAGAAGCTTTGAAGTCTTATCATTAAGTATAATGTCAGCTGTGGGATTTTTGTATATGGATTTTTATCATGTTGAGGTAGTTTCCTTCTGCCTCATGACTGAGTGTACTTTGAGTGTTTGTGTCATGAAAGGTGTTGAATTTTGTTAAATGCCTTTTCTTTATCAATTAAGATGATCATTTTGTTTTTCTCCTTCATTCTATTAATGTGGTTATTATATTGATCAGCTATCATATATTGAACCATCCTTGCATTCCAGAAATCTCAATTGGTCATAGTGTATACTCCTAATATAGTGCAGTTTACCAGCATTTTACTGAGGATTCTGCATCTATGTTCATAATGGTTATTGGTCTGTATTTTTTCTTTGTAGTATATTTGTCTGGCTTTGATATCAGGATAATGTTGGCCTTATAAAATGAGTTAGAAGATATTTCCTCTTCTTCATATTTTTGGAAAAATTTGAGAAGAACTGGTGTTAATTCTTCTTTACATATTTGAAGGCATTATGTCCAGAAAGTTTCTTCATAGGAAGGCTTATGATTATTAATTAATTAATTAAATTATTAATTAAATCTCCTTATGAGTTAGGAGTCTGTTCAGGTTTTTAAGTTCTTCATAGTGTTGATAGGTTTTGTGTTTCTAGGAATTTGTCAGTTTTATCAAGCTAATCTAGTTCATTGGTAAACAACTGGTCTTGGTATTCTTATAATCCTTTCTACTTCTGTAGAATTGGTAGTAATGTTCTCACTTTTATTCCTGACTTTAGTAATTTGAGTTTTCTGTCTTTATTAGTACATCTAGATAAAGGTTTGTCAATTTTGTTCATCTTTTCAAAGAACCAATTTTTGGTTTCATTAAGTTTATTGTTTTACTCTGTATTTTATCTCCACTTTAATCTTTATTTCCTTCTTTCTGCTAGAATTTAGTTTATTTGTTTATTTATTTTTCTATCTCAAGTTGTAAAGTTAGGTTGTTGATTTTAAATTTCTCTTCTTTTTTGTTGTAAGCATTTATACTAATAAATTTTCCCCACAGAACTTTTTCACTGCATTCCATAAGTTTTGGAATATTGTGTTTATATTTCTATTTGTCTGTAAGTATTTTCTAATTTCCTTAGTGATTCCTTCTTTGATCCACTGGTTCCTTAAGAGTGTTTTGTTCAATTTCTATAGCTTTGTGAAGTTTACAGTTTTATTTAGATTATTTTTCCAAATTTTTAATTTATTTTTTTATTAGAAATTATTATTCTAAATTTTTTGATATGTTAAACAATTTATTTTTAAATTTTTATATATTCACAGAGGTACATGTGCAGGTATTGGTGAAGTTTTGACATGTAGTGTGCCTGTCACCTGAATAATGAACGTTGTCCCCAGTCAGTTATTTTTCAACTCTAACCCAGATTCTTCCCCACTTTTGGGGTTCCTGGTGCCTATTATTTCCATTTCTATGTCTGTGTGTACCTAGTTTTTAGCTTCCACTTACAGGTGAGAACACATGGTATTTGATTTTCGGTTTCTGAGTTAGTTCATATATGATAATGATGTCTACCTTTATCCATGTTGCTGTACTGCATGGGACATGATTTAATTATTTTTGTTGCTATGTCATAATTCATGTATTATATATCTTTATATATCTATATAATTCATTTATTACATATAATAATATATAATAAATGTATATATCATATATTACTGTAATATATTATAGTAATATATTATATATTAATATTATATATTATATATTATACATATAATATATAATACATTATATTAATTCATACATAATGAATCATATAATTCATATATAATAAATTCATATATAAATCATATATAATAAATTAATTTTATACCTAGATATATAGATATATGATACGTGAATTACTACACAGTAATGTATATAATATAAATATATAAATAATATATAACATAAATTCATTTAATTATACTATATGATAAATGCATATATTATATATTGTATAATTAATATAATTTATTATATATAATGAATTCTTATATATAATAAATGAATTATATATCTAGATATATAAAGATATTTATAAAAGATATTTATATATAAAAGATAAAGATATATATCTAGATATATAAAGATATTTATATATCTAGATAAATAATTCATTATATATTATATATTTATATAATTAATTATATATAATAAATGAGTTATATATCTGTTACCTTTATACATGAATTATATATATGTGTTACCTTTTCTCCACATGAATTATGTATATGTGTTACCTTTTCTTCACATATATGTAATTATAAGTGTTACCTTTTATCCACATCCTCACCAACATCTGTTGTTTTTAGACTTTTTAAGAATAGCCATTCTGAGGCCTGGCGCGGTGGCTCACGCCTGTGATCCCAGCACTTTGGGAGGCTGAGGAGGGTGGATCACGAGGTCAGGAGATCGAGCCCATCCTGGCAAACACAGTGAAACCCCATCTCTACTAAAAATACAAAAATATTAGCCGGGCCTGGTGGCAGGCGCCTGTAGTCCCAGCTACTCGGGAGGCTGAGGCAGGGGAATGGCGTGAACCTGGGAGGTGGAGCTTGCAGTGAGCAGAGATTGCGCCACTGAGCTCCAGCCTGGGTGACAGAGTGAGACTCTCTCTCAAAAAAAAAAAAAAAAAAAAAATAGCCATTCTGACTGGTGTGAGATGGGGCACCATCATAATTTTAAATTACATTTCTCTGATCTTTGGTGATGCTCAGCATTTTATCATATGTTTGCTAGCTACTCGTATGTCTTCTTTTGAGAGATGTCTGTTCATGTTCTTTGCCCACTTGTTACTGTGATTATTTGTTTTTCAGTTGAGTTGTTGCATTCCTGGTGGATTCTGGATATCAGTTCTTTGTTGGGTGCATAGTTTGCAAATATTTTCTCCCATTCTGTAGGTTGTCTGTTTACTCTGTTGTTATTTTTTTTGCTATGTAGACACTTTTTTAGTTTAATTAAATCCTATCTATCTATTTATTTTGTTGTTGCATTTGCTTTTGGAGTTTTAGTCCTAAGTTCTATTTCGGGTTTTAATCCTAAGTTTTTTGTCCAGAAGAGTTGTTTCCTAGACTTTCTTCAGGAATTGTTATAGTTTCAGGTTTTAGGTTTAAGTTTTGAATGCATCTTCGGTTAATTTTTGTGTATTGTGAAAGGTAGGGGTCCAGTTTTATTCTTCGGCATTTGGCTAACCAGCTATCCCAGAAACATTTATTAGATAGAGAGTCCTTTCCCCATTTCTTGTTGAATTTTGGGTGTGGATCTTTTATCCTGCAACTGTCCTGTGTTAAATTAGTTGTAGGAGTTTGATTGTGGACTTCTTGGGATTTTTTTATGTAGAAAATAATTTGGAAATAGAGACCATTTTATTTTTTCCTTTTCAATCTGTATGTGTTTTATTTCTTTTTCTTGCTTTACTGCAGTGGTTAGAACTTACAGTATGATGTTGAATAAGAGTGTTGAGAGAGGATGTCCCTGACTTTTTCCTAATCTAAGAGGAATGTATTAAGTCTTTCATTATTAAGTATGATGTTAGATGTAGGGTTTTTTTTTCTTTTTTTGCAGATGCCCCTTAAGTTGAGCTAACCATCTTCTGCTGCTAACTTATTGAAGGTTTTTATTATACTTGTGTCTTGAATTTTGTCAAATACTTTTTGTGTGTTGATTGATGTGGTCACATGAGTTTTCTTCTTTAGTTCATTGAATGTTGGATTACATTAATCAATTTTTAAATGTAGAACCAGCATTACATACTTGGTATTAATATCACTTGGTCATTGTGTATAAATTTTTTATACATTGTTGCATTTAGTTTGCTAATGTTTTGTTGAATAATCTTTGTAACCAAATTCATGAGGGGTATTGGTCTGTAGTTTTTTTTTGTTGCAATATGTTTATCTGATTTTGGTCATTTTATATGGCATTATAAAATTAATTGAAAACTGTTTTTCACTTTTCTATTTTTGGAAAGAGATTATGTAAATGTATGTTAATTTTTTCTTTAAATGTTGATAGAATTCTCTAGTGAAATCATTTGGGCCTGGAAATTTCATTTTTTAAACTATGAATTCAATTTCTTCAATTGTTGTAATGGTCTTCAGATTATAAGCTGTTTCTTGGTGATTTTTGGTTGTTTATGGTTTCCCAGAAATTGGTCAATTTCCTCAAAGTTTCTGAATTTATAAATATAAAGTTGTTCATAGTATTTCTTTATAATTCTGTGTAATGGCTGCAGGATCTGCAATGATATCCTCTATCTCATTTCTGATATTGGTGATTTGTGTCTTCTTTTTTTAACTTCTCAGTCTTGCTAAAGTTATTAATTTCATAAAAAATGTTCAAAGCATCTGGTTTTTGTTTCATTGGTTTTCTCAGTCTTGCTAAAAATTTGTTAATTTCATAAAAAATTTTTAAAGACTCCACTCTTTGTTATAATGGTTTTCTTTATTATTTTCCAGCTTTTAATTTCATATAGAACTTGCAATCAATTTCATTGATTTCTGCTTTTATTATCATTTACTTTCTTTTGCTTTGAGTTTAATTTCTTCTTCCTTTCCTCCAGTTTCTTGAAGTGGTAACTTCAATGATTGCTTTGAGGCTTTTTCTCATTTATAGCATTTGGTCTTATAAATCTCCCTCTCAGAACTGTTTTAGCTGCATCCTACATATTTTAATGTATATTTTTGTTTTCTTTTGATTCTACATTTTTTTTTTTTTTAGTTTCTTTGAGGGTTATTTGATACATGAATTATTTATAAATGTATTGTTTAATTTCAACATATTTAGAGATTTTCCTGTTGTATTTCTTTCATTGATTTCAGGTTTGATTTTATTTATTATCAGAGAACATGTTCTCATAATTTTAATTTTTAAAAACTTGTGGTTTTCTTTATGATAAGGAATATGATATATCTTGCTGCATATTCCATAGGCACTTGTAGAAATGTATATTCTGTTGATACAGGTTGTAGTGACCTGTATATGCGTCAATTAAATCCTGTTTTGTCCCGACTGCTGACTTTCTGTATAATTTCTGTAAATTGCTGAGACAAAGGTGTCAAAATATCCAACTGCAATTGTGGATTTGTCTATTTTCCTTTCAGTGCTATTACTTTTTGCCTTATGTTTGGAGGCTTTGTGGTTTGGGGTGTAGACATTTAGGATAATTGTGTATTATTGTTGGAATGATTATCATATCATGACATAATGTCTTCATTTGTCTTTAGTAATTTTCTTTGCTCTGAAGTCTACTGTATCAGATGTAAATATAGCTACTCCTGCTTTTATGGATAAAGGTTTGAATGATATATTTTTTCTGTCCTTTTTCGAGGTGAGTTTTTAAAAGCATCACATAGTTGAGTCATGCCTTTAATACAGTGTGGCATGTCTTTTGGTTGGTATAATGTTATTGCCTAAGTATGTTATTTCATTATTTGTTTCCTCTGGTTCCCATTCTTATTTTTCTCTTTTCTTGCCTTTCAATAGGTGATTTAAACATTGTTTTAGGATGCTATCTTGATCCAGTTATAGTGTTTCTAAGTTAGCCGTCTCTTTGTGTAGTTTTCATAGTGGCTGCTCAAGGTTTTACGATATATGCGTGTTGCCCAAAGAGGCTACTGCTATAAACATTTCACCGCTTTGAGTGAAATGAGAAAACAACCTCACTCCCATTTTAGTTGTATTTACCTTCCCTACCTTTAAGTATCATTGGTGGTGTTATAATTTTTGTTTCAATCATTAACTATAATTTTAAAAACCTATAAAGAAATGGAGAGTCCATTTTATTTACTCATCTTCCTTTCCTTGTTTTTTTCTTCCTTTGTGGTGTTCCAAGATTTTTGATAAACGTTTCTTTGCTATTTCAAGTTTACTGATTTAAGCTCAATCACTTGGCTTTTTAAAAAAATTTAGGTTATTGTATTTTTTCATTCTATAATTCCCATTTGGTTTATTTTTATATCACCTGTTCCTTTGCTAAGATTTTTGTATTTTTTTATTTGTTTCAAGAAGATTTGTAATTGATTATTGATTTTTTTAATAATAGCTGCTTTACAATCCTCATCATGTAATCCCATCATCTGAATCATCTTGGTTCTGATATCAGCTGGTTGTGTTTTATCATTCAAGTTGTGATTTTCTTAGCTCTTGGAATGACTTAGTTGCATCCAGAAATTGTATTTATTATGTTAGGAGACTCTGTGTTAAATATAAAGCACTGTTTTAGCAGGAAGTGGTCTTGTTTAGGTCTTGGCCTTCTTTTGTGGGCTGTTCCAAAGGCAGTTCAATGTTCAGAGCCTTTACAATGTTATTTGGTTGGCTTGGTTTACCTGTTGCCACTGGGGCTCTCCATGGTCTTTGCTGGTGCCTCCTGGAAGGATAGGAGATTCCTTAGGCCAGCCAACTGCATGTCTCTCTGTAGGGGAGAGGTGTGGTGGAGTTCTCCATCAGGTCCCAAGTTTCTCACTCCCACAGTTTTTCTTATGTCTCTGGATAGAGAAAGGGGTCTCAGACCTGCACATTCAGACAAGCCTCCTGTGCTAATATATTTGTTATGTTTCCATCTCTCCTTTTTGTTCTACCCATTCACCTGGTAATGTCTTTACATGGTATGAATTTTCCCTCACATGATTAAATAATCTTTAGGTGGACCTTAGGTGGGCCTCTTAAAGAATGTTTAGATAGAATATTGAAAAGTTAGGCAATTCTCCATTTTCCCTATTTATTTACAAGTTCAGCAGTATATGTTATTAATCATCTTCACACCTCTTTTAAGAGTAATATAACATTTAAGTAATTTTTATACATAAATTTTTTGATGTTCTGACATATAATCTAGTAATTTTGCACACATTATTAGTGAGCAAATCTTTAGACGAGAGCTGAAGATCTCAAATGAATAATAGTTTTGGTTGAGTAAGATATTATGTGAGCAAGAATTTTTCTTCATTAGCATGATTTTTGCGATAACATTTCTTGAATTGTATTTATTGTTTCAATAGAAAAGCCAAACGTATGTTGGTTTTTACTTTTTATAATGGACTCTCATTTTTTTCCTGATTGGTAGATGAATACTTTAATTAAACTGACTATTACTAGGCTATTATATTCTACTATAATGTAATGCACATTATTGTTATTATTTATATAACATATCAAAATATGAAAACAACATTAACAATTAATATAGCACAATATAATTATGCAATATTATTGGAGACATGTAATATTCTATAAATTAACAATATATTTAATATGATTTTAATATTCTAATTGATTTAAGTTAAAAAGATGCTATGTGAAGTTAAATTAACATACTGTTTTTGAGAGAAAGCTTCTGAGTAGACTTGCTAAATACAAATTTATTTCTATTTAGTAACATTTTGATAATAAATGGCACATAAAAAAGAAACAGAGTCCCTGTTACTTCTTGCTCCTTTTGAAACATATGGAATACAAATATGATCTGAAGCCTCCCTTACCCTTGAAATCTAAATATTAGCTCAAACCTCCATTACAGAGTCCTGACTCTCCTGTTTCTGCATATAGTCATTATGACCCAAAGACAAAACTCATTCCAAGTATAAAACTCTTTCACAACATGGTGAATTTAGTGACAGTTTTTTGATAATTAAAGAAGATCACATAAATGTATGTCATAAATTAGAAAAATTTAAATTCACCCATGAAATTTTTCTCTCTTTTCTTAGAAGGCCTTTTAAAATCCAGCTCACCAAGGGGAGTTTCCCATTGTCCTGTTACCTCATATAATTACCTGTTGTCCTTTCTTCCCTCTTTCTTTTTATTTTATCATATGGAATAGTAAACTATCTTCTTTTGCTGCTCATACTCATGATTTTAAAATCTCACTTCTCTGCTCAATAGTTCTCAAACCTGGCTGCTCCTGAGAAACAACTGGATCCTCTCCCCAGAGTTTTTGACATAATGCTCTCAAGGGGAGCCCACACATGGGTATATTTAAAAATGTTCTTCAGATAATTCTTGAACTCAAAGGACTAATCAAGTTATTTTTTTCAGTAGTTTATCTAAGTTGACTTCTGGTACTAAATGGAAAGAAAATAATACCTCTGGCTTCTTACATATGATTACATCTTTACAAACTGAAAGTACATAGTTTATTTCATGTTTACTTCAGTGTAGTCACAATTTTTTTTTTTCCACTGGACACTCACAGCTTTTTAATGCAAATTTTTGATAATATGAATTCCAGTATTTTCTTGAATTTTTAAATGTGTTAGCCATGCACAAAATCTGATGTTTTGACTGATTTTATTTTGTACTTTTTTTGCTTTGTTTTTAGTATTGTTTCAAAATGCGTTGTAAAGATGTTAGATTCCTGATGAATTTAAGATTGTGTGATGCTTCTAATCATTGTGGTGGTCATGGAGTAAGTAACTGAAATGTTTATTTTAAGCAACTTGCTTTTAACAATCAAACAATTTGAGGATTTTAAAAAAATAAATGACTTTTTTTGTTTGCCATTTTTATGTCATTTGGTGTCATTTAATAGTCTATAATTTATAACCTCAATTTTGTCTTCTTAAGAAACTTATCAAACTATTTATTAGAGAAGACAAAGAGAAAACATTTAATGTTTTCTGGCTGTATTAAATGTTTCTGGCTGTATTAAATGTTTGATGGATATGTGAGGAGGATGTGCTATAAGCAATAGAAGATAGAAACTGGTAAATAAAGACCATTAGAATTTTCTTGCTAGTGCTGCAAGTTAATTTAGAGTCTGGGCTGTCAGCTAGCAGGTAGGTTATAATTAGTGACAGGTTACTGGTAATTTGAGGTATTTGGGCCTGGCTATGGGGGGAGTTAAAAGAATTTTTTAGAAAAAAATTTGATTTGACAGCACAAGCTAGATGTACTTTGCGTAGTATGAACATTAGCAAGGGAAAATTTGACAAATTTATCTATTTGACAAATTCTCTAGAATGAGATACTCTGTGGAGTAAGTATAGATTATTCATTAGTCTCCATCGAAATTATTCTTTTTTTATTATTTAAGGTTTGCAACAATTTTAACCATTGCCATTGTGAAAAGGGATATAATCCTCCTTACTGCCAACCAAAGCAAGGAGCATTTGGAAGTACTGATGATGGACACTTAGTACCACCAACTGGTTAGTGTTCTTAAAATTGTATTAATTATGTAGAGTATGTAAGATAGTAAATTATAGGTTTCAAGCCAGATTACAAAGCAACTAATGTCAACATCCTTTTATTTTATTTATAAGATTTAAAAAATTTTGACAGTGCAAATTTATACTGTTCTTTCTATATCAGCATTGACATTCTTTATTGAGAAAAAGTATGGCCAATGTTAGGCAGTTTTAAAAGTAGAAATTTTGGTGTGTAAAATTTGACCAGTTAATTTAAACTGTTTACTTTGGATTATCTCCTACATTTATATTTACTATTATATTTATATTTACTATATTTATTATAAACTCCTATAAACTAGAGTTTATAATAATGCCAGTATAGTCATTACTATATTAATGCCTCTAGAATCTTTCAGGCTGTCTTTTCTTCCTATTCACTTATAATTGGTTATCTTTCTCCTGCATTGTAAGGGCTCCATGCTAATCTTTGGAGATTTGCTCTTTCTAATCCTGTCCTGATGTTCCTGAGTAGTATTTTGAGATTAATCAGGCCTAGATGAATTGGGGTCAACTGGAGGTGAAGGGCATACCCTGGTTCTAGAATGTATGAGCCTACCCAAAATAACTGGGAGCATAGATGGGCTGCAAACTCTACCCCCATCTCTCTCTTTTTTTGTGTGTGAGATGGAGTTTCGCTCTTGTCGCCCAGGCTGGAGTGCAATGGCACGATCTCCGCTCACTGCAACCTCTGCCTCCTGGGTTCAAGCGATTCTCCAGCCTCAGCCTCCCAAATAGCTGGGATTACAGGTGCCCACCACCATGCCCAGCTTATTTTTGTATTTTCAGTAGAGACGGGGTTTCACCATGTTGGCCAGGCCTCTACCCCCATCTCTTTTAGGACCTTCCAAGAAAGTCCTGAAACTTTAGGGCAGACTTATCTGTAGCTTGGATGCTATATAAACGCATACCTAGGTTGATCAACTTTTTAAAGAGACAATACAAAGCCACATCAAACTATGTATCAGAAAAAAAAAACCCATAATAATTTAGCCTATAACCTGTAACTATATACATATATTATTATTTTCACAGGATAACATGAAAAATAGATGTTTATTTGAATTATGTATTTTCAGTAAACAGTAGTTTACAATGAGAAACAGAAAGTCCTATAATATACCAATTTAATGCTTTAAAAATCCTTTACAAGTTCATATGGAACCAAAAAAGAGCCCCCATTGCCAAGTCAATCCTAAGCCAAAAGAACAAAGCTGGAGGCATCACACTACCTGACTTCAAACTATACTACAAGGCTACAGTAACCAAAACAGCATGGTACTGGTACCAAAACAGAGATATAGATCAATGGAACAGAACAGAGCCCTCAGAAATAATGCCACATATCTACAACCATCTGATCTTTGACAAACCTGACAAAAACAAGAAATGGGGAAACGATTCCCTATTTAATAAATGGTGCTTGGAAAACTGGCTAGCCATAGGTAGAAAGCTGAAACTGGATCCCTTCCTTACACCTTATACAAAAATTAATTCAAGATGGATTAAAGACTTAAATGTTAGACCTAAAACCATAAAAATGCTAGAGGAAAACCTAGGCAATACCATTCAGGACATAGGCGTGGGCAAGGACTTCATGTCTAAAACACCAAAAGCAATGGCAACGAAAGCCAAAATTGACAAATGGATCTAATTAAATTAAAGAGCTTCTGCACAGCAAAAGAAACTACCATCAGAGTGAACAGGCAACCTACAGAATGGGAGAAAATTTTTGCAATCTGTTCATCTGACAAAGGGCTAATATCCGGAATCTACAATGAACTCAAACAAATTTACAAGAAAAAAACAACCCCATCAAAAAGTGGGCGAAGGATATGAACAGACACTTCTCAAAAGAAGACATTTATGCAGGCAAAAGGTGTATGAAAAAATGCTCATCATCACTGGCCATCAGAGAAATGCAAAACAAAACCACAATGAGATACCATCTCACACCTGTTAGAATGTCGATCATTAAAAAGTCAGGAAACAACAGGTGCTGGAGAGGATGTGGAGAAATAGGAACACTTTTACACTGTTGGTAGGACTGTAAACTAGTTCAATCATTGTGGAAGTCAGTGTGGCGATTCCTCAGGGATCTAGAACTAGAAACACCATTTGGCCCAGCAATCCCATTACTGGATATATACCCAAAGGATTATAAATCATGCTGCTATAAAGACACATGCACATGTATGTTTATTGTGGCACTATTCACAGTAGCAAAGACTTGGAACCAAGCCAAATGTCCAACAATGATAGACTGGATTAAGAAAATGTGGCACATATACACCATGGAATACTATGTAGCCATAAAAAACGATGAGTTCATGTCCTTTGTAGGGACCTGGATGAAGCTGGAAACCATCATTCTCAGCAAACTATTGCAAGGACAAAAAACTAAACACCGCATATTCTCACTCATAGGTGGGAAATGAACAATGAGAACACATGGACACAGGAAGGGGAACATCACACACCGGGACCTGTTTTGGGGTGGGGGGAGGGGGGAGGGATAGCATTTGGAGATATACTTAATGTTAAATGACGAGTTACTGGGTGCAGCACACCAACATGGCACATGTATACATATGTAACTAACTTGCATGTTGTGCACATGTACCCTAAAACTTAAAGTATAATTTAAAAAAATAAAAAATAAAAAATAAAAAAATAAAAATCCTTTACCGGGCATTTAAATTTTTATTTTTATTTTTATTTAAATTTCTATTTTTATTTAAAATTTTCAGCCTATATTAATATATACCCTGAAGGTACATAAATGTAAGACTTTCAAAGAAAGAACATAAATTAGCTAATTGCTTCAACTTGGGAGGTGGAGGTTGCAGTGAGCTTAGGGCATGACACTGCACTCCAGACTAGGTGACAGAGTGAGACTCTGACTCAATAATAATAATAATAATAATAAATACAGTCATTTAGCCTCCTTATCTGTGATATCTGGGTCATGCTGGTGTTCGTATTATAATTGTTCTATTTTCGTTATCCAAGTTCTTAGAAAACACAATTACAATATTCTCAACTTGAAAAATTATACCTGTGCTGTCTTGATACAAAGCACAACAGTTATTTTGTAGTATATGTCAAATATGGACTGTTAGCACTGATGCTTTTGATACCTTTAAATTGCACATTTAAGTTACATTAATCAGAGTGAACACAGAAATTGTGGTTGCCAACATCAGCAGTAATGGAAAGAAAAAGAAAAAAAAGCAGCAATAGCAACTATAGAAGATGAATAATTGGTGATTTAGTCATTTGACACTGAAACAGTGTTGCTTTTAGTCCCTATTTTTTTCATCTTTTATATTTCGTTTTATATTAATATTTTATATTTTGTTCTTTTCCCTGCAACCTTCCACACTAGTTGCCAACCAGAAATTTTTCTATCCCAGTGACAGATTCACTAGCATGTAAGACTTTCAGTACTACAACTAGGATAAGTTCTAGGCAAACCTATATGATTGGTATCCTAGGCCTACCACTCTAAGTCCAGATGGAAGTCCAGATCGCAGCACATGAGCCTGCAGTCAGAGAACCTTCTAACCCAACTAGTTTCCTTTAGCCAGCTGCCATGGGCTCTTCTTTCATCTCTTCCATTCTGGGGCTTACAGGTCTACCCTGAAAGACCTAGGCTGATATGCTAGTTGGCTGTATGTTTTGTCCCCATGTAGTCCCTTTGGAGGCCCTGTACCCAGTCAAGGAGGCCTTGGGCTTTCCTCAATAAAGCCTGGACTCAATGTGGGAGAAACACTTGTGATCCTGAATGCATTTTAGGACATAAAGAGTTTGGGTTGCAAAGGTCATCTAAATGAGTCCAGGTTTATTTCATTATCCCCATTCTGCTTACTTTTAATATCACTGATTTGTGTTAACATAATATGACCCAGAAAAAATGTCAAATTATGGATTTTATGATTGCCTTAATTGTAAACCAAAAACATTATTGACTTTTGTTACTATTTCATGAATATTTTCAAGGAGCTTACAATCTGTTCTACAGCTTTATGTATATAGATATAATCATATAAAAATATGTACATAATTGAATATATATGTGCTTGTATGTATGACTGTCTGCTTTTTGCATATGCTGGAGTCTAAATTCACATATATTTTTGCCTAATTGTCTACTTAGTATATAAAATTATAAAGAGTATATTTTAATCTCACTTGATGATTTTTCTTTCCGTAGTTTTTCATTTTATCCTAACCCTCAGAGATGACCATTAATAATACTATATACATTCCTGATTTTCAGAGGTTATTATTAACCCTTTTAATATTTGACAAGCTCATAGACCAGAAAAAATTATATTCTACTTACATTTCTTTAATGTTATGGGGCTTCCCAGTTACTTGATGGTGATAGGAAATTTATAATTTTTCTGTGTATTACTATTTCATCACCTTTGTCTCTCTATTCTATGGGTTTGTTTGACCTTTTATAACATACGCATGCAAACACACACACACACACACACACACACACTTAAGTGTTGTACAATACTCATAAAATTTACCATCTGAATGCTTTTTAAGTGTATAATTACATGACATTAAGTACATTGTTGTGCAACATCATCCCTCTGCAGAGCTCTTTCCATGTTGCAAAGCCAAAACTGTAAATCAATTAAACAATAAGCCCTCATTCCTCCTCTTCCCAGTCCCTGCAAACTATTATTCTATTTTCTGTCTCTGAATTTGACAACTTCGGTAACTCATAAATGGAATGAATCATGCTGTATTTGTCTTTTTTGAAAAAGCTTGGCTTTTTTCACTAAGCCCGATGTCCTTAAGGTTCATACATATTGTAGTGCGTGTCAGAATTTCATTTCTTTTAAAGGTTGAATAACATTTTATTGTATGTATATACCACATTTTGTTTAGCTGTTCATCTGTCAATGGATACTTGGGTTTCTTCCACGTTTGGGCTATTGTGAATAATGTTTCTGTGACTATGGGCTTACAAATATCTCAAGACCCTGTTTTCAATTATTTTGTGTATACGTCCAGAAGTGAACTTACTGTATCATATGGTGATTATATTTCTAAATATTTTGAGGACTCACCATACTATTTTCCAGCAGCGACTTTATTTTACATTCCCACTAGCAGTGTACAAGTTATTTTCTGTTCCAATTTCTCCACATCCTTGTCAATACTTGTTATTTTCTGTTTTTTTTTTTTTCTGATTGTAGCCATCCTGATGGGTATGAAGTGGTATCTTTTTGTCTCTTTCATCCCTGTATAGGTATAATAGGGTCTTATAGATCAGAAATTTATCATTTTTAAAAAGGGCATGGTTTTGTTAAAAACTGGTTATTGGGAGATATTTTCTTTCATTGTATTTCAACATTACTTGTTACATGTAGAAAATCTACTCTTATTTGTGCACAAGTTTTATCAATGGATTATCACTATATTGAGAAGTCTATTTGTTTATTTTTGGGGATGAACATTTTTGAAATGATGTAAACTGCAATTAATAGTAATTTTGCCACATCTTTTCAACAATAATTCTGTGAATGGAGAGAGGGAGAGATAGAGAGAGAGACAGAAAGAGAGAGAGGGAGGGAGGGAGCACATGCATTCTGGTCTCTCCTCCTCTTTTTATGAAGACAACAATCCCATCAGATTAGGACCCCACACTTATTACCTCATTTAACCATAATTATTTCTCAAAGTCCTCATCTCCAAATATCATCACATTGGGGGTAGAGGCTTGAACATATGTATTTAGGGGGACACAATTCAGTCCATAAAATTCCACTCTGTGTTCCCCAAATTCATGTTCTTCTTACATGCAAAAAAAAAATTCATCCCATCCCAAGAGTCCCAAAAGCCTTAAGCCATTCCAGCATCAATTTTAAGTAGAAAGTCTCATCTGAATAGCATCTAAATCAGGAATGGGTAACATTTGAGATATGATTTATCTTGAGACAAAATTTCTCCCCAACTGTGAACGTGTAAAACCAGACAAGTTATGTGTTTCCAAAATATATTTTATTTATTTATTTAATTATTTATTTTGAGACGGAGTCTCGCTCTGTCACCCAGGCTGGAGTGCAGTGGCACGATCTCTGCTCACTGCAAGCTCCGCCTCCCGGGTTCACACCATTCTTCTGCCTCAGCCTCCCGAGTAGCTGAGACTACAGGCGCCCACCACCGCCCCCAGCTAATTTTTTGTATTTTTAGTAGAGACGGGGTTTCACTGTATTAGCCAGGATGGTCTTGATCTCCTGACCTCCTGATCTGCCCGCCTCGGCCTCCCAAAGTGCTGGGATTACAGGTATGAGCCACCGTGCCCAGCCCTGTTTCAAAAGTATAGTGATGAAATAAGCATAGGACAGACATTCCCATTCCAAAAGGGAGAAATTAGAAGGAAGGAAGAGGTAATGGGTTTCAAGAAATTCCAAAACCAAGCAGTGCAAGTTCCATTGTGTCTTAGGCTTGAGAGTTGGCCATACACTACACACCAGACACCTCAATTGCTTTATCTTTAATCTCCCATATGAACTGAGATGTAAATTAAATCCTATCCAAATCCTATTTGGCTTAATGTTCTTCCTTCCAGGCTCACTGAGGTGGTGCATTACTTCCACTATCCTAGGTGGCAGCCCCACTCCGTTGGCTTGGGAGCCTCCCCTGTTCATACTATCTTTACAATGTCCCACCCATAAGGCATTGGGCTAGGGCAACTTGGTCCACTGAAATTAAAAAGGAGGCCCCACCCTGTATAACCAAAGAGAATGCAGCCTTGATCCTTTGGTCTGTGGCACCCTGATAATCTTTGAGTCAATGGCGCAATTATTGTTTGCTTTTCTTGAAAGATAAAGCATGCTCATAGCAAAATAGCCCTTTTGTCCCATTCTTTTTCCTTCATTTCCAACTGGCAATGTCTCTGCCAGTATAATTCCATCTATGCTGGTATTGTCTTATGTTTCTGGTTTCTGCTGAGATGGCTGATTAAATCCATTATTCACATCCATAATCTCTTTATCAAATGATTTTCTAGCCACACCCTTGGTATACTCTCCAGAACATGTTTTCTGATTTTGGGAAATATGGATAGGCTGAGAATTTCTGGTTAACAATTATTTCAATTACTTCTTTCATCCATCTCTCCTCTCTTTCATTTTACCATAAGCAGTCAGGAGGACTCAGGCCATATCTTGAATATTTTGCCTAGGGGTCACCTCAGCCATTATCCAATGTCAGCTTGGAAACTCTATCTTTCACAAAACTTTAGAACACAAGTTAGCCAAGTCTTTGCCACTTTTTAACAGGAATGACCTTTCCTTCATTGTCCAATAGCATGTTGCCTTACTTCTGTCTAAGACCTCACTAGAAGCACCTTTAATATTCATATTTCTCCCAACATTCTGTTCATGATTATGTACGTATTCTCTAAGAAGAGGTAGGCGTTCTCTTTTCTCTCAGTGCCCTCACCAGAATCACCTTTAATATCTATATTTCTATCAACAGTCCTTTATTGCAATCTAGGCTTTTTTTTAGTTTACACCTTAAAATGATTCCAACCTCTACCCATTACCCAGTCCCAAAGCCACTGCTATATTTTTAGGTATTTGTTAGAGCAGCACCTCATATCTTGGTACCAAAATCTGTATTAATCAGGGTTCTCCAGAGAAACTGATCGAATAAGATATTAGTTCATCATATGGTGGAAGGTTGAGAACTCAAAAATCATCAATAAAACACTAGTAACATCCCATTTGGTATATTAGTTTAGTGTTTTTGTTTTTATTATATTCACTTTATATATATGAAAGAAATGTTTGATGTTTGGAAATGATGTTGGTAATGATATCTTCTCCTTTTCATTGGGATAATAAAATATCTGACTTAAAATTGCTGTTTTTCATTCCAGAGAAAAGTTACATGGAGGAGGGAAGACAGGCCACTTTCCAAAAACAACGGTTTCAATTCATTTTCTACATTTCTCTACCTGTGCTTCTTATTACTACTGCCATTTTAATAAAACGGAAAAAATTGAGAGAGCTATGCTATAGAGGGGAAACTGAAAGTGAGAGGTGTGTATATACATATATATGTAAAAAAATATATATACATATATTTACTCTTATTACATTAAGAAAGACAAGAAAAATGTATTTATGTTTCATCAGGAATAATCTCCAACTGTAGGTAAGCCAATATAAAGAGAGGCTCAGGGAGACATTTAAAAAATGGTTTGATGCCCTTTGTTATTTGTTTTGATATTTTTTCTCATCTTACAAATTACTAAAACCACAGAGTTTACCACTAGTATCATGGTAAGAGCAGATATGGCTGCCAGGAGAATTTTGGAGGTTTATTTAGCCCCTTAGTTCACCGACCCTGTCCATACAGTCATATCACCTATGAGCTCTATTAGAATTATATGACACTGCATTTCAAGGGAACTTCCAAAAACTAAATTTATTAGATACAGATTCTCAGGCCAGTGATAAACATCTTTATTAGAACACCTCTCTCAATTAGAGATAATATCTATAAACCTATTTTGACAATATTTATTTTTCTAAATATAGATATTGCTGATTTGTAAAATCATTTCTTAATTAGAAACTACATGTGTAGTTAATAATGTCAGGTTAAAGAGACAGGAGGCACCACCATGTAGGAAGACAATTACACTTAGCTTCAGGAAACCTCGTTTTAAGTTATTAATCTTGCATGTAATACTGTGATACCGTGAGTAAGTGATTTAATCTTTATTTCCTTAAGATTATTCTCTATAACTCTACAGAATGGGAGATAATAATAGCTTTTCAATATATCTAAACTTTTGAGTACATCCATTTAATGAGTGAAATCATCATGTTATCTGTAATCAGTTGCACAAATTTTTAAATATCATATTGAGCCCCTTATTCATAATTTACAATATTTCATCACAGATATGTTTACATCTAGTTTTACCCTCTGAGAACTGATGCAAAGATAAAACGTGTTTATACTTTCTGAGAGAGAGAAAGAAATATATTGAGCTGTAAAGAAAAAGTATTTAAAATTTTTGAGTGCTACTTTATGGTTTGGCTTATTGGAACTGAGGAATTAGGGATATCATAAAATAAGGGGAGCTGCCTATATAAATGTGGGTTTACAACATAAATTCTTAATTAAATGTAGAGTGAGAATGAGAAGACTCAATTACCAGACTGAGGTAACTGATGGCATTTGTTCTAATATTGAAACTACCTGTTTAAGTTGTTAAAAGGAGACCTTTCATTTATTTGAATCGCTATTTCTTTGAAGAACAGTTTTCATTCAGTTATTTAACTATTCAAGAATTACAATTTTTGTCACTTTAAAACAAAGTTTATCAATTTTATAGCTCTGTGTCAGAAGAAAGCAGCAGTAACAGCAAGTCATCCCTCAGTGAAAGGTGAGTATAGAACTGTGTGTTGAATCATTTTGCATTGTAAGTTTTGATCATTGCTTAGGAGCACTTAAAAATGGTTAGTTTGAAACCAAGCATTTTTTATGTATTTGTTTAATTCTCTCTATAGGTCATTTTATAATAATAAATAATAAAACTTGGTTTTGTGATATCTCAGCCTCTCCTTCTTGACCTATAAAAGGAGAGATTTTTGTGCAATCACACTGGCAACTACCATCTATGAGCATGTAAATCGTGAGTTTTTTTTTTTTTTTAGCATCGGGTAGGAGCATTTGTGTTTTAGTGATATGTTACTGGCATATAAAAAGATAACTGATGCTGTAATCAGCGGTACCATCCTTTTTGGCATCAGGGACCGGTTTAGTGGAAGAAAATTTTTCCACAGGGCAGGGTAGAGGGGGATAGTTTCAGCTCACATCATCAATCATTAGTTAGATTCCCATAAGGAGTGTGCAACCTAGACCTCTCACACGTGCAGTTCACAATAGAGTTCATGCTGCTATGAAAATCTAATGCCACTGCTGACCTGACAGGAGGTGGAGCTGAGGCAGTAATGCTTGCTGGCCTGTGCTCACCTCGTGCTTTGTGTGGTCTGATTCCTTTTTTTTAAATATATATATATATATTTTATTATACTTTAAGTTCTAGGGTACATGTGCACAACATGCAGGTTTGTTACATATGTATACATGTGCCATGTTGGTGTGCTGCACCCAGTAACTCGTCATTTACATTAGGTATGTCTCCTAATGCTATCCCTCCCCACTCCCCCCACCCCAAAACAGGCCCCGGTGTGTGATGTTCCCCTTCCTGTGTCCAAGTTTTCTCATGGTTCAATTCCCACCTATGAGTGAGAACATGTGGTGTTTAATTTTTTGTCCTTGCGATAGTTTGCTGAGAATGATGGTTTCTAGCTTCATCCATTTCCCTACAAAGGACATGAACTCATCCTTTTTTATGGCTGCATAGTATTCCATGGTGTATATGTGCCACATTTTCTTAATCCAGTCTATCATTGATGGACATTTGGCTTGGTTCCAAGTCTTTGCTATTGTGAATAGTGCTGCAATAAACATACGTGTGCATGTGTCTTTATAGCAGCATGACTTACAATCCTTTGGGTATATACCCAGTAATGGGATGGCTGGGTCAAATGGTATTTCTAGTTCTAGATCCTTGAGGAATCGCTACACTGTCTTCCACAATGGATGAACTAGTTTACAGTCCCACCAACAGTGTAAAAGTGTTTCTATTTCTCTACATCCTCTCCACCACCTGTTGTCTCCCGACCTTTTAATGATCACCATTCTAACTGGTGTAAGATGGTATCTCATTGTGGTTTTGATTTGCATTTCTCTGATGGCCAGTGATGATGAGCATTTTTTCATGTGCCTTTTGGCTGTATAAATGTCTTCTTTTGAGAAGTGTCTGTTCATATCCTTCACCCACTTGTTTATGGGGTTGTTTGTTTTTTTCTTGTAAATTTGTTTGAGTTCTTTGTAGATTCTGGATATTAGCCCTTTGTCAGATGAGTAGATGGCAAAAATTTTCTCCCTTTCTATAGGTTGCCTGGTGGCCTGGTTCCTAAGAGGCCATGGCTGTGGGGTTGGGGACCCCTGCTCTAAATGATGTCATAGATGCTTATAGTTCTGCTATTATTTCAGAAAAAAAAAATTACTGAGAGTAAGTTTGAGCCTTGAAATTATCATTCATTTCTCTGTCTCAATTCATCTGAGATAGTAAATTTAGGGATCAGATTATGGAAGAATCAAACACAACATTTTATAAAATTAGATATTCTTCTTTTACTACCAGTATATACAGATTTTCCCTACCAAATGTTGGATAGACTATAAAATGAGAGAGTATTTCAAGTAGCACCCAATATTATTTCTCAGGTTCTCTCTTCATCCTTGGAGTACAAAGTTAAACACTGACTGTGATGATTCATTTAGCAAATATTGAGATAAATATCTGCAGTGAGGGAATTCCTACTTTTAAGAGAAGCACTGTTAAGTATGGGCCATCACTATCCTAATTCTATTGTCAATGCTGGCTGTTTTAGGTTCTACAAAAATTAAGCATACTTCTGCTTTCTAGGCAAGATTATCTTTTATCCTTACTTTGATCCTTTTGTGATGCATATTATAGAAGATAAAATAATCAAAAGTGTTTTTATTATAATTCCTACCAAAAAGATAGAAAAAAGAGCTATTTACACTCAAAAATTATGGATGGAAGGAAATACTAAAGAGCAGAAATAATGTAAAGGAAAATAAACAGAAAAAAACATAAGCAAAGACAAAAGCTGATTCTTTGAAAAGATTAATATAATTGATAAACGTTAGCTAGTAGTCCAAAATAAAATGAGAAATGATACAAATTACTATTATGTAATAAAATGGTATCATGTTTAATTTTCTGGACATTAGAAGTTGATAAGTTTAAATATTTAGTTAAAATACAACACATTTTTTAAAAAAACACTTCTTTCCATCTTCTCAAAATGGAATAGAGAGGAAAAAAAAGAAAATATAAAGAAGTCTATATTTATTCAAGATCTGGAAGCTGTAATTTAGAACTTTCTCACAAAGTGGATGCTTGAGCATGATCTTTTCACGGCATGCATCAGAACACAAAGCCAAGCCAAATTCAGTGAACATTTCCTTAATTCCATCAGCTTATATTTTATTATATAAACAAGTAACAACATCAAACTCAATGTCAATGAAGGTGGGGTGCGTAATATACTCCATCCACTATAATGGGAGATACTACCAAGTCACATGGCAAAGAACATGTATAAATAATCATATCTTAAGATAAAAGTGAAGAATTGAGGACAATAATTCAAACTATTACATCCAGATGTTTCAGGAAGAAATACAGAAATACAGCAGTCCCCCCTTATCTGTGTGTGTGGGAGACATTCCAAGACCCGTAATGGATGTCTAAAATCACAAATAGTATCAAATTCTACATTTACTTGTTTTTTCCTATACATATGTACCTATGATTAAGTTTAATTTGTAAATTAGACACATCAAGAGATTAAGAATAAATAATAATATAATTGAACAATTATTACAGTATAATGTAATAAAAGTTATGTGAATATGATCTCTCTGTCTCAAAATACTGGAGTTTTTTTTTTTGAAGTGTGGTTGACTGAAGATAATTTAAACCATAAAAAACAAAACTGCAGATAAGAGGGGACTACTGTAATATCACTCTTATGTATACTTATGCAGAGAATACAAAAAAAGGAGCATTTCTCATCATGTTTTATGAGGTCAGCCTAGCCTTATGGCCCCCAAATTTAAGGGAACTATCAGAAAGGAAAATTATAGATCTATTTCTAATTACAGATGTAGAAATTCTAAATAAAACATTTCTAAATAAATCCACTTAGTATTATAGAGGATAATATATTATGGCCATGCAGATAACCTAGGTATCTAGGAATGAAAAACTAGTTTAAAATATGTTTCGCCATATTAAGGAAAAAGGAGAAAAAAGTATATGATAATTTCTATAGATAAAGAAAAATACCCTTTAAAGAAAAAAAAAACACTTTTATGATAAAAATTCCTAGTTAACTAATGAAAAAAATCTTTTAAAAACTGATAAGGAACATCTTCAAAAAAGCATACAACTATTTTAGTTAATAGCGAAATGGTGAATGTTTCCTTCCTGAGGTCAGGAGGATGTCCACTATTGTTTTCAACATTGACATTTTCAACATCATATGGGAAATCCTAGCCGGTAAAATAAGGTAAGAAACAAGTAAGCAAGTGTAGTAAGATCAGAAATGAAGAAAGAATACTGTTATTGTTTGCAGATGATATGGCTTCAAATTTTAATGCACAAAAATTTGAAGAAATAACAAAACAAAATTAATAAACAAAATATAAGGTTTTTCGATACAAGGCTACATATAAAAATCAATTTTATTTTTGTGTAAGCAACAGTTATAAAATGAAGTTTAAAAAATTCAACTATATATAGTATAGGGAAATATGTAGATATGATACATAGGGATATATATCCAGTGAAAAAGTGCAATACAGTTACACGTGTAATGTGAAATACTGCTGAGAATTTTAATATCTAAACCAGTTGAGGAACATACTGTTCAATATTTTTAAGATATAATTCTTCCCTAATTGATATGTAGATTTAATGCAATCCCAAAATAAATATCTTGACATTTTTTGGTGGAAAATTAAAATTAGATTGTAAAATTTATATAAAGATAAATGGAGTCATATAGTCAACATAATCTTGAAAACACAGGAAAAAGAAAACTTATACTACCTGATATTGACAACTTTTGTTAAGTAATCAAAACAATATAGGAGCATCATAGGATAGACAAATAAACCAATAAAAAAGAATGAAGTGTTCAGAAACAGTTCCATAATATACTCACATCTTATTTATACTTCTGGTGCCACTATTATTTAGTGGATAAAAAAGTGATCTTTTCAATATATAGTGGGTTTTAAATTGCATTTCCTTGATGACCTATGGATTAGTGATGTTGAGTAACTTTCCATATACCTGTTCTTCATTTTTATGTTTTCCTCGGAGAACTGTCTGTCTAGGTTATTTGCCCATTTTTTGATCAATTTGTTTTTCTGCAATTGAATTGTAAAAGTATTTTATACATTTTGGATATTAATCTTTTGCCAGAGATGTGGTTTGCAAATATTTTTCCTAGTCTATAGGTTCTCCTTTCATTATATTGCTTCTTTAGCTGTACAGAAGCTTGCTAGATTAACATAGTTCCATTTATTCGTTTTTGTTCTGTGGCCTGAGCTTTGGTGTGATGTCTAAAAATTAATTGCTAAGGCCAGTATCAAAGAGCTTTCCTTCTGTGTTCTCTGTTAAGAGTTTTATTATTTCAGGTCAAAAATTTAGGCTTTTTTTTCCTTTTTGATTTCATTGTTGTGTATGGTGTAAGAAAGAATCTGATTTTATTCTTTTGTATATGAAAATCTAGTTTTTCCAGAACCACTTATTGAAGAGACTACTGTTTCCCCATTCTGTCCTCTAGGTGCCCTTGTTGAAAATTAGTTGACTGTATATGTTTGGATTTATTTCTGGGCTCCCTGTTTTGTTCCATTGGTCAATGTTTCTGTTTTTATGTCAGTGCCATTAATGTTTTGATTACTATAACTTTGTAATATAACTTAAAATCTGGAAGTGCAAAGTCTCCAACTTTGTTTTTCTTTCTCAGTATTGGTTTAACTATTTGGAATTTTTTGTGGTTCCATATGAATTTTAGGTTTGTTTTTCTATTTCTGTGAGGAATGCCACTGGAATTTCTAGAGAGATTTTGTTAAATCTATATATTGATTTGAATATCATGAACATTTCAATATTATTTTGATCCATGAACCTGGCATATCTTTACATTTATTTGTGTCTTCTTCATCTCCTTTAATCAATGTTTCATAGTGTTCAGTGTATAAATGTTCCACCTCCTTGATTAATTTGAATTCTAAGTATATTATGTTTTTGATGTTATCAGAAATGGAACCATTTTATTAATTTCTTTTTCAGCTAGGTGGTTCTTTGTATATAAAAATGCTTGTGATTTTTTATATTGATTTTGTATCCTACAACTATACTGAGTTCATTTGTTGGTTTTTTCTAAGCTTTGGGGTTTTCTACATATAGGATTATGTCAATTGCAGATAGAGATAATTTACTTTCTCCTTTCTGATTTGGATGCCTTTTATTTATTTTCCTTGTCTGATTGTATGTACTAGTACTTCCAGTACTATGTTGAATAGAAATGATGAGAATGGGCATTTTTGCCTTATACCAGATCTTAGTGCAAATGCTTTATGATGTTAGCTATGGGTTTTTAACAAATGTCCTTTATTATGTTGAGAAAATTGTCTTATATATCTAAACAGTTGAAAATATTAGAAAAGGATGCTGAAGTTTGTCAAAAGCTTCTTTGATGAGTCTGTCCCACAGACTCTGGCTAAGCAACCAATGAAAGAAATACACAGACACAGGTATTTTGCCTGAGAACGCAGCTAGGGAACTGCACAGCTTAGCACCGCTGACGAGAGTACAGCCCCAATAAGCTGGAGATGCTCGTATTTATTTAGTGCAGATTTAATGACAAAGGCTTGGAGCAAACACAATTTGTGGGTAATTAACATTGTTGACCCCCCTGAGTATAGAGCAGTCCTGCGTGTGAATGATCAAAAGTTGGTTTCTGGAGACATAAATAAACAAATTTATCTAGATAAGTTCCTTTACATTCCCTTGTTATCTACCCTTTGCCCTCAGCCTCTGGATAAGAGAATTTGGCTGCCTTCAGCCATAATTCTCTTCCAAAGCTTTTGCAAAACTACCCAGCCTTCCAAGAAGGTTTGCGTCTTTCCTATAATTTTTCCCACCACCGTGACTGATCCTCCTACACTTCTTTGTGTGTAAATTTTCATGATCATGAGGTTTTTATTTTTTTATTCGGTTAATGTGATATGGCATATTGATTTGCATGTGTTAAAGCAGACTTGCATGCCAGGAATAAATCCAACCTGGTTATGATGTGTAAACTTTTGATGTGTTGTTGAGTTCAGTTTGCTACTGTATTATTGATGATTTTTGCATCAGTGTTCATCAGAGATACTGGCCTGTAGTTTCATTTATTTATTTTTTTGGGCAGTGTCTCTGACTTAGGCATCAAGGTGATGCTGGTCTTGTAAAATGTTTTAGAAAGTGTTCCGTTCAGCTCTAATTTTTGGAAAAATTTAAGAAATACTGATAATAATTCTTCCCTGAATTTTTGGTAGAATTCAGCTGTGAAGCCATCTGGTCCTGGGATTTTTATTGCTGAAATGTTTTTGATTCTTCAAGCTATCTATTTCCTCCTGATTCAATCTTCAGATGATGTTTTTCTAGGAATCTATTTCCTCAAAGTTATCAATTTTGTTGACATATAATTCCTCATAATCACCCTTTTTAAACCTTTTTTATTTCTGAGGCATCTGGTAGTGATGTCTCCACTTTTATTTCTGATTTATTTATTTGAGTCTTATCTCTCTCTCTCTCTTTTTAAAAATTACTCTAGGAGTTTGCCAATTTTATTTTTTAAATAATCAATTCTTGGTTTTATTGATATTTTTTTCTTGTTGTTTCTTGGTCATCTATTTGTTTTATTTCAGTTCTAATCTTTATTATTTCCTTTCATCCAATAACTTTGGATTTCATTTGTTCTTTTTACAGCTCCTTGAGGCACAATGTTTGGCTATTTACTTGGGATCTTTCATCTTTTCTAATGTAGGCATTTATTGCTACAAACTTCTCTCTTAGAACTACTTTTGCTGCATCCTGTGCTATGTGAACTCCAGGAAGCTCCCTAGGCTGGTGTCAGTGGCTGTAAGGACTACAGGATTCTCCAGTAGCAAAGAGTGTGGTGTCTGTGTTGATAACGGGAACTGTTGGGGTCTACTGCTTACCTTTTTCCCTGCAGAAAAACTTCCCTTCAGGTTTTCATCTGATTCTGACTGTGGGGATCGGGTAGCACAGGGAAAGTGTTTTCTTCTCTTCTCTGTGCAGCCATGCTGAATTTCTATGCTTCACAAAATTTCTGCCACTCCCTTGCTGTACATCTGAGCTCTCCTTAGTCTTTTAGGTCAAAATGTAGCTTATTTGTTGTTTTGGTCTTTTTTTGTGGGAGGAGATGAGCATTAGGCACCTCTAGTTTACCATCTAGCTGATATTCCTCAGAATATGTAATGGTGGTGGGTAAATCACTTTTAATGCTACTATAATATCAAAAGACAAAAGCATTAAAATAATTATGAGTAAGAATATGTTAATGGACACATAATGTAAATTGTAATATAAAGTGTGACATCAGTAACAAAGTATTGGGAGGACAAAAGTGTAGTGTTTAAATGTGATTAGTATCAGTTCAAATCAAACTGTTATAAGATTTTTAAATATAAGCTGCATAGTAATAAAAATACAGAAGTTACACAAAAGTGAAAGAGAAAGGAATTATACAATAAAAAAGTAAATGAAACATGAAGGAATACAGCAAGAGAATAAAAGAGGGACGAAATAACCATAAGATTAAACAGAAAAAGATAATTAACAAAAGGCATTAGCAAGGCATGATGGCTGAATAGAATCCTTCAGCAATTGTACCCACTACCAAGAACATCAAGTCAAACAATTATCAGTTTAAGAAAGCATCTTCATAGGAGCCCAAAACCAGATAAGCAATCACATCACATGGTGTTAGCATAATAACCTGGAAGGATGCACTGAAGAAGGTCAAAAGGACAGAGTCCCATTGCCTGCATCACCCCTCCCCAGTGCCAGGCAGTATACCACAGAAGAGAGGCTGTGTTCTTGGGGGAGGGAAAGCAAAGTTGGTGTGGAACTTTGCACTGAAACTCAGTGCTACACTGTCACAGCGGAACACAGCACTAGGCAGAATTCCACCAGTGCTGACAGCGAGCATTTAGATCAGTCGTGGGCCAAGGGGAATCCACTGCTTCAGCACGAGGAACCCGAGTCTCAGCCTACTTCACTGCAGGCTGATGAACATGGCCTGGGGCCCCAAATAACCTTGAGTGGCAGCTAGGCCATAGTGACCACAGTCCTTGGGTAATCCCTGGTGCTGTGCTGGTCTCAGATGCTGTAGGCTTGATGTACAGCCCAGCGCAACACTAGCTGTGGCAGCCATGGGAGTGCCTACATCACCCCTTTCCCAATTCCATACCATGTAGTATGGAGAGAGACTTTTTCTGCTTGGGAGAAGGAGAGGAAAGAGTACATTAGACTTTATTTTGCAACCAGGTACCAGCCCAGGCACAGGAAAATAAAGCATACAGCAGAATCCCAAAGTCCTAATTTCAGGTCATTGCTCCTAAATGGTGTTTCTAGGTCTTCTAACCTTTGGTTAGAAGAGATCTGGCTGCCCTTGTGGGATGGACCTTTGTCCAACCTGTGTGATGAACCACCAGTTAACTAAAGTAGCCTTGAAGAAACATCAGTGGCAGTCAGGCAATGGTAGCTTCGGGCCTCAGATGAGCCCCAGGTGAGCCCCAGTACTATGCTGATCTGGGAGGCTGTAGGTTTCAGGTGTGACACAGCAGGGTACCAGCTGTGATGGCTACAGGAGTGCTCGTGTCTCCCCTTTCCCAATTCCAGGCAGCCCACTACACAGACAGATTCCTTCTTCCTGGGGAAAAGAGAGAGAAGAGAGCAAGGGACTTTGCCTGTGAACAGAGAAATTTCTCCCTATTTTCCTCCAAGTCCATCAGAGTTGTGTATTTAGGAGTCTGCAAGAGATACAGCATATCTGGGCTTAGAGATCCCTCTACCACTGAAACGCCTGTAGAGGCAACAGACTTAAGTAACTTAATACTCAATCTTCTTTGAATTCTTGGAAAGTCCTTTGAAGAAGGGCAAGTAAAAACAAAGCCAGACTCTGAAGACTAGAATAAATACCCAGAGACATCAATAGACTGCAATGCAATAGTAGTAGGGGCCTTTTAACACCACACTTTCAGCAACGGTCAGATCACCAGACAGAAAATCATCAATGAAATATTGGAATTAAACAACACTAGATCAAATGGCCCTAACTGACATTTACAGAATATTTTATGTAACTGGTGCAGAATATATATTAATTTCATCGGCACATAGAACATCCTCCAGGACAGATCATATGTAAAGCCACAAAACAAGTCTTAACACATTCCAAGATGGAATAATATCAAGTATCGTTTTGAAAAACAATGGAATGAAACTAGAAATCAATGAAAAGAGGAACTTTGGAAACTATACAAATACATGAAAATTAAACAATGTGCTCCTGAAAGACCAGTGTGTCAACAGAGAAATTAAGAAAGAAATATTTTTAAAAATTGAAGGAAATAAAAATGGAAACAGAACATACCAAAGTCTATGGAATGCAGCAAAACCAGTACTAAAAGGAAAGTTTATACCTATACATACTGACATCAAAAAAGTAGAAAGACTTCAGTTATGCAACCTCATGGTGCAATGCAAGAAAAAAAGCAAGGACAAATCAAACCACACATTAGTAGAAGAAAATAAATAATAAAAACTAGAGAAGAAATAAATGAAATTGAGAATTAGAAAGGTCCATGAAGCAAGAAGTTTGTTTTTGAAAAGATAAACACATCTTTTGCTACATTGACTAAGAAAAAGAAAAAAATGGATTGAATACTTAAATGTAAGATATGATTTATATGAACCCAAATTAGAGAAAAATCATTACAATTGACACTTCAGTAATTTAAAGACAGCATTCAAGTAGAGATATTATGAGCAAAAGTGTGTCAATAATTTGGAAAACCTAGAAGAAATGGACAAATTATTAGACACATTCAGCCTATCAAGATTGAACCATGAATAATAGAAAATCTGAACAGATCAATAATGAATAATGACATAGTAGCTGCAATAAAAAGTTTTCCATCCAAGAAAAGTTCAGGACTAGATAGCTTTAATATTGTATTCTACCAAATATTTAATGAAGAACTAGTACCAATTTTACTGAAACTATTCCAAAACATTGAGAAGGAGGGAATATTCCCAATATCATTCTACAAGGCCAACATTTCCTTCAAAAACTTTACAAAGGCACAGCAATAACAACAAAAAACTACAGGCCAACATCCTGATGAACATGCAAAAATCCTCAAGAAAATACTAGCAAACTGAATTCAACAACACATTGAAAAGCTTATTTATCATGATCAAGTAGGATTCATCATAGGGATGCAAAGATGGTTCAGCAATGCACATCAATAAATGTGATACATCACATAAATAGAATCAAGGAAAGAATCCATGTGATCATTTCAATAGAGGCTGAAAAAGCATTTGGTAAAATTCAACATAACTTCATAATAAAAACTCTTAAAGAGTTTAGAGGAACATATCTCAAAACAATAAAGTCCATGTATATCAAACTCATAGACAGCAATGTTCTCAATGGAGAAAAATTGAAAGCCTTTCCTTTATGATGTAGAACAACACAAGAATGCCCTATTTCACTTCTTTTATTTATCATACTACTGGAAGTCCTAGTCAGAGTGATTAGACAAGAGAAAGAAATCAAGGGTGTGCAAATTGGAAAGGCAGAAATTAAATTCTTATGTGCAGATGATATGATCTCATATTCAGAAAAATCTAAAGACTCCACCAAGGGGAAAAAAACTGTTAGAGGTGATAAATGTATTTGGTGATATTAGGGGATACAAAATCAAACAAAAATTAGTAGCATTTCTATATGCCAACAGTGAACAACCTACAAATCAAGAAAGCAATCCTGTTTACAACAGCTATAAAAATACCTAGGAATAAATTTAATCATAGAAGTGAAATATTGCTACAATGAAAATTGTAAACACCTAACTAGCTGGGTGCGGTGGCTCACGCCTGTAATCCCAGCACTTTGGGAGGCCAAGGCAGGTGGATTGCCTGAGCTCAGGAGTTTGAAACCACCCTGGGCAACATGGCAAAACTTCGTCTCTACTAAAATACCAAAAAAAAAAAAAAAAAAAATTAGCCAGGCATGGTGAGGCAAGCCTGTAATCCCAGCTACTTGGGAGGTCAAGGCAGGAGAATAACTTGAGCATGGGAGGCAGAGGTTGCAGTGGGCCGAGATCATGCCACCAACCTCCAGCTTGGGTGACAGAGTGAGACTCTATAAATAAAAATAAAAATAAAAATAAAACGCTTATAAAAGAAATTAAAGAGGACACAAAAAAGTGGAAATATATCCCAAGCTCATGGATTGGAAGAATTAATACTCTTTAAATGTCCATATAACCCAAAGCAATCTACAGATTCAATGCAATCCCTATCAAAATACCAATGACATTCTTCACAGAAATAAAACAATAATCCAAAAATTCGTATGGAACCACAAAAGATAGTCTCTTTAACAAATAGTGTTGGGAATACTTTATATGCTCATGCTAAAGAATGAAATTGGGCCATTATCTTATATACAAAGGCCAACACAAAATGGATTGAAGACTTAAATGTAAGATATGAATTATAAAACTCTTAGAAGAAAGCATAGAGAAAAATCTTCATGACATTGGTCTTGGCAATGATTTCATGGATATGACATGAAAAGCACAGACAACAAATAAAAAAAAAGACATATGGGGCAACATTAAACTCAAAAGCTTCTTCATAGCAAAGGAAATGCTGAAAATCCAATGGAATGGGAGAAAATATTTGCAAACCATTTATCAGTTAAGGGGTTAATTCCCAAAATATATTAAGAACTCTTTCAACTCAATAGCAAAAAACTAATAACCTGATTAAAAGTTAGCTTAAGACTTGAATAGACATTTTGCCAAAGAAAATATGTAAGACTCTTACAACTCTATAGCAAAATACCTAATAATTTAAAAAATGGGCTAAAGACTTCAATAGACATTTCTCCAAAGAGGACATACAAGTGGCCACTAGGCATATGAAAAGATGCTCAATTTCATTAACTATCAAATGTATGCTAATCAAAACTACAATGAGCTTCACCTCACACCTGTTAGGATGGATCTTAAAAACAACAACAACAGAGAAATGTTGAGGAGGATGTGGAGAAATTACAATCTTTGTGTATGCTGTTGGTGGGAATGCAAAATGTTGAAACCATTATGGAAAATGACATGGAAGGTTATCAAAAATTAAAAATACAGTTACCATATAATCCAGCAATTCTACTTCTTGAAATTTATGGAAAAGAATTGAAATCAGGAAACCGAAGAGATATTAGCATTCTAATGTTCACTGAAGCACTATTCACAACTGCCAAGTGTGGCTACAACCTAAATGTCCGTTGATAAATAAGTGGATAAAAATAAATGTGGCATCTCTCTCCTCCTTTCTCTCTCTCTCTCTCTCGCTCTGTCTCTCTCTCTCTCTCTCTCTCTCTGTGTGTGTGTGTGTGTGTGTGTGTGTGTATGTCTATGTATCTAATGGAATATTATTCAGCCTTAAAAAGAAGATCGGGTAATATGTAAAACATGGATGAACGTTGAGGACAAACACTGAATAATTCCACTTATGTAAGGTATCTAAAAAGTCAAACTCACAAAATTAGAGCAGAATGGTGGTTTCCAGGGACCAGGGGGTGGAGCAAATGGGTAGTTGCCTGTCAATGGGCATAAAGTCTCAAATATGCATGATGAAAATGTTCTAGAGATCTGGTGAAAAACATTGTCCCTAAAATTAACAAAACCGTATTGTACACTTAAAAATGTGGTAAGATGGTCGATCTCATGCTGTGTTCTTACCATATATAGTACAACTTAAAAAAAAAATAAACTTTTGCCATTTGTAAGATACCCTTAAGAAGGGAAAAAGGAACCGCAGGGATGTGATTACACTGGCGAGAAAACAGTTTTGGCGGCGGGCAGAGTTGGGGAGGGTGGAGGGGGTGTTGTGATGGGAGGGGTGATTTACAGAGTGAGTAGCAGAGGTGGAAGGTGGGCTGTATAGATAAAGACTTCGAGGAAGGTTGTTTCCCAAGGCAAGGGAACACAGAGAGTAAGGGAGTCTTGTCTTGAAAGCAGGAAACAAAGGACTAGGAAACTTAAACAAGTTAACCCTTTGAAGAAGAATGTCTTACTGTATTTAACATTTTGAAAGTCTATTATTGTGAATATTTATGCTACTTCCAGTTTTTAGTTATTACAAATACACTGTAATAAGCATTCTGGTATGTATATATATCTGTGAGCAATTGTCCAGTTATTGCCTGAGATAAATCCCTAGAAGATATCAAGAATAAATATAGTGTAATATGAAGACTTTTGTATGTTTTAAAATATCTATTACTAAATTATCAGTCCGTTTGTATCAAGTTGTAACTTTCATTATTTATTTATTTATTAGCTAGTTTGGATATGTGAGTGGTATACTTTCTGAGCCCTAGCATATCTTAAATTCTACTTCTTTTATTTTACTACCTTATTGAATTTTCTTTGTAATTTTCCACTATGTCACTTCATAATGAGCTATTTTTGTAAAGAATATACAAATAGAAGTAGAAAATATGAAATATGAACATCTGGAATTAGAGGCATTTTGAGACTCCCTTTAGTATGAACGAAGCTTAGCACACTTTGCCTTTAAAAAATCTCTCCCTTCACTAATCTTTCTGTTATGTAAATTGAGATTTTAGACCTAGCCTACTGTTAATAAATTTCTGCTTTTAAATATTATTTATTTTGGTTCTAAAATATTTTGTCTTTTTCAGTTTTATAAAGTTTACAGCAAACATTTTGAATTCATTTATATTTAACTGGTTTTATTTTTTAAAGTTCTAAAGAATGATTTTAACTTTTAATGGTGTTAAGATCCTTTTCTAGCCAGAGAACTTGGAATGCATGAATCTTGACTTTACCATCACTTTCTTCTCTTATTCAATAAATAATGTGTGTATGTGAGTGTGTGAATCATTCTTATTATTATTATAGTGGTAACACATAATAAACATTGATTAAAATATATATGTGAGTAAAAGAATGAAATGGTAATCATCATTAGTCCCAGCACCAGGGGTGATCATTCTTTAAAAATTTCATTATATAGATATACACACCAATGTGCATGCATGCATGTGTGTGTATATGTACATGTTGGTGTTATCTAATAAAAAGATACTTAGAATTACCACCTTTTAATTTTAAAATAAAATCGTTGAATATATTTAGAATGGAGTTTTCAAGGCACTTTATTTATTGACCTAAATAGTTACCAAACATGGATAAAAAAACATTGTACTTTAACCAGTCACTTCTATTTTAAAACTAAGAGTATCTTCAGTCATGGTAACAGGTAATATTTTTCCAGAATTTTTATTTTCTTAATTTTTTGCTTTTAATCACCCATAGTTTTAAAATTACTTGAGTTAGAAATGTGTTAGCTACAAGAAAGAAAAATGAGCAACATTGACGTTTGTTTTGTTTTCTCCTACAGCACCAGTCTCTAACAACCTTGAATGCTAATGCTTGGAGAGAGGAGAGTAACAAATACATTATCAGAAACTGGCCCAAACCAAGGAGGAACAAAACACAATTTCTCTCTCATTGCTCTTGTCACTGCTGAGGGTTTTAAACCATGAAATAAATCATCGCCTGAATCTCACAACTTACGTCCATTGAATTCTCTGTATTTGCAGTCCAAATTCTACCCTATCAAATTTGGATCCATAAAATGCTCTGAATCAGATGAAAGGAGCCTAAGACCCTCATCTCATAAAGCCAAAAGGGACTGCCAGTCAGCCTCACAGCAGAGAGTATCTGTTTTCCCTTCTGCTTCTTAGGTTGACCAGAATCTCCCTCAAGTCTGACCTATCCCTTTTCCTTCAGAGTTCCTAGTGTCTAGCTATTCTGTGACTGGTCAGTGACATTTATGCAGATGATATCTGAGTCCAATCCCTGTCTTCTTACTCCTGCTCATTTATGAAAGCTGTAAAGCCACTTTAGTGTGTTAAAATACCTGTTTGCCAAAAGTAGATTTACCATGAAGCTAAGGAAGCAAAAACTTAAGAGCAACTTAGTTGCACAGATTCTCTTCAAAGTCATGAACCTAACTTTGTATTCTTAGAGTTTATCAAATTTTATATGGTTCAGGCCCCATTGAGCCTGAATCATCTCGCTGTTCACAAGTTCCCTTGGCAGTAGTGTGCTAGAGCCATTTCATACTATCTCACCAGAGCTCACCAGTTAAAATTTCAGAATATTTGCAAGTCAGTTGTTAAACAGCCATTATTAAAAACATTACTTAAATCTAAATAAATTAAAAATCAATACTTGAAAGACACCATTTATTTATTATTTTGTTGTATTTTTATCTTTGCTTTTTAGGTTATAATTATTGCATCTTTATGGTGGAATTAGTATATTATGATAATGTATGACTTGCATGTATTACCAACTCTTCTAGAAATATCAAATGGTAGCTTGAAATTAGCCTTTGCTGAGACTGATAAACCTATCAATGTGGACTTCCTCTCCCTCACATCACAGAAATAGCTGTATAATAATTGCTAGCAAACCACTGTTCTTGGGGGTAGTTCACCTTTTTTCTGTTGTTGTTTTCAATAGCTTGTTGAAGCTACTTTTCTATCATGGCTCAAATCTATCTCCAACTCTTCCTGAATATGTGAATACCCAATTGGTATCAAAAAATTGGGTATAGAAAGAATATAACTAAACACAATAAAGGCCATGTGTTAAAAATTAAACCCCACAGCTAACATCATACTGAACAAGGAAAAGCTGCAAGCTTTTCTTGTAAGATCTGGAACAAGGCAAGCTTCTCAAAGCAAGCTTCTCACTTCTACCACTTTTATTTAACATACTATTGGAAGTACTAGCCAGAGCAATTAGGCAAGAGAAATAAAATAAAAGGCATATAAATAGGAAAGGAAGAAGTCAAAGTATCCCTGTTTGCCGATGACATAATCACATATATAGAAAATCCTGAAGACTTCACCAAAAAAATTGTTAGAAAAAATAAATCAGGATAGTAAAGTTGCAGAATGCAAAATTAACATACAAAAATCAGTAGCATTTCTATATACCAATAGTAAACTAGATGAAAAAGAAATTAAGAAGCAAGTTAATTTACAATAGCTATAAAATTTTAAATATCTAGGAATAAACCAAGAAGGTGAAAGAGCTCTACAATGCAAAATATAAAAGATTGTAAAAGAAGTTGAAGAGGACACAAGTAAAAAATTCCATGTTTATGGATCAGAAGAATTAATATTGTCAAAATGTCCATATTTATCCAAAGCAATCTTCAGATTCAATGAAATCTCTATCAAAATAACAGTGAAATTCTTCCCAGAAATAGAAAAAACAATCTTAAAATCCATATGGAAATGGAAAAGACTCTAGTAGCCAAAGCAATCTTGAGCAAAAAGAACGATGCTGGAGGCATCACAGTACCCACTTCAAAATATGCTACAAAAGTATAGTAATGAAAACAGCATGGCACTGGCATAAAAACAGTCACATAGAACAATGGAATCAAATAGAGAAATAAATCCATGTATTTAGGGCCAGTTAATTTTCATCAAAGGTAGTAAAACACACATTGGGAGAAGAACTGTCTTTGTCTCCTCAGTAAGTGGTGCTGGCAAAACTGGCTATCCACATGCAGAACAGTAAAACCAGGCCACTATCTCTCACCATATACCCAAACTTAACTCAAAATAAATTAAAGACTTAAATTTAAGACCCCAAACTATGAAACTACTAGAAGACTATAGGGGAAGTACTTTATAAAATTGGACTAGGCAAGGATTTTTTTCAATAAGACCTCAGAAGAACAGGCAATAAAAGCAAAAATAGACAAATGGGATTACATCAAACTAAAATGCTTCTGCACAACAAAGGAAATCAATAGTGTGAAAAGACAATCTATAGGTTAAGAAAAAGTATTTGCAAAATATACTTCTGACGAGGGATTAATACCCAGAATATATAAGGAACTCAAACAACTCAGTAGCAAAACAAACCAAATAATCCAATTTAAAAATGGGCAAATGACCTGAATAGACATTTCTCAAAAGAAGAAGTAATGTCCAAGAGACATACAGGCATATGAAAAGGTGCTCAACATAATTGATTGTCAGAAAAATGCAAATAGAAACTACCATGAGATATCATCTCACCCCAGTTAAAATAGCTTATATAAAAAAGATAAGGAATAACACATGCTGGTGAGAAAGTGGAGGAAAAGGAACCCTTGTATACTATTAGTGGGAACATAAACTAGTACAACCAGTATGGATAACAGTTTGGAGGTTCCTCAAAATCTAAAACTTGGGGTACCATATGATCTAGCAGTCCCACTGCTGGGCATATACCCAGAAGAAACAAAATAAGGCCAGGTGCAGTGGCTCATGCCTCTAATCCCAGAACTTTGGGAGGCTGAGACAGTTGGATCACCTGAGGTCAGGAGTTCGAGACCAGCCTGGCCAACATGGTGAAACCCAGTCTCTACTAAAAATACAAATATTAGCCTGGCATGGTAGCAGGCACCTGTAATCCCAGCTACTTGGGAAGCTGGGGCAGAAGAATCGCTTGAACCCAGGAGGCAGAGGTTGCACTGAGCTGAGATTGCACTATTGCACTTCAGCCTGGGCAACAAGGGTGAAACTCTGTCTCAAAAAAAAAGAAAAGAAAAGAAAAAGAAAAAGAAAAAGATCAGTATATTGAAGAGATATATGCACCCCCATGTTTGTTGCAGCACTGTTCACAATAGCCAAAAATTGGAAACAACCTAAGCATCCATCAACAAAAGAATGGATACAGAAAATGTGGTACACTGCTGATCATTATGTTAAGGGAAATAAGCCAGGCACAGAAAGATAGACATCAAATATTGTCACTTGTTAGTGGTATCTAAAAATCAAAACAATTGAACTCATGGAGATAGAGAGTAGAAGGATGGTTACCAGAGGCTCAGAATGGTAGTGGCAATGAGGGTGAGGGTTCTGGAGGGGAGATATTCTTGTCCATTCATAGAATTTTACTCATTCATAGGAAGAATGAATAAGACCTACTATTTGCTAGCGCAACAAGTTGACTATAATAATATACTTGTACATTTTAAAATAACTAAAAATACAATTGGATTCTTTGTAACACAAAGGAAAAATTGAGGGGATACCATTCTGCATGATGTGATTATTACTCATTGCATACCTGTATCAAAATATCTCATGTACCTCATAAATATCTACACCTACTATGTATCCAAAAAAATTTAAAAATAAAATGGCCAAGATATACATGAAAAAATGGTCAACATCACTAATCATCAGTAAAATTCAAAATAATAATAAGATACTTTTTCACCTCAGTTAGAATGGCCCTTATCAAAACACCAGGGGTTTGGTCTTGGTTCTGCTGCTCACTGCACAGAAAGCCAATGAGTATTGCCAGGGAAGATGGCTTTAATTGGGTGCTGCAGCCAAGTACAAATTCATCTCCCTGATCAAATTAGAGATTTATATAGCAGGGAAGAAATATATGACTATATATGGGAAAACAGGGACTCAGGAGGGGTAAAGAAGCAATCATGGGCCGGGTGTGGTGGCTCACGCTTGTAATCCCAGCACTTTGGGAGGCAGAGGTGGGTGAATCACCTGAAGGTCAGGAGTTGAAGACCGGCCTGGCCATCATGGAGAAACCCTGTCTCTACTAAAAATACAAAAATTAGCCAGGCTTGGTGGTGGATGCCTGTAGTCCCAGCTACTCAACAGATTGGAGCAGGAGAATCACTTGAACTCAGGAAGGGGAGGTTGCAGTGAGCTGAGATCGCACCACTGCACTCCAGCATAGAGATTCTGTCTGAAAAACAAAACAAAACAAAGCAAACAAACAAAAAACAAATAAATTAAAGAAGCAATCGTGATGAATGAGAGAATGAATTATTGTCTGGATGTGATGATCTGGTGAGTTTCAGTTTTTTGATACCTTCTGAGAGGCCTGGGAATCCTTTCCTGAGGAAGGAACTCAGATAAAATGAATGTAAGTGTCAAGCTTTAACACCAGAAGGGTCAATTTCTATGTTTATCAAAAACAAACAAATGAAAACAAAACTGTCCATGGGACTCTTGGATTGGCTTCATGGCTATGATAAAAAAAAATAAAAAAAAAAAAAATGAATGCCGATGAGAATGTAGAGAAAGGGGAACTCTTTTGCACTGTTAATGGGAATGTAAATTAGTACAGCCATTATGGAAAACAGTAAGGGGATGTCTCAGAAAACTAAAAATAGAACGACCATGTGAGCCTGCAATCCCATTACTGGGTGTATATCCAAAGGAAATGAAACCATATGTTGAAGAGATATATACCATCGCTTGTTTATTGTAGCATTATTAACAATAGCCAAGATATGAAATCAACATAAAAGCCTATCTACTGATTAATGGATTTAAAAATGTGATATATATACAAAACAAAATATTCTTCAGCCATATAAAACAATGAAATTCTGTCATTTGCAGTGACGTGGATGAAGCTGGAGGGCATTGTTAAGTGAAATAAGCCAGGCAGTGAGACACAAATGATCTCAACTCACATGGGATCAACAAAGTTGATTTCATAGAAGTTAAGTAGAGTAGTGATTACTAGAGTTTTGAGGTGAGGGTACTGTATTAGTCCATTTTCATGTTGCTGTTAAAGACATACCCAAGACTGGGAAGAAAAAGAGTTTTAATTGGACTTACAGTTCCACATGGCTGGGGAGGCCTCAGAATCATGGCAGGAGGAAAAAGGCACTTCTTACATGGCAGCAGTGAGAGAAAATGAGGAAGAAACAAAAGTGGAAACCCCTGATAAACCCATCAGATCTCGGGAGACTTATTCACTATCACGAGAATAGCATGGGAAAGACAAGCCTCCACGATTCAATTACCTTTCCCTGGGTCCCTCCCGCAACATGTGGGAATTCTGGGAGATACAATTCAAGTTGAGATCTGAGTGGGGACACAGCCAAACCATATCATTCCACCCCTGGTCCCTCCCAAATCTCATGTCCTCACATTTCAAAACAAATCATGCCTTCCCAACAATCCCCCAAAGTCTTAACTCATTTCAGCATTTACTCAGAAGTCCACAGTCCAAAGTCTCATTTGAGACAAGGCAAGTCACTTCTGCCTATGAGCCTGTAAAATCAAAAGCAAGCTAGTTACTTCCTAGATACAATGGGGGTACACGCATTGGGTAAATACAGCCATTCCAAATGGGAGAAATTGGCCAAAACAAAGGGGTTACAGGGCCCATGTAAGTTTGAAATCCAGCAGCGCAGTCACATTTTAAAGCTCCAAAATGATCTTTGACCGCAGGTCTCACATCCAGGTCACACTGTTGCAAGAGGTGGGCTCCCGTGGTCTTGGGCAGCTCCACCCTTGTGGCTTTACACGGTATAGCCTCCTTCCTGGCTACTTTCATGGGCTGGCATTGAGTGCCTGTGGCTTTTCCAGGTGCACAGTACAAGCTGTTGGTGGATCTACCATTCTGGGGTCTGGAGGACGGTGGACCTCTTCTAGGCTCCACTAGGCAGTGCCCCTAGGGATTCTGTGTACGGGTTCTGACCCCACATTTCCCTTCCACACTGTCCTAGCAGATGTTCCCTAACCCTGCAGCAAACTTTTTCCTGGGAATCCAGTGTTTCCATACATCTTCTGAAATCTAAGTGGAGGTTCCCAAACCTCAATTATTGCCGTCTGTGCACCTGCATGCTCAGCACCACATGGAAGCTGCCAAGACTTGGTGCTTCCACCCTCTGAAGCCACAGCCTGAGCTCTATGTTGGCCCCTTTCAGCCATGGCTAGAGCAGCTGGGGCACAGGGCACCATGTCCCTAGGCTGCACACAGCACAGTGACCCTGGGCACAGCCCATGAAACCACTTTTTCTTCCTAGGGCTCCAGGCCTGTGATGGGAGGGGCTCCCATGAAGGTCTCTGGCATGGCCTGGAGACATTCTGTCACGGCTTGGGGATTAACATTAGGCTCCTTGCTAATGCAAATTTCTGCAGTTGGCTTCAATTTCTCTTCAAAAAATGAGTTTTTCTTTTCTACTGCATCGTCAGGCTGCAAATTTTCTGAACTTTTATGCTCTGTTTCCCTTTTAAAACAGAATGCTTTTAACAGCAGTCAAGTCACCTTTGGAATGGTTTGCTGCTTAGAAATTTCTTCCACTAGATACCCCCAAATCATCTCTCTCAAGTTCAAAGTTCCACAAATCTCTAGGGCAGGGACAAAATGCCGCCAGTCTCTTTGCTAAAACATAGAAAAAGTCATCTTTGCTCCAGTTCCCAACACATTTCTCATCTCCATCCAAGATCACCTCAACCTGGCCCTTATTGTTCATATCACTATCAGCATTTTTGTCAAAGCCATTCAACAAGTCTCTAGGAGGTTCCAAACTTTCCCACATTTTCCTATCTTCTTCTGAGCTTTCCAAACTGTTCCAGCCTCTGCCAGTTCTAAAGTTGCTTCCACATTTTCAAGTATCTTTCAGCAACACCCCACTCCTGGTATCAATTTACTGTATTAGTCCGTTTACACACTGCTGATGAAGACATACCTGAGACTGGGAAGAAAAAGAGGTTTAATTGGACTTACAGTTCCACATGGCTGGGGAGGCCTCAGAATCATGGCAGAAGGCAAAAGGCACTTCTTACGTGGCGGTGGCAAGAGAAAATGAGGAAGAAGCAAAAGTAGAAACCCCTGATAAACCCATTAGACCTCATGAGACTTATTCACTATCATGAGAATAGCACAGGAAAGACCAGCCCCCATTATTCAATTAACTCCCCACTGGGTCCCTCGCATAACACATGAGAATTCTGAGAGATACAATTCAAGTTGAGATTTGGGTGGGACACAGCCAAACCATATCAGGTACCAAGATATATTGGTCAATGAGTACAATGTTACAGTTAGATAGGAAGTTATAGTGTTCTACTACACTGTAGGGTGACTATAGAAAATAAAAATGTATATTTCAAGATAGCTGGAAGAGAAGACTATGAATTTTACCACCACAAAGGAGTGATAAACATTTAACGTGATAGGTACAGTAATTACCCTGATTTAATCATTTTATTCAATGTTTACATGCATTGGAGAATCACACTGTACCCCATAAACATGTACAATTATTGTGTATAGATTATAAATAATAAAAATGAGTAATACAAAAAAGAATACTTAATTTTCTTGGTCCCTAGGACATTTGACATAGTTTGGAGTGAGCCTAAGAGCAACATCTGTCAGAGTTCCAAAAGGTATATTTCAGACCTGCTCTCTGTTATGGAGGGTGGAAAAGCTGCTAAGAGATAACTAGAGTTGCACCACCAAAAATGACAAGGCTACCAAGTCTGTGGTCCAAGGACCTTACCCTTCGAGCTATTCAAATACTGATGAGCTGGGAGGTCTGAGAAGAGGAACAGTATGTAAGGCAAACATTTACCAATTGCTATGATTAAATGTACCAAGTTTATGAAAACCTAAGGTAAGTGAAATATTCTCATGGCTCTGGGCCAGTGTGAGTTTGGGACATCCTATAAAATAGCATTTCTACTTTTACTGACATCTACCCTGAAATTGTAGAAAGAAGTGGAGGGGTGAAGAAATATTTGAAGATGGAGTAGAAGTGTCTTGGAAAAAAATGACTTTTGCTTTTGAATCTGAAGAGAGAGAGATAGGTGCTACAAGTATGAAGGTGCTGCAAAAAGAAAATATTTTGCTTCCTGGAAAAAAACTTTCCTGTTACTCAGAACTCCATACAAACTGTGTCAAAAGCCAGTGATGATTTTGGTCCCTTAATTTTTTTCTGAAATTACTCTGGAAAACTCATCACTTACCTCTATAGTGTTAAATTTATGAATTCCTATTCCTCTTTTTTTTGCTTTTTAAATTGATATTTGATTGTCTTTTTTTAACTTACTCCTTTCATTTCTAAAATGTTTTTATCTGTCTTGATTTTTAGCCCTGTGTCTAATCTCTCCAAGAGTTTTTTCTCACTTTGCTTTATTACCATCCACTTATTTGTTTATTAATGTTTACTCACTCTTGACTTCTGTCTCTTTTCACTTCATACCAGTAGTTCATAACTAAGTGTGTAGATTATTCTACTTGGAGAGATTTTCCAAATACTCATTGCATAGCACCAATTCTAAAGATTCTTATTCAGTAGGACATTTCTCTGATAACATTGGTTATTCTTTGGGTACAAATATTTGTATTGGCTAATGATTCAAATATACAAATATAAAGCTCAATATTTTAACTGAATTCTTATGCCTAATGAACTTGAGAGTAGGTTCATGATGAACTGCACACAGACGACCAATTCTCTATGAGTATTTTATGCAACTTTATATTTTTTTTCCTTTTAGATTCAGTGTGTGGATGTGCAGGTTCGTTACATGCATACATTGTGTAATGGTGAGGTTTGGGCTTCTAGTGAACCTACCACCTAAATAGTGAACATTCTACCCAACAAATAGTTTTTCAACCCTCATTTGCCTCCACTCTCCTTGCTTTTGGAGTCCCCATTGTCTATTATTTCTGTTTTTGTGTTCACGTGTACCCATGGTTTAGGTCCCACTTATAGGTAAGAACATGCAGTATTTGATTTTCTATTTCTGAGTTATTTCACGAAGGATAATGGCCTCAAGCTCTATCCATGTTGCTGCAAAGGACGTGATTTCATTTTTTGACTGTAAAGTATTCCATGGTGTGTGCGTAAGTATTCAGTCAACCATTGATGGACACTTAGGTTGATTCCATGAGCAAATTCATTTTTTGAATTCCAGGGCAAAGGAAGAAGCCTGCTTAAACAGATATAGCACACATCATGCAGGACGTCTGTGTGGACCACCAAAGGGAAACCTATAAACTTGCCTGCTTCACCAGAATTATAGTTAAGAACAAAGACTAGTTTTGGAGGATGCTCTTACCCATGATGATTGAGATGAGCCATCCTAACATTTTAGAATTTCCAACAATTTAAAATCCATCTGATGTTGGTTATCATATATCATCTTAGGCGGGTCCAACAATTTTCCTGGGCAGTAGAATCTGTCCTCTATGTGATAACTAGATATCCAGGCTTCTTTAGTCTTGTGGCTCCGTGTTCTCACCACATGGTCCCACAGTTGCCAAGAAAATGGAAGGAAGTGTAAAAAACTCATACCTGCTCACTAACTGCCTCTAACCAGTAGTGATACAACAAGTAGTTTATTCTCATGGTCCATTGACCCAATCTAGTCACATAGTCCTAACTGCAAAGGAGGCTGGAAAACATCAAGATAACCTATAGAATATTTGGTGAGTGCTACTTCCCTCTCACACTGTGAAATAGAAACTATGAAGGTTGTACCATCTGTTACTAGGTATAGGCATGCCATAGTTCCCATATTGGAACATCTTCTAAATCACTCTGTGACAGGACTGTGATCATTTATTTGGCAAATGCATCCCAACTCCTTTCCTCCCTTATTGAAGTACCCCTGTTATCTAGGATGGATGAAACAAGTTCCTGTAGAATTAGTTTGCTAGTTTTCAGGTTGGATGTCAAATAAATCTCTGAGTTACATCAATGTTGGAACAGTGTTGTCACTGTGCTGACAAAGACTAGAGCCATTTTTAAAGCCTGGAAATTCTGGAAGCAGGTATGCATATCAATTGATTCAGAAAAACATTCACAAACACTAAACAAACTGGGAATAAAAGAAAAATGCCTTCATATAATAAAAGCCATAGATGAAAAACCCGTAGTTAACATAATCATCAATGGTGAAAGTTTGTAAGGTTTTTCTCTAAGACCAGAAGCAAGATAAAGATGCCTGCTTTTGCATAATCTGAGTGGTATGGGTGGCACCATGGGAATGCCACTTGCAGATCTCCCACTACAAGGAGCATAAACAATAAACGGTCTGAGCAGCTGCAGGCTGAAATGCATCAGTGCATTTTTGTGAAGTCCACACTTCCCATGGTGTGCTCCCAACCACTGATGGAAAATGATGGAGATCCTAAGGAAGGCATTCCTAGGAGACCTGAGATTCCCCTGACAGTGGCTCTGGCTTGAGGACTCTCCAACAACTTTGTGAAAACTTCCTGGCAGTGCATGGGCCTTCTTTAAGCTGCGTAAAGCCAAGACAGCTTCCATCCAGCTTTCTCTCCTCTTTTTTACTTCAGTGTCTGGCGGCTTTCTCAGGCTTTTCATCTTTCTTTTCTTTTTTTCTTTTTTCGCAAGGGCTGTTTCTCCTGATAAAATTCTGGAACATTTAATACTGTCTTGGTGTCTATTTTTTGGAAGATCCAAACTAAAACAAGTGATAATGAGACTGTTATAAGTATACAGGGGATAAGATGTGAATTTGTCTTGGCTTAACTAAACTTGCAACTGACAGAGGACATGATCCTGGTTGGGAGGTGGGGCACAGATAGTCCCTGCCACGAAGTGACAGTAGAATTCTGAAAATTTTTTGGCAACTGAGAAAAATGTTCCAATAGAGACAAATTTGACAGACGCAATAAAGCAGACATTTAAAGTCAGTGGAGTTTGGCCAGGTGCGGTGGCTCACTCCTGTAATCCCAGTACTTTGGGAGGCCTAGGTGGGCGGATCACTTGAGGCCAGGAGTTCGAGAACATCCTGGCCAATGTAGTGAAACCCTGTCTCTACTAAAAATACAAAAATTAGCTGGGCGTGATTGCGGGCGCCTGTATTCCCAGCTACTCGGGAGGCTGAGGCATGAGAATTGCTTGAACCTGGAAAGTGAAGGTTGCAGTGAGCTGGTATCACACCACTACACTCCAGCCTGGGTGACAGAGGGAGACTGTGTTTCAAATATAAATAAATAGATAAATAAATAAAAAAGCCAGTGGCATTAGCTGGTTGCCACTAAGTTTTATTGATTATTGATGCCATGCACAAGGGTAATGAGAGATTGAAGGCTGTTAACAAGCAATTACTGGCTATGATTGAGACCCAGAGAATCTCAGTGGTACCTTACAAAGAGGCCTTTATCAGTCATAGTTAGAGAGCAGATAGGACACTGCATGTTCTCACTCATAGATGGGAATTGAACAATGAGAACACATGGACACAGGAAGGGGAACATCACACTCTGGGGACTGTTGTGGGGTGGGGGGAGGGGGAGGGATAGCATTAGGAGATATACCTAATGCTAAATGATGAGTTAATGGGTGCAGCACACCAGCATGGCACATGTATACATATGTAACAAACCTGCACATTGTGCACATGTACCCTAAAACTTAAAGTATAATAATAATAATAAAAAAAAGAGAGCAGATAGGACAATGGCAGGTGGGAGTTCTGTTTGCTGCAGTAGCAAGCTCTAGAGAATCTAAATACTCAGCCAAAAGAGCTTTGTTGTGCTAAGGTTTCAACATTGTAGGGAAAATTTGGAATCCTGAGAACTGGAAAGAGGACTTCTGGATGTATTCCTCTGAGGATATTGACTTTACAAAACCCACTTCTACTGGGCTCATTGGGTTTGCAGAATGGCCCAGTTTTGCATTTCCACAGGGATTGTAGATGCTGCAGAGCATGTTAGAATCCTGTGTCCAGGGATCAAATAGCAAACAAATGAACAAACAAACAAAACAAAGAACAATCACTGTACTGTTAAGGAAAATTGACTCTAATCAGCAGGATGAGGTAAGGGTGTTTTACCCAATGGAGGCAGCAGAGAGTATAGGTGGAACCCAAATGATCTATTTGGGATTATTGCACTGTAACTATGAATGGACATGTGCAATCCTGGCATGAGAAAAGTATGATGATTCATGGTGCAAGCACTTCACTATAAAGGTTTGATTACACACTTGTTAAGGCATGGAGCCAGGCCATGTGAGACCTGAGCAGGAGGGTTGTTCAGAATGTGCAGTAGGTATTAGGGGCTAATTTATAACAAATAGTAAGATACTATTTTCCCTTAAAGTTTAGATACATCTTTTTAAAAAAATCCTTTATGTTACCTAAAATCAGGAATGTACTAAAATGTAGATTTGTTGTATAAATCCATTTTTCAATATAAGATTCATTTGGTCTAGAGTTCTAGATCCATGAAACCCTTGCATTTTAGTTTTCTAGTTTGTTATTTTGAAGCTAACAAATAAGCTACACCCTTATAAATTTCGAGTTGAGCATAAGCAATTGAATCCAAGAACTTCAAGTTCTGTATTAAGTACATTTGATGTGAAATCTAACTTGGCTACAAAACAAGGGGTTGGTGGTGGAAAATGCAACTTCTGGCATGTGTTTTTATAGACGTAATAATTCTACGGGTCTTTAAATAACTTTATCGAGATATGTTTTACATATCCTAAAATTTACCTACTTCAACTGTACAATTCAATATTTTTAACAACTTGTGCTGTGGCCATCATCATAAATCACTTTAGGCCATTTTCATCCATCACCCCATAAAATCTCTCTTGTCAATTTACAGATAATCCCTGTTTCCAACCATAACCCCAGGCAACAATTAATCTATGTTCTGTCTCTATAAACTTGCATTTTCACTACATTTCATACAAGTGGAATCAAAATCCCTTATTTCTGCCTGAGTTTTTAGAGTTGAACAAGGCTGGAGAAAATTATTCTCACATGATTCATTAACGTCTTCACTTAATTCAGGCTCACTACACTTGCATTGGCCTTAATGCCTCTACAATTCCATTAGATATGCTCTTTGTTAAATTTTTGGTGACTTTCATGTTTCTAAATGCAATGGTTATTTCTTTTTATCTATTATTTTAGGTTCAAGGGGCACATGTGCAGGTTTGGTTATGTTGGTAAATAGTGTGCCACTGATGTTTGGTGTATGAATGATCCCATCATGCAGGTAGTTAACATAGTACCTGATAGTTTTTCAATCTTCTCCCACTTCCTGACATCCCTCCTCTAATAGTCCTCACTTTGTGTTGTGCCCATCCTTATGTCCTCGTGTACCCAAAGTTTAGTTCCTACTTATAAATGAGAACATGTGGTATTTGGTTTTCTGTTCCTGCATTAATTCACTAAGATAATGGCCTCCAGCTGCATCCATGCAAAGGGCATGATTTCGTTTTTCTTTTATGGCTACATAGCATTCCATGGTGCATATGTAAACATTTTCTTTATTCAATCCACCATTGATGGGCACCTAGGTTGATTCCATTTCTTTGCTATTGTGATTCCATGTCATTGCTATGTTGCAAAGAACATATAAGTACATGTGTCTTTTGGTAGAATGATTTATTTCACTTTGGGTATATAAATAGCAATGGGATTGCTGGGTCGAATGGTAGCTCTCAGTTCTTTGAAAGATTTTTAAATTGCTTTCCACAGTGGCTGAACTAATTTAAATTCCCAACAACAGTGTATGAGTGTTCCCTATTCTCTGGAACCTTACCAACATCTGTTATCTTTTGACGTTTGAATAATAACCATTCTGACTGGTGGGAGATAGTATCTCATTGTGGTTTTGAGTAGCATTTCACTAATGATTAGTGATGTTAAGCATTTTTTATATATTTATTGACCACATGTATGCCTTATTTCGAGAAGTGTCTGTTCATATCCTTTGCCCATTTTAAATGGGGTTATTTTTTGCTTGTGAATTGTTTAGGTTCCTTACAGATTTTGTATATTACACCATTGTCAGATGCATAATTTGTGAATATTTTCTCCCATTATGTAGGTTGTTTACTCTTTAGTTTCTTTAGCTATGCAGAAGCTCTTTAGTTTAATTAGGTCCCACTTGTCAATTTTTGGTTTTTGTTGCAATTGCTTTTGAGGACTTAGTCATAAATTATTTCCCAAAGATGATGTCCACAATAGTATTTCCTAGGTTTTCTTCTCATATTTTTGTGGTTTTAGGTCCTCAATTTAATATTTTAACCCATCTTGAGTTAATTTTTGTATATGGCAAATGGAAGGGGACCAGTTTCAATATTGTGCATATGTCTAGTCAGTTATCTCAGCACTGTTTATTGAATAGGGAGTCCTTTCACCACTGTCTGTTATTGTTGACTTTGTCAAATATCAGATAGTTATAGGTTTGTGGCTTTATTTCTGGATCCTCTAACCTTCTGCATTGGTCTATGTATCTGTTTTTGTACCAGTACCATGATGTTTTGATTACTGTAGCCTTGCAGTATAGTTTAAAGTTGGGTACTGTGACACTTCTGGCTTTGTTCCTTTTGCTTAGGATTGCTTTGGCTATTCAGGCTTTTTTTTTTTTTTTTTTTTTTTTTTTTTTTTTTTTGGTCCACATTAATTTTAGAATAGTTTCTTTCTAATTCTGTGAAACATAACACTGGTAGTTTGACAGGAATACTACTGAATGTGCAAATCGTTTTGGGCAGTATCGCCATTTTAACAATATTGATTATTCCTATCCATGATCATGGAAAGTTTTTCCATTTGTTTGTGCCATCTCTGATTTCTTTTTGTAATGTTTTGTAGTTCTTATTGTAGAGAACTTTGTCCATTCTAGTTAGCTGTAGTCCTAGAGATATTTTTTTCTCTTTGTGAGTATTGTAAATGAGATTGCATTCTTGATTTGGCTCTCAGCTTGAATACTATTGGCATATCAAAATACTACTGATTTTTGTACATTAATTTTGTATCCTAAAATTTTACTTACGTTGTTTATCTGTTCTAGGAGCCCTTGGTGGAGTCTTTAGGGTTTTGTAGGTACAGAATCATGTTGCCTGCAGAGAGAGATAGTTGAACTTTCTCTATTCCTATTTGGATGCCTTTAATTTCTTTCTCTTACCTGATTGCTCTGGCTAGGATTTCTAGTACTATGTTGAATAAGAGTGGTGAGACAGGGCATCCCTGACTTGTTCCAGTAATTAAAAGGAATGCTTCCAGCTTTTGCCACTTCAGTATGATGTTGGCTGTGGGTTTTTCATAGATGGCTCTTACTATTTTGAGGTATTTTCCTTTAATGTGTAATTTGTTGAAAGTTTTTAACATAGAGGAATGGTTGAATTTTATTGAAATTCTTTTCTGTGTCTATTAAGATGGTAACATGATTTTTGTTTTTAATTACGTTTATGTGGTGAATCACCTTTATTGATTTGCATATGTTGAGCCAACCTTGCATCCCTGGAATAAAGCCTACTCAATTGTGGTGAATTAGCTTTTTGATTTGCTGGTGGATTTCGTTTGCTAGTATTTCATTGAGGAGTCTTGCATCTATGTTCCTCAGAGATACTGGCCTGAAATTTTCTTTTTTGCTGTGTCTCTGCCAAGTTTTGTTATCAGAATAATGCTGGCTTCATAGAATAAGTTAGGAAGGTGCTCCTCCTCCTCAGTTGTCTGGAATAATTTCGGTGGGATTTGTACTGCCTTGTCTTTGTATGTCTGGTAGAATTCAGCTTGAATCTGTCTGGTCCAGGTCTTTTACTGATAGGTAGGTTTTTTATTAGTGATTCAATTTCAAAGCTCGTTAATTGGGGGTGGGGGTCGGGGCCAAGATGGCCGACTAGAAACAGTGGCAATCAGAGGCTCTCATCAAAAAGATCCAAAAGAGCATGCAAATCCTGCACTGGTAACTGAGGTATCCAGGTCCTGTTATGAGGACTGACTAGGTGACTGGTATGACCCATGGAGAAAAAGGAACAACAGTGTGGTGCAGCAGCCCACCAGAGAGCCATATGGGGCAGGGGAGCCCCCGACCCCAAGCCAAGGGAGGCAGTGAGTGAGCGTGATACCCAGCCTGGGAAATCATGCTCTTTCCATGGAAATGTGCAACCCATGGATTGGAAAATCCCCCTTGGGAGCCCATGCCACTGGAGCCTTTGGTCCCAACCATGGAGCCGTGCAGATTCTCAACACCTTCTAGGCCAGGATCAGCCTAAGCCTGAGTTCCCATGCGGAGGGGTGGCCATCACCACTGCTGTGGCTGCCTGCCGTCTAAGCCATCTGAGCTCCTTGGGGGAGGGGTGGAAGCCAACGCTGTGGCTGCAGGGCCTCTCTGCAGGAACTCCAACTGCAGTCAGGGGCTTAGGGACAGAAATATGATCTCCCTGGGCCTGAGCCACCTAGGAGGAAAGGTGGCTGTATGCTCCATGGACCAGCAGAGTTAGTCTTTTCTCCTGCTAGATCTGAGGAATCTGGGCAGCCCAGATGAGTGGGTTTTCCCCTAGCACAGCACACTCTTTCCACCAAGGGACAGCCAAAGTGCCTCATTAAATGGGCCCTGCTTCCCATGGCACTCAGCTGGGTGAGACCCCCCCAACAGGGATTGTCAGGCAACCTATACAGGGGTGTTCCTAATGGCATTAGGTCAGTGCCCTTCGAGGTTAGGGATCCCAGAGAAAGGAGCAGGTAACCCTTTTTGCTGTTCTCCAGCCTCCTCAAGTGACATCTCCAGGTACGGGAGCAAACCAGATGAATAGGGCCTGAAGTGAAACCCCAGCAAACTGCAGCAGCCTTAGAGAAGAGAGACCTGAAAATTGAAAGAAACAACAACAACAACAACAACAAAAACAAACACAAAACAACAGCAGTAGCATTAACAAAAAACGTCTCTGCAAAAACCTCATCCAAGGGTCATCTGAGGGCAGTCTCAAAGATCGAAACTAGACAAATTCATGAAGATGAGAAAGAATCAATAAAAGAACATTGAAAACCAAAAGGTCAGAGTGGCTTGTCTCCTCCAGATGATCGCAGCACCTCTCCAGCAAGGCTCCAGAACTGGACAGAGGATGAGATGGACTAATTGACAGAAGTAGGCTTCAGAAGGTGGGTAATAACAAACTTCACTGAGGTAAAGGAGCATGCTCTAAACCAATTCAAAGAAGCTAAGAACCTTGATAAAAGGTTAGAGGAGCTGTTAACTGGAATAACTAGTTTAGAGAGAAACATAAATGGCCTGATGGAGCTGAAAAACACAGCATGAGCACTTCATGAAGCATACACAAGTATCAATAGCCAAATCAAGCAAGTGGAAGAAAGAATATCAGAGATGGAAGACTATCTTGCTGAAATAAGGCAGGTAGAAAAGATTAGAGAAGAATGAAAAGGAATGAAGAAAACCTTCAAGAAATATGGGACTATGTAAAAAGACCAAACCTATGACTGATTGGAGTACCTGAAAGAGACAGGGATAATGCAACCAAGCTGGAAAACACACTTTAAGATATTAACCGGAAGCACTTCCAACCTAGCAAGAAAGGCCAACATTCAAATTCAAGAAAAACAGAGAACCCCATTAAGATACTCTACAAGAAAATCAAGCCCAAGACATATAATTATCAGGTTCTCCAATGTCAAAATGAAGGAAAAAATATTAAGGGCAGCCAGAGAGAAAGGCCAGATCACCTACAAAGGGAAGCCCATCAGACTATCAGTGGATGTCTCAGCAGAAACCTTACAAGCCAGAAGAAAGTGGGGACCAATATTCAACATTTTTAAAGGAAAGAATTTTCAACCCAGAATTTCATATCCAGCCAAACTAAGCTTCGTAAGTGAAAGAGAAATAAAATCTTTTTCAGACAAGTAAATACTGAGGGAATTCATCACCACAAGATCTTCCTTGCAAGAACTCCTGAAGGAGGAGCTAAATATGGAAAGGAAAAACTGGTACCAGCCATTGCAAAACACATGAAGATATAAAAACCAATGATACTATGAAGAAATGACATCAACTAGTGTGCAAAATAACCAGCTAGCTTCATGATGACAGGATCAAATTCACACATAACAATATTAACCTTAAATGTAAATGAGCTAAATGCCCCAATTAAAAGACAGACTCAAAAACTGGATAAAGAGTCAAGACCCATTGGTGTGCTGTATTCAACAGACCCATCTCCCGTGCAAAGACACACATAGGGTCAAAATAAAGAGATGGAGGAATATTTACCAAGAAAGTAGAAAGCAGAAAAAAGCAGGAGTTGCCATCCTACTCTCTGACAAAACAGACTTTAAACCGACAAAGTTAGAAAAAGACAAAAAAGGGCATTACATAATGGTAAAGGGATCAATTCAACAAGAAGAGCTAACTACCCTAAATATGTATGCACCCAATACAGGAGCACCCAGATTCATAAAACAAGTTCTTAGAGACCTGCAAAGAGACTTAGACTCCCATTCAAGAATAGTGGGAGATTTTAACACCTCACTCTCAATATTAGACAGATCAATGAGACAGAAAATTAACAAGGATATGCAGGAGTTAAACTCAGCTCTGAATCAAGGGGACGTAATAGATATCTACAGAACTCTCCACCCCAAAACAACAGAATATACGTTCTTCTCAGTGCCATGTGGCACTTATTCTAAAATCCACCACAGAATTGGAAGATTCTGCAAATTCAAAGAACTGAAGTTATAACAGTTTCTCAGATGACAGTGCAATCAAATTAGAACTTAGGATTAAGACACTCAAAACCACACAACTACATGTAAGTTGAACAACCTGTTCCTGAATGACTCCAGGTGAAATAATGAAATTAAGGCAGAAATCAAGAAGTTCTTTGAAACCAGTGAGAACAAAGAGACAATATACCAGAATCCCTTGGACACAGCTAAAGCAGTTTTAAGAGGGAAATGTATAACATTAAATGCCCACACTAGAAAGCTAGAAAGATCTCAAATTGACACCATAATTAAAGAATTATAGAAGCAGGAGCAAACAAATCCAAAGGCAGCAGAAGACAAGAAATAAATAAGATCAGAGCTGAACTGAAGGAGAGAGAGAGAGAGATGAAAAACCCTTAAAAAAATCAATAGATCCAGGAGCTGTTTTTTTTTTTTGCAAAAATTAATAAAATAGATAGACTGCTAGCTAGATTAATAAAGAAGAAAAGAGAGAAGAATCAAATAGACACAATAAAAAATGATAAAGGGAATATCACTGCTGACCCCACAGAAATACAAACTACCATCAGAAAATACTATACACTACTCTATTCAAATAAATTACAAAATCTACAGGAAATAAATACATTCCTGGACACATACACACTTCCAAGACTAAACCAGGAAGAAGTCCAGTCCCTGAATAGACCAATAACAAGTTCTGAAATTGAAGCAGTAATAGCCTACCAACCAAAAAAACCTGGGACCAGACAGATTCAAAGCCAAATTCTACCAGAGGTACAAAGAGGAGCTGGTACCATTCCTTCAGAAATGATTCCAAACAATTGAAAAGATGGGACTCCTCCCTAATTCATTTTATGAGGCCAGTATCATCTTGATACCAAAACCTGACAGAGATACAACAAAAAAAGGAAATTCAGGCCAATATCCCTGATGAATATTGATGCAAACATCCTTGACAAAATACTGGCAAACCAAATGCAGCAGCACATCAAAAAGCTTATCCACCACGATCAAGCTGGCTTCCTCCCTGGGATGCAAGTTTGGTTCAACATATGCAAATCAATAAACGTAATTCATTACATAAACCGAACCAATGATAAAAATCCCATGATTATCTCAACAGATGCAGGAAAGACCTTCAATAAAATTCAACATCGCTTCATGTTAAAAACTCTCAATAAACTAGGTATTGATGGAACATACCTAAAAATAATAAGAGTCATATATGACAAACCCACAGCCAATATCATACTTAATGGGCAAAAGCTGGAAGCATTCCCTTTGAAATCCCGCATCCTGTTCAACATAGTATTGGAAGTTCTGGCCAGGGCCATCAGGCAAGGGAAAGAAATAAAGGTATTCAAATAGGAAGATAGGAAGTAAAATTGTCTCTGTTTGCAGACAACATGATCCTATATTTAGAAAACCCTAACATCTCAGCCCCAAAACTCCTTAAGCTGATAAGCAACTTCAGAAAATCTCAGGATACAAAATCAATGTGCAAAAATCACAAGCATTCCTATATACAAACAACTGAAAAGCAGAGAGCCAAATTATGAATGAACTCCCATTCACAACTGCTACAAAGAGAATAAAGTACCTAGGAATACAGCTAGCAGGAGATGTGAAGGACCTCTTCAAGGAGAACTATGAACCACTGCTCAAGGAAATAAGAGAGGACACAAACAAATGGAAAAACATTCCATCCTCATGGATAGGAAGGATCAATATTGTGAAAATGGCCATACTGCCCAAAGTAATTTATAGTTTCAATGGTATTTCCATCAAACTACCATTTACATTCTTCAAAGAATTAGAAAAAACTACTTTAAAATTCATATGGAACCATAAAAAGAGCCCACATAGCCAAGACAATCCTAAGCAAAAAGAACAAAGCTGAGGCATCATGCTACCTGACTTCAAACTATACTACAAGGCTACAGTAACCAAAACAGCATGGTACTGGTGTCAAAACAAACATATAGATCAATGTAACAGAATAGCGACCTCAGAAATAAAACCACACATCTACAACCGTCTGATTTTCGACAAACCTGGCAAAAACAAAAACAAAAACAAAAACAAAAAACAAGGAATGGGGAAGGGATTCCCTATTTATTACATGGTGCTGGGAAAACTGGCTAGCCATATGCAGAAAACTGAAACTGGACCCTTCCTTACACCTTATACAAAAATATACTCAAGATGGATTAAAGACTTAAATGTAAAATCCAAAACCGTAAGAATCCCTGAGGAAAACCTAGATAATACCCTTTAGGACATAGGCATGGGCAAAGATTTTATGCTGAAATTGCCAAGAGGAATTGCAACAAAAGATAAAATTGACAAATAGTATCTAATTAAACTAAAGAAGTACTGCACAGCAAAAGAAATTATCATCAGAGCAAAAAGGCAATCCATAGAATGGGACAAAATTTTTGCAGTCCACCCATCTGACAAAGGTCTAATTTCAGAATTTATAAGGAATTTAAACAAATTTACAAGAAAGAAACAATCCCATGAAAAAGTGGTTAAAGGATATGAACAGACCCTTCTCAAAAGAAGACATTCATGTGGCCAACAAACATATGAAAAAAAGCTCAACATCACTGATCATTAGAGAAATGCAATCAAAACCACAATGAGATACTATCTCATGCCAGTCAGAATGGCGATTATTAAAAAGTCAAGAAACAGATGCTGCTGTGGCTGTGGAGAAATAGGAATGCTTTTACATTGTTGGTGGGAATGTAAATTAGTTCAATCATTGTGAAAGACTGTGTGGCAATTCCTCAAGGATCTAGAACCAGAAATACCATTTTACCCAGCAATTCCATTACTGGGTATATACCCAAAGGAATATAATTTATTGTATTATACAAATACATGCACACATATATTTATTGCAGCGCTATTCACAATAGCAAAGACATGGAACCAGCTCAAATGCCCATCAGTGATAGACTGGATAAAGAAAATGTGGTACATGTACAATATGGAATACTATGCAGCCACAAAAAGAATGAGATTATGTTTTTGGCAGGGACGTGGATGAAGCTGAAAGCCACTATCCACAGCAAACTAACACAGGATAGAAAACCAATCACCGTGTGTTCTCATTCATAAGTGGGAGTTGAATAATGAGAACACATGGACACAGGGAGGGGAACAACACACACCGGGGCCTTTGATGGGAGGTAAAGGAAGGGAGAGCATCAGGACATTAGCTATTGCTAATGTGTGCAGGGCTTAAAACCTAGGTGGTGGGTTGATAGGTGCAGCATACCACCATGTCACACGTATACCTATGTAGCAAACCTGCACCTTCTACACTTGTATTCTGGACCTTAAAATAAAAACAAAACAAAAACCGTAAAAAAGAAAGAAAAAAGCTCATTATTGTTCTGTTGAGGGTTTCAATTTCTTCCTGGTTCAATCTTGGGAAGTTGTGCATTTCCAGTAATTTATCCATTTCTTATATATTTTCTGGTTTGTTTCCATAGAGGTGTTCATAATAGTCTCTCGGGATATTTTGTATTTCTGTAGGGTTGATTGTAAAACTACCTTTGTCATTTCTGATTGTGTTATTTAGATCTTCTCTTTTTTGTCCTCTTTGTTAATCTAGCTAGCAATGTATCAATCATGTTTATTCTTTAAAGAACCAACTCTGGGTTTCAATGATTTTATTTTATTTTTTCCCTTTCCCTTCCCTCCCCTCCCCTCCTCTCCCCTCCTCTCCCCTCTCTTCCCCTTCCCTCCCCTTCCCTTCTCTTCCATCCCCTTCCCTTCTCTTCCCTCCCCTTCCCTTCTCTTCCCTCCCCTTCCCTTCTCTTCCCTCCCCTCCCCTTCCCTTCCCTTACCTTCCCTTCCTTTCCTTCCCTTCACAGAGTATTGCTCTGTTATTCAGGCTGGATGGAGTGCAGTGGCAAGATCTTAGCTCACTGCAACCTCTGCCTCCCTCGTTCAAGCAATTCTCAGGCCTCAGCTTCCTGAGTAGCTGGGATTACAAGCACACATCACCACACCTGGCTAATTTTTGTATTTTTAGTAGAGACAAGGTTTCTCCAGGTTTGCCAGGGTGGTCTCAAACTCCTGGCCTCAAGTAATCTGCCTGTCTTGGCCTCCCAAAGTGCTGGGGTTACAGGCCTGAGCAACCGTACCTGGACTTTCATTGATTTTTTTTTTTTGATGTATGTTCTCATTTTCAATTTTGTTCAGTTCTGCTCTGATTTTGGATACTTCTTTTTTTTCTGCTAGCTTTGGGGGCAGATTGCTCTTGTTTTTCTAGTTCCTTCAGCTGTGATGTTAGGTTGTTAATTTGAGATCTTTCTAACTTCTTGATGCTAGGTGTTTAACACTATAAACTCTCTGCTTAACATTACTTAAGCTGTGTCCCAAAGATACCAAGTATGTTGTATTTCCCTCTTCATTTATTTCAAATAATTTTTTTAAATGTCTGCATTAATTTTGTTGTTTGCCCAAAAGTCATTCAGGAGCAAATTGTTTAATTTCTATGTAATTGTTTGGTTTTGAGAGATCTTCTTGGTATTGATTTATATTTTTATTGCTTGGTATGATTTCAATTTTTGTGGATTATTTGAGACTTACTTTATGACCAAGCATGTGACTGATCTTAGAGTAAGTTCTGTGTGCAGATGAGAAGAGTGTATGTTCTGTTGCTGTTGGGTGGTGTATTCTGTTGATGTCTATTAGGTCCAATGGATCCAGTGCTGAGTTTAAGTTCAGAACTTCTTTGTTAGTTTTCTGCCTTAATATTTTGTGAAATGCTGCTAGGGGGATGTTGAAGTCCCTCACTATTCTTGTATGGCTTTCTAAACCTTTTTGTAGATCTAGAAAAACTTCTTTTTTATGTATCTAGTGCTCCAATGTCAGGTATGTATAAATTTAGGGCAGTTACATCTTCTTGCTGCATAGAAGCAATGGTTATTTCTTAGTCTTTATTTTTTTCTGACCAATCAGCAGCATTTGGCATAGCTGATCAGTCTCTCCCGTATAGAATACTTCCTCATTTGGCTACAGGATACCACAGGCTCTTTCTTTAACTCTTGCTAATGTAGTTACTGCTTCTCAGTTTTTTTTTTCCAATACCTCCTGATCTGTCTCTAGAAGTTAGCTCCATGGTGCTGTCTTTGAACTTTGTTTTTCTAGATACATTATTGCCTATCTCATCTAGTCTTATGGTTTATTATTATATCTTTAAAAATAGCTAAAAGAGATGATTTTAAATGTTCTTGAGTAAAGAAATAATAAATATTTGAGTTAATGGATATGTTAATTAACCTGATTTGATCATTCCACAATGTATGCATGTATCAAAACATTACATTGTACCCTATATATAGATAGTTGTATTTGTTAAAAGTAAAAATAGTAACATAACAGTCATATATATGTTAATTACTCCCAGTATCTATCTCTGCTTTATACTTCTTCAGTGAACTCCAGATTCAATTATTTGACTACTTACTTGATAGTTCCACATAAAGATACTTACTAGAATTCTCATATTTAACAGGTCCCTAATGGACTTCTGATCACATTCCCAATACCATCTGCATTCTTCCAGTTTTTCAGAACAAAACCTTGGAGTCATTTTGCCATCTTTTTTTTGTGACTTTGTTTTCCCCTCAAATCCAGTGAATTATTAAATTTCATGTTTCTCTCTTTAAAGTATATCCAGAATTGGGCCTCGACCCCTGCTACTATTCTATTTCAAACCATCATCATCTTGTGTGGATGACTGTAGTAGTCTTCTAACTGGTCTCCTTACTTCTGCTTATTTGCCCTGCAGATTATTCTATGAAAATATTGGTCTGATGCTGTCACTTATTTGTTCAAAGTCTCTGATGATGTCTCATTTCTATGACACCATCTGTAACTACATTCACACTCACTCCAGGCACATTGCCCCCTAACTGTTCTTTGTATAAACAAAGGATACTTTGGCCTCAGGGTCTCTGCATTTTTTCCTAACTCTGTCTGGAATAACATTTATGTGAAAATACATGTTACTTCTACTTTATATCTTTATTTACCTATTCAATGAAATTTTCCATGTCATCCAATTTACATTTTGTTACCACCAGTCTTTCACACCCAGGCTTAATTTATTGTTATCTAAAATGCTAGAAAACTAAGAATTTTGTCTTTTGTTTACTGCTGTATCCCAGTGCCTAGAAGAGGGTCTGTCAGATAGTAGACACTAAGTATTTGTTGAATGAAGATGTACAGAGCCACACATGCTAATATCTGATACAAAGGAATCACAGAGTCTGTTCCAGTGTTAAGAAAGTCTGAACTCTCTGATACACCATTTCAATGAATTTCAACCAATTACTTAATTGCTAAGACATAGTGAAATTACCATCATCAAAAAATGCTGTTATATGAATCCTATACATTCATATTAATTTTATTGTTTATAAATGTATATAATATTAAATTCATAACTCAAACATTATTTCCATTTATCTTTGATAATTCTTATTCCAGAAGTATTTGTTTTATGCATATAATAAGAAATCAGCTGTTTGTATTCTGATTCTTCACATTTTAAAGCAAGACTTAGCTGTCTTTGACATTTATTGTCACGTGCTTCTCTCTTGAGCTAGACATGTTACTCAAGATTGATATTTTTTTCCATGTTGAGTATTTAGTTCAAATATTTTATTGCATTTATTTGACCACTACTTCAATTTGACTGTCATAGATAGAAGATGCATGTGACAGTGATAAAACCCAGGCACAAGAGAATACTTGTTGGGCCATAGGTGGAAAAGAGTAAAGAGAGTTTTCACAACTTTTTTCTTCCTGTAAATGTATATTAATAATTCTGTATGATTGACATTATTGTTATTAGCAAATCTTTGAGAGAGCTGAGAGAGAGAGAAAGAGAGAGAGAATAACTGCAATGGCAAGAGTTAAATCATGAGACTGGAATACTCTGGAAGCTAAATGAAGAAAGTAATTCATGGAGTAGACACCTATCAGCTATGCCAAATGCTGCAAATAGGATCAAGAAAAGTGAAGATTAAAAAACAGGTTTTGGCATTAAAAAATATAAGGACCATTGATGGTCTCTTAAAAGTAAACATTTTTATTGCTCTTGTAGAGTCATGAAAGGCCATGAAGTTTGTAAGCCTTAATTAATTAGGGTGGTCATGAATTAAGTGAGAATAATTTTCTCCAGCCTTGTTCAAATACATGGTTGCAGGCAGACAAAGGGCAGTTGTTATAAATATGTATTTTAAAAGATGCAGGCAGAGAAAAGGCTGTTTGATTTCATTTGTATGAAATTTTGAAAAAAAAAAAAAAGCAAACCAGGAAAGAGAAAGCAGAGATTTATTGTTGCCTGGAGCTGTGGGTGAGAACAGAGATTAACTGAAATGACATGAAAGCTCTTATTTGGAAAATAAAATGTCCTAAAACTGATACATGGTTGATGGCTGCAAAACTGCAGTCACTGGCTATCAGAGAAATGCAAATCAAAACCACAATGAGATACCATCTCTCACCAGTTAGAATGGCAATCATTAAAAAGTCAGGAAACCACAGGTGCTGGAGAGGATGTGGAGAAATAGGAACACTTTCACACTGTTGGTGGGAATGTAAACTAGTTCAACCATTGTGGAAGTCAGTGTGGCGATTCCTCAGGGATCTAGAACTAGAAATACCATTTGACCCAGCCATCCTATTACTGGGTATATACCCAAAGGACTATAAATCATGCTGCTGTAAAGACACGCACACATATATTTATTGTGGCATTATTCACAATAGCAAAGACTTGGAACCAAGCCAAATGTCCAACAATGATAGACTGGATTAAGAAAATGTGGCACATATACACCATGGAATACTATGCAGCCATAAAAAAGGATGAGTTCATGTCCTTTGTAGGGACGTGGATGAAATTGGAAATCATCATTCTCAGTAAACTATCGCAAGAACAAAAAACCAAACACCGCATATTCTCACTCATAGGTGGGAATTGAACAATGAGAACACATGGACACAGGAAGGGGAACATCACACTTCGGGGACTGTTGTGGGGTGGGGGGAGGGGGGAGGGATAGCATTGGGAGATATACCTAATGCTTGATGACGAGTTAGTGGGTGCAGCACACCAGCATGGCACATGTATACATATGTAACTAATCTGCACATTGTGCACATGTACCCTAAAACTTAAAGTATAATAATAATAAAAAAAATTGAATTTTACATGTCAGTGAATTTTGTGATATGTAAGTGAATTTTATGATACTAAATAAAGTTTTTAAAAAAACACATATGTGATTTACACATTATAAATATTAATAAATATGCAACTAGCTTAATTTCCTACCATTAACTGCTTGTATAACTATATTCAATTTCATATTAGACATAATATATAACTTGTTCTTTATTTCAATGGCTTATACTCAGTTGGAGATTTATAAATACGTAGTTTATTTCTTTAAAATGGAAAGTCTAATATACAAGACCTGATGAATCCTAAGTGAAAAATAAATCAATAAAACAACTGTACATTTTACTGCATTTGTGAATTTAAATATGGTACAAAAACTTTAACAAGGAAAATCTAAGCTTGAAGAAAAAATAATATCTTACTGTTAAAGGGTACAAACATACAATAAGTAGAAGGAATAAATTAAATGCTTGATAGCAGAGTAGGATGACTATATTTAATGAAATGTTACGTAATCAGGTGATGGGCACCCTAAATACCCTTGCTTGATAATTATGTATTATACACATGGAGCGAAATTTCAAAAAAAATCATGCACCCTATACATTTCTACAAATATAAATATAAATAAAATAAAAATGAAAATAAACACAAGAAGTAAAAGGGCTTTAAAATTACAACTTGTAAAATCAATATTATTGGTCATTTACCTTCTCTGAAATTTCATCCTCATTTTACCCTATCTTCTGTGCAACTGGGGTATGCAAGAATATTCCTTTAGAATCTGCAGTTGAAAAATATTTTTTGATTTTATGTTGTTTGTATCAACAATCATCTCAGTCAAGCAATGCTTATTAATCCTGAGTCAATGGTGGGGTCAAAATATAGAAAAAGTTATTTATGAGTGTCCACTCTCCAGTGTGATATACACTTTCACGACATTATCAACGGCACATTGAAAATGATTGAGATACAAAATATCAAACAAAAAAATCAGTCACTGCGGTTCCACAGGATAGTCCAGTTCCTCTTCTGAATCCCACTGGAGCCCGTTTCTCCTCAGATTGAAGGCAGTGCACCCCCACCTCTGTTCTCCATCACAGAGTGGGGAGACCCTGAAAGTCCTGCTGCGTGTGGGTAGCTAAGACCCTGGGCCCTGAGCTCAAATATCTCCTCTGCTAATGTCCTTGGCTCACCTGGCCTGGTCTGAGAAGGTGTGACACATGGGAGGCACCAGCATGGGATCCGGGAAAGGGGTTGTAGAGGGTCTCAGAGATACATGGAATTGTTCTCCAGGAATAGTCCAACCTTCTTCTGAGCAAAAGGAAAATAAATTTTAGGCTACTATGGACTTAGGTGGGCTTGTAGCCTTCCATGCTCAGCAAGGAAGGCAAAGAGAAAGAACATGGCTTCACCAGAGTGCAGGAAACACAGCCAAGGACAAAGGCCCCCTGAGTCTCATGGAAGCTCTTGGTCACAGGGCCAAAGGACCACTTCAGAGTACAGTGTGCTGTCTCAGGGCCATCGAGGTGACAATTGAGGTTGCTTTCTGCCTGAGTTGGCTCAGCATTATGGAATCCAAGAGCCTGGGAAGCTTCAACAGGGCAGGGAGAGGAAACACCAGACACAAGCACACACAATGGAGTGCAACTGCTTTGTTGTGGGGAAGCTTAAATTGTTTAAACCCTTTAGTAGCGACATAAAGGCAAATAAGCATCATTTGCCCTCATAGTGAGGTTCTTGAAAATGTCTCTGCATCACAGTTTTTTTTTATGGTTGGATTTATTTACTGTGGAGAAACAGGAAAATAGAAATATTAATTATCATTACTAGCAATTGCTAACAACTTCTTACATACCACTGCTGACTTAAATGTTTAATATATTTGCAAATAAAAACAAATCAAGAAAATAGGACTTTATCCTGATAATTCCATCGAAACACTTTTATTCAACTATGCATCTTTTTAAAAATACTAGATTACAATCAGTGGAGGAAAGGGAAAGAAAAGCTTTAAAATGCAACCTGACTGTGTTGTGTAAACAGTGATTCTAAGCACTACTGAAGAACCTGTGGAGATCAGAAAGGCAGCAAGGCAAGGGGAGAGAGAACAAGTGACACCACCGTAAAAGGAAGAGTATGCATTTGCCTTCCTGAACTTTGACAAATATCTTAAACTGCACATGTCCAGAACTAACTCATCTTTTTTTTTTTCATTTGAGATGGAGTCTTGCACTGTCGCCCGGGCTGGGGTGCAGTGGCACGATCTCGGCTCACTGCAACCTCTGCTTCCTGGGTTCAAGCAATTCTCCTGCCTCAGCCTCCCAAGTAACTGGGATTACAGGCTCCCACCACCACTCCTGGCTTTTTGTATTTTTAGTAGAGATGGGGTTTCACTATGTTGGCCAGGCTGGACTCCTGACCTTGTGATCCACCCCACCTTGGCCTCCCAGTGTACTGGGATTACAGGTGTAGCCATAGTGCCCAGCCCTAACTCATCTTTTATCCCATCCCTTACCTAAAACCCCAGTACACCATGTTACAGGGATGAACTGTGTTGACAGTTTGAAAATAAAAGTCTAGTCAGGACTAAAACTCAGGCCTACTAGAGACTGGTACATCTGGACAATAGAAATCATGAGAAAGAGGCAGGACAGTGAGCATGATGGCCCAAAATTGCCCTCATTGCCATGAGATTGAGATAAATCTAGTAGAACCATCCCAATTTGCATTTTAAACAGCCTTATTAAGATATAATTCACATACCACAAAAGTCACTCACTTAAAACATAAGACTAAATGATTTTTAGTATGTTCACTGGTATGTGTGACCATCACCATAGTCAATTTGAGATAAGTTTCATCTTATTATGAAGAAACTCTATACCCTTTAGCCATCACCCTCCTATACACAAGTTCTTTATCCCACACCTCTACTCCCTAAACAACCATTAAACTAACAGCTGCCCCTGTTCTGGACATATCATACAAATACATACACATGTAAATATCTGGTGTTTGTGACTGGCTTTATTTACTTAACATAATGGTTTCAAGGATCAACCATGTTGAGTAAGAGTGTCAATGCTTCATTCCATTTTAGGGATGAATAATATTCCATTGTTTGTATATACCACATTTTGTTTATCCATTCTTCAGTTGATGGACATTTGGAATAGGAAACTCTGGACCTCTGTGATGAGGTTCCTCTACCCCTGTCCTAGAGGCATCTTGGTTTGTGATGGAGACTCTGTAGGTCCTAATTGGACTCCAGGTGGGCTGGTGGATCTCTAATCCATGTGTAAGGCTCTGTGATGTGTAGAAATGCACCCATCTCAGCAAGAGGGGGAGGGGAGGGGAGACTGAGGCAAGAAAATCTTACCCAGAAAAGCCCAGCTTCAGGGAAGACAGAGTGGCAAGTTTGGGTTTTCCCAAAGGACAGAGAAATATTCTAGAGCAGTTTATACAGGGCCAAGGAAGCATAATACCTGATGGTACAGGTGTCTATGACCCAGAGCTCAGTTTGAGCAATTCATTTAAGGTAGGATTTAGGCTAATGACTAATGTGACTGTGGAGCTGACCTTACTCAGCAATACTTCCTCTCTCAATATTCCAAAACTTAGAATGAATAAGACAAGGGGATAATTAACTATTAGAGGGGGGTGGGCTGCAGGTATCCTCTCTTGGGATGAGAGCAGTCAGCATGCCATGGGCATCTGAGAGTGGGCAGGAGCAGTGGACAATGGAAGTGATATGGACTGGAGAAAGGGAAACACAGGGTGGAAGAGGGTGGTTCCCCAGAAAAGGCTCACCCTCAAGCCTGGATATCATGGCCCTAAATGAGAACAGGCATTCCCGTTTTCATGCCCAAGAAGTTGCCTTTTGGCCCACCATGACCCCTATCTTGTACTCACATAAACCTTGAACTCTAGCATCCAGAAGCAGACAAGCAGATGAGGAGGCAAAACAAGCATACGTGCAGCAGAATGACATGGCAGAGAAAGAGAGAAGAGGAGGAAAGTCTGAACACTGAGAGGAGTTTGGCTGGGGTCAGTTGGAGAGGAGTCTGGCCACTTGATGGCTCAACTCCAGGGGAAGGTCATCTTCCCACTCCATTCCCCTCTTCCAGCTCCTCATCCATCCCACTGATAGCTACCTCCACCACTCAATAAAACCTTGCATTCATCCTGACAGAGCAGGAGCATCACGATCTTGGACAAGCACAGTCATTTTAAAGTTCACCTTGATCAAAAACTGCCTAAATCCAAAGGGCATCAGCCTAATGGGTAAGGTCAGCATGACCATAAACCACAAATAACATCTCCGACCGGAAACATTTCAAACCTCTCCCTGACCAGAGACATATCAGCCCCAAGATAACCCAAGATGTCAGCCTCAAGATAACCTCCTCTCTGACCAGAGACATTCCAACCCTGCCATAAACTTCTCCCCCACACAGAAACATTCCAAGCTTGTGATAAGCTCTCTCACCCTAAAAAACCAATAAATACTCTTAGTCTGTAAGAGAGAGAGCTCCTGACCGAAATCATCCAGAAGCCCCTCTCAGGTTCATTCTCCAAAATATACCTGTCTTTGACTGTTGGGCCACTTTTTGTGTTTCTTTCCTCTTTCTTTAACTCTTACACATCCTTCAAGCCCATGTGTGACCCAATTCTTCCTGGCAGGAGCTGGAATACAGAGAGCTGTCACACTGGCCCTCTGCCCTTGCAAAAAAGCAGAGGGTTGACTGAGCTGGTTAACATAAGCCATATGTGAACAGCAAAGTGGAAAGAGCTTTGTAACACTGGGGTTGCAGGCACCCACCCCCTAGACACTACCATGGGTCTGGAACCCAAAGCACTCAACCTGGCTCCTGCATCTCCCTGTCTTGAGTGGTTCCCCTCCCATTAGGGGTTTGAGCAGTGGTGGCACTGAACAGGCAAGCCACACCCCTGTCACACCTCCTGTGAAGAGATCCAGGAACTCTCCTGTTTCAGCTGGGGTCCTGTCCAGAATACAAAGAAAGGTGAGTTAAAAAGCAAAACTGTCATATCTGCCTCTTCTCCAAGACTCTGCCACCTCTCTCTTTCTGGCTCTGTTTCTCTCCAGGGAGGTCTAGCCACCACATGGGACTGGAGTAAAGCCATGGGGCAACCAAAAGCATTTTTTTTTTTTTTGCTGAAAGGCCCCAGGACTGAACTCCGTAGGCCAAGACCCCAGACTTCCTTTGGTGTCTTTTCTTTTCTCAGTTTAAAATGGCTCTTATCTCTTCCTTTATAACGTCAAAGGCTTTGCTACAGGCTGCGGCAATAATATTAAATAGAATGAGCATTTGGCTCAGCCATCAAAGATGCAAATCAGAACAAATACTTTCCATTTGTTCCTAAATGTGCCATCCCCAGCCTGACAGCCACAGGCACGTGTGGCCCACAGCACATCCTCTCCTTACCCCCTCCGGTCCTGGCTCAGGCACCTAGAGGTGTCCACAGCATGCACAAGAGGGACAGGAAAAGACTGTGGCTGCCACAGGGACCCAGCACAGCCAGCTACCTGCTCATTGTGCCAACAGAACTTTTCCTCCCCAGCCAAAGAATTTAGCCAGGTCTGAACCAGAGGAAGAATACAAGGATTAAAGGGACCCATTTGCACTGAGCAAGGGGTTCTTCCCCCAGGACCTTCCCCTTTTGCCTCGTAAGCTGTTTTTTCTTCTTTACATTTTTCTAAGAGAGGGTTCCTACCCCCAGCACTCTGCTTATAATAGAGAAAATAATGGAAGAGTGACCCCTACTGGCTGATAACTGAAAAATTCAGCAGGGCTCATTTGAGACAATCTAAACAGATACAGCCCCTGAAATACTTCGTCTCAAACTCGATTCCAAGCATCAGGCTGAATGAAGTCCTAGCAAGGAAAATCAGGTTTGAGGGATCCAAAGCCAGGCAACAGGCACAATGTAAATGGGCAGGACCAATTCCTGCCAACTAAACACCGCCCACCTCATGAAAGGAGGCCATGTTCCATGGCATAATGAGGCCCAGGGAACTCAAAGTTTGCCAACAGCTGGGAAGATGGAGGCATAGGTGAGAGTGGATAATTCCTATTCTCTAGGCCTTCCCTGCTTCATGGGTGCATGCTGCATTAGTACCCATGGTGGCACCTGCTAAGGTTGCCAGAACTTGAGGACAAAAAGATGGAAGAGAAAGGATGTTCGCTTTCTCTCTCACACCCCGAGTTTTCACTGAAAGAAAGAAGAGAATTGAGGGATGCTTCTATTCCCTGTCTTTCAGAACGGGCAACCAGCTCTCTTTACCAACCCCAGCTTATCCTCCTCTGGAGTGTATTCTGAACCACTGGAACTGCTTTGACACTCAGAATGTGGAGGAAAAATACCTCATAGCCCTCTGCATAAATTTTTGGCCAAATTATGGACTGGAAGACCATTCATTTCAATACCATCAGGCAGTTGGACCTTTTCTGTAGACATGAGGACAGATGGTGTGAGGCCCCATATGGGCAGGCTTTCTATACCTTGAAAGGCAATCCAGACCTTTGCTAACAGTGTAGGATTAATCCAGCTCTCCTGTTTGTTGTCTCAGGAAAGGCTGCAACGGGTGAGCCAAGGGAACTAAAGATACAAATCCTAGAGGCACCCCCAGCAGAAGAGCCAGCTGCCTCCAGCCCTGCTCCTCCAGGTCCACCTCAACCTCACTATCCAACTTCGGCCTCTCACTTACCCCCTCCTAGAAATCCTCACCTAAGACAAGCCCCAGTCTCACCCTTGCCCTTCCAACAGATGCCTCAGATGCCTGGTGAATTTGACCCCAGTAAAGTCCAGATCCCCTTCTCTCTACAGGAGTTAAAGCAAATTAAGGGGGATCTTGGCAAGTTTTCAGATGACCCTGTCCAATATATAGAGGCTTTCCAGAATTTCATCCAAGTATTTGAACTCTCCCAGAGAGACATTGTTACTTTTGAATCAGACCCTGACAGACACTGAGAAGTAGGTTGCTCTGCAAGGAGCAGAGATTTGGGGATGAGCTTTGTATCACATATAGCATCAGGGAAGAGGGTGAAAATTATCCAATTGGAAGAGAGACAGTACTAACGAATGACCCTGGATGGGATCCCAATGGTGAGATGAGAGACTGGAACAGGAGACAGTTTCAGGTTTGCGTAATGGAGGGCGTGTGTAGGACCAGGACCAAGCCTCTCAATTATACTGTTATCCATGATTGACCAGGGAGTTGATGAAAATCCCACTGCCTTCTTGGAAAGGCTTAGAGAGGCGTTGGTAAAGCACCTCTTCACCTCCTGATTCAGTTGAGGAACAACTAATCCTGAAGGATGTTTATTATTCAGGCAGCCCCTGATATCAGGAGGAAGCTGCAAAAAACAGGCCCCGGGACCAGATAGTACTTCACATAACCTCCTGAAAGTAGCCACCTCAGTCTTTTATAATAGAGACAGGGAGGCCCAGGAAAGAGAGAGGAAATACAGGAAAGAGGTAAGGGCTTCAATGTCCACCAGGCAAGCCCACAAACCCCAGAATTCCCAGGGTGTACCTGTTAACTGCTACAGATGTGGCAAGACAAGCAGACCAGCAGATGAGGGGTTTGAGCGGTGGGCGACCGAACAGGTGAGCCACTCCCCTGCCGCATGTCCTGTGAGGGAGATCAGTGAACTCTCTTGTTTCAGAAGGCTATAAAGCTTATGATGTAACAACTTCCAAAGTTACAAAGAGACAAAGCCGCTCATCTCCTACTAAAGGATCATGGAGGGTAGAAGAATCAATAGACATAAGCTTGTATGCTTTTAGTCATATGATTTATTTTGTTTTGTGAAGTTGAAAGTTTTAAGTTAATGGTGAGTTTCCTGGTAATATCCTTTCTTCATCCGATGGCTTTGATTTTATCACTTGGTTACTGCTGCAGAGGAAATACAGAAAAATAAAAATTGTTAAATCTCCATTGTTAATAAAAGCTGTTATTTACTATTCAACTATTGGTAGAACACTTAATTAGTATAATGAGACACTGATTATACTGGTGCAGTCTGTGTCTGTGATTCAGGAAATTTATAAATCTAAATTTATTTTTCATAAATGGATTGTAATTGCTACATTAAAAGGGAATATTACAAATTGATATTTGTATTTTTAATTTACACAGTCTCTAAACTTTACATGGATAAATGAAAATCATCAACAAAGAAACAGAAGAAAAATATAAAGGAAAACCACAAAAAGGAAACAGAAAAAAACAGCAATATAAATATGTGAAAAAATAAGAAAGAATTACTATAAATTTTTCTCTATGTATCTGAGGAGGAAAAGAACTTCCAAAAACCCTCTGTGCATTTCCAGCGGGTTCTTAAATACACTTGTTCAAAGACAAACTAACTCTTCACTCCCCTCCACTTCCTCACCCCAAACCAAACCAGTTATTTCTCTACTATACAATGTGTCACTGGTAAAAGGTGTCACTATCCATTCTGTCAGAAGAGTGGAGGTTTATTTAGTTCTCTCTTTTATTCTAACCTATAAATGTCCATCCAGTCACTACTCTAACAGATTGGGCCTCTGTCATACCTCTGAAAATGTTTTTGTGCTTTTCCTCCTCTCCAATCCTGTCCTCATCACACCTTTCTTGTGCATTCAGCAGTCTCTTAACTGCTTCACTACTTTCCATCTGTGACTGAATCTACTTTCCCTATTTTATCCCAGTGAAATTGGTAAACTGCAAGACATACAGTACCAAATCCATTTCTTACCATCTTAAAAAGTACCTTACCTATGTTCTTAGTCATATAGAAGAATATTTAAACTCCTCATTGTGGCATACAAGATACTTATTTTGGCTCATGGTTACCTACATGGATTTTACATCTCAGCATTCATAAACTTGCAGATTCCCACACTTTGGGAGGCTGAGGCAGGCGGATCACGAGGTCAGGATATTGAGACCATCCTGGCCAACATGGTGAAACCCCATCTCTACTAAGAATGCAAAAATTAGCTGAGCATGGTGGCGTGTGCCTGTAGTCTCAGCTACTCAAGAGGCTGAGGCAGGAGAATCGCTTGAACCCAGGTGGCAGAGGTTGCAGTGAGCCGAGATCACACCATTGCACTCCAGTCTGGGCAACAGAGTGAGACTCCATCTCAAGGAAAAAAAAAAGAAGCCAAAATTTTGTAAATAAAGAAGGGTGGTTTTACTTTTTAGCCTTGCTATTTTCCTGCTATATATCAATAGCCATATTATTTAAGCATTTTTTTCTTACATTCTGCATCCAAAGTGTCAGTACATTCTGTTGTGTTACCTTCAAAATGTATCCATAAGACCATCCTTACCACCCCTGGTCTGAAGCACCATCTTTTCTCTCCTGGATTACTGCAGTAGTTTCTCCACATCTACTCTTGCCATCATTTAGACTGTTTTCAACAAAGCAGCTTTTTAAAGGGTAAGTCACACGCTTGGAATCTGCACCATCCAGTTATTCCTCCCTTTCACTCAAAGTAAAAGACAGATGGCCTCCAAGAGCACCAAGACCCTCCATGGGTGTTACTTCTCCGGCCTCATCACAACTGCAACCCTCTTGGTAACTCTGCTCCAGATAGAATGACATCCCTGATATTTCTCCAACATTCCTGACATTTTAGCATCATATCATATATGTGTTTTGAAAGCTGCTGTGAAGATATTTGCATGGATAATGCCAGTATATGCCTGTGTGGGATAGATTTGATGTGCAGCTGGAATGGAAAAGCTCTATCTTTGTCTCTGGGAAAGCCTGGATGTCTGGTTTTGACTTTTTCCTAGGATAAGGGGAGTAGTATTTATGATGAGCCATTTACAATTTAAAGTAAGAAAGCTTGGGCCATAGCATCTCTCTAATTCCCTATGCTTAGTGGCAGATAAGGAAACAGAGACCCATTGACTTAACTATCAACAAAGTCAGATATGAGGGAATGGCAGCTAAGTAATTTGATGAACTCTTGATCTCACTCTTGGTTGAAGTTTTGAATTTTCCATTTACTCTCAGTGATAGGCCTAACACATCAAATATAATTATTTCTTTACACATATGAATTAGAACTTTGAACAATATATATGAATGTCTATTTATCCCATCTTAAAGATTAAAAAAAAAGCATCGTTCTGCCTTCGAAGAAAGGTGCATTTAAAATTTTGCCTGGCATCTCATGTGTCTCAATCAATGTAAATTCCATTCCCAATCCCCAGTCATATATCAGGCTATATTTGTTCCAGATTGTGGCAATCTTAAGAGTTTAAATTCTGAAGTCGGATTGTCTTAAGTTAAACTCCACTACAATAGTCACTAAAAATTCTATTTTCCTGGGGAATCAATTTATTTCCTTTTATCCATTTCCTCATCTCTAAAATATGGGTAACAATACCTATGGCATTTTAGTAAGGATCAATCATCATAAATGTGGAGAGACAATCTGTGTAAATCACCCAATGAGAACCTTAAACAAGGCCAGAGGAGACAATGATTGTTTATGAGTATTTTACAAAAATATTTATAATCTCTTTAACATCATTCCTTATTACAAAAATGTTGTTCAATAAATCTCTGGCTAATATTAGTTAACATTAAATATTTCTAAATAAGTATAAAACATAATTAACATCAAATATATTTTCTTATCTTTGTTTTACTACATAGTATTAATACATAGGAGTCAAGATGATGAAATATGGGAATAATAGTTTTCTCATACTGAGGTATTGTTAAAAGTAAAAAAATACTCCATGAGTATTATTTCTTAACAATTTGATCATTTTACGTCACCTTTAACTCTGTGACTGGCTGTTGTTACTACTGCTGTCTTCTGAGATAGATCTGTATAAAAGAGATAACATTAGGAAACACTGTAATCTTGAGTGAAATCAAGAAAAGTTTAAAAAGCTACATTTGCACTAATTAATCAATTAATATGTATCAAGTGGCCAAGTGCAAGCAGAGCAGTCGATTTGGAAACAACAGACGTAGACAAGAAGGGGTGATGTCAATTATAAAGACGTCGAGTGACAAAGAGAATGACCTAGTTCCTGATCATCTGGCTCATTGCTATTTTGCTTCAGCCCTACTTCATTTCTTACCCTGGCAGTCCTGAAACCACTTACTGTTGTAAAACTTAGGCTGTTGTGACCAGATTTTGTCAGTTTTAATCAATGATACCAGTTATTCTTTCTTTTGAATTATCAAATCCCTACATATTCATAAAGCAAATTATGGTTTGATGTGGTGTTAGAGTAAAAAAAAAAAAAAGCTGTGCTAGTACCTTACTTATAATTTCTGAAAAACATGAGCCATATTAATTATGCACAAAATACAAAGTATCCTATCTGAGTTCTCTCCCTCATTCTGTACCATCTCCTATTTTTCTTACCTTCTACATATTCTATTCACAAAATTTTCTTCCCTGACTATTTCTGTGGACCTTTTTGGCACAACTGGTTGTCAATGCAAGAGAAATGGGGTTCCTTGGGAAGTCAACAGAACTTTCTAAACAATTGCAGAGAACTTGGCTTTCTATGTGAAAGGCAATGAGGCTTTACTGAATAGCTTTAATTGTTCTTGGCCCTGTAAGAACAGGCAGGATACTTAGATGATTGAAATAAAATAAAAAAATAAAAAAATAAAAAAATTACAACTTTGCTATATGCTGAGAACTTACGCAATATTTCTTGTCTCACTATGTTGCCCAGGCTGGAGTGCAGTGGCATGATCTTGGCTCACTGCAACCTCTGGCTTCTGGGTTCAAGCAATTCTCCTGCCTCAGCCTCCCGAGTAGCTGGGATAGCTGGGGCTACAGGCACATGCCACCACGCCCGGCTAATTTTTTGTATTTTAGTAGAGACGGGGTTTCACCGTGTTGCCCAGGCTGGTCTCAAACTCCTGAGCTCAGGCAATCTGCCCGCCTCGACCTCCCAAAGTGGCAGGATTACAGGCGTGAGCTTACTCAATATTTCTAAACATTAATCCAAACCATCCTAGAGTCTCTTCTTGGATTCCAAATTGCACTGAATTCTTCCCACAATGAATTTTAATATTAAATTAAAAATAATACATTTACTTACCTGCTGCTTACTGTTCCCACTTTGCTCCAAAATCTCTTCATTTTATTCCATTTAAGACTAACAATAGCAATTAAAATGAGCAAAGGTGAAAAAATGTAGAAACTGATCAAAAGACCATTGTTTTTAGGAGCAGCACGTCGTTTTGGAAACAAGGGTACACTTTTTTCTGAAAACATGAGAGTACCTTTTTAACTATTTGAAAAATGATGAAATCATACCAGAATTTGAATTATAGAAATTTAGAATTCAACACAGTTAAAGAATGAATCTATTTGAATTTAAAAGTGTTTTTAGCCTTCTCTGACTGGGCCCCAGAGTGCATTATACATTGTGTATGTCAACTCAATACACTTATACATATAATTGACAATACACAGTCATTGGCAATATGCAATATTGTCATAAATGTACTTATTTTATTGACAGTAAAATTTTTATTGACATAAAATACATATTGCCATAGATTTACTTATAATCCCTTCATGTATACTTAATATTTACTTATATGATATAATCTATTTTGGTGTATCATATTTCTTTTTGTGAACTGCATTAAGTACATTCACGTTGATGTGCAACCATCACCACCACCCTGCTTCAAAACTTTCTCATTCTGCAAAAAGGAAATTTTTTACCCATTCAATATTAACCCACCATTTTTCCCTCTCCCCAGAGGAGCCACCATTATTCTACTTTGACTCCATGAATCTGACTAACCTAGGTGCTAATGGAAGCAGAACTCAGCCCCGGCAACCACCATTCTACTTTGACTCTGAGTTTGACTACTCTAGGTACCTCACAGAATCAGAATCGATAATATTTGTCATGTTCTGACTGGCTTATTTCACTTAATCATAAGGTCTTCAGTTTATATCTACATTGTAGGGTGTGACAGGATTGTTCATTTCAAAGGTGAATAATCTTCCATTGTATTTCTACACCTTATTATGGTTATCCATTTATTTGTCAATAAACATTTGGGTTTTCCATGTTTTGGCTATTGTGAACAATGCTGCTATAAGCATGGGTATACAAATATCTGCTCGAGTCTCTGCTTTTAATTTTTTTGGGCATATACGTAGATGTGGAATTCCTGGATAATATGCTAATTCTGTGTTTAATATTTTTAGCAACCAGCATGATGTTTTCCACAAAGACTGCATTATTTTACATTTTCACCAGCAATGCAAAGAGTTCTAATTTTTTCATATCCTGGTCAACACTCAATATGCTTTGAATTTTTCTTTGTAATAGCCATCCTAATAGGTAAAAATTGGTATTTCATTATGGTTTTTACTTGTATTTCTCCAAGGATTAGTAATGTTAATATGTGAAAAACACAACGTTTTCTGTGCTTATTAGCCTGCTCCACAGCTTTACATTTCCTCAAAGATGTGTTAAAAGTATTCAACTACTTTGCCCATTTTTAATGAAATTATTTGTTTTGTTGTTGTTATTGACTTGTAAGAGTTCTTTATATATTCCTAATATTAATCCCTCATTAGATAGATTATTTTAAATATTTTTGCCCATTCTATGGATTATCTTTTCACTCTTGATAGTATCCTTTGATGCACAACTGTTTGTAATCATGATGGATCCTAATTTATCTGTTTTTTCATTTACTGATGGTGCTTTTGGAGTCATATCAAAGAAATCATTGCCAAATTCCATGTTATTACAATTTCCTGTTATGTCTTCTGTTTTAAGGGTTTATAATATTAGTTCTTGCATTTAGATTGTTGATCCATTTTGAGTTAATTTTGGTATATGGTATCAGCAAGGGCCCTGCCTCATTCTCTTGCATGCGAATACCCAGATATCTCAACATGATACATTGAAAAGACTGAACTTCCTCCAGCAAATGGTCTAGGCATTCTTGAAAATCATTAGACCATACATGTGAAGATTTGTTTCTGGGATCCATTTTTTATTCCTCTGGAAAATTTCAGCTTTCTTATATTTTTGTCCAATGTGATATACCAACTATTAAGAAAGTACAACAAAGTCCTGGAGCCTTCTGTCTTTCTGTCATAGCTTCTGTTGAACACATTTGAGAATTCAGCCTTTTTTTTTAACTGCTTGTAATAATATGAGGAAGACTATTGATGAAGGAAAATATTATACAGTTATTAATCTGACAAATGCAAAGAAACATAAAGCAACAGTTTAGCCTGTAATGATTATCTTAGTCTGTTCAGGCTGTTGTAACAAAAATATCATAAACTGGGTGGCTTACAAACAACAGAAATGTATGTTTCATCGTTCTGGAGGCAGAGAATTCCAAAATAGAGGCACTGGCAGATTTATTCTCCGGGCCTATTTCCTGGTGCATAACCATCTTCTCGTTCTAACCTTACATAGTGGAAGGGATGAAGGATCTCTCTTGGTTTTCTTTTATTAGAACGCTAATCCTATTCAAGAGGGCTCTGCCTTCATAACCTAATTAGATACCAAAAACTCCACCTCCAAGTGCCATCACATTATGAATTAGGTTACATGATAAAAATGTTGAGGAATGCAAACATTTAGTCTACAAAAATGTTGCAATTGACCATATAAATGAAATGTCAGACTACAAATCTTTAGATGATGATATCCTAATTTTTTTCAAGTGAAGAATCAGTGAGTCAATGATATATTTCAAAAGACAAAATGGATACATAGAATTCTCATCCAGTAATCATATAATAGGAAGGACTTCTGCAAGCAATATTTTTCATAAATACCTGGGATTTCTTGCACTGTAAATGAGATCTAGAATAAATAGTATTCCAGCTTCTATGGAAGATGTTCATGAACATTTATTGGATATTATTCACAAGTGGACAAAGTGAAGTTAAATATTTATGCAGAGTTGATTGAATGGAGTCAGTGTAGGAGTTTAAAAACTGAGTAATTATTTTAGATGTTTATTAAAATGAACTGAAAATATTTTAATTATAGTACAAAGAGGATAACATCAGGAAAACTGTGACCATCAAAGTTGTCTTTTGAAGATGTAAATGCACACACACAAAAAGAATCACAAAGTATAGTCACCTCTAACCTACTAGAGATGTACTTCAAGTGTTCCTTGCAGTCATAGAAAGGATATGTTCTAGATCCATGTTTGACAGCAGGAACTGTATTCAAAACACATAGAGCACTTTAGTTATATACCCGTCAAAGACTAGAGTAAAATATTGAGCTTTCTATATTTAACATTTTTATTGAAATTTTTCATAAAGCTGATTTCACTACTTTTATTTCTACTTTTATATATTTCCTGTAATATGTTTTTTAAATAAAAAAATAGTTTTGGGCCTACAAGTTATAGGTATCTAATAAGGATTAATTTCAGGCAAAATAGAATTCAAGAGAAAGATAAACATTACAGAAATAATAAAAGGAACAATGCACCAGAAATAAATCTAAACTACACATACAATAATGAAGAAAAAATCAAAATAAAATGAAATACAAACTAACTGATAAAATGAAAAAAATACATAATTATGATTAGAATTTTTAAAAACTACTCTCTTAGTAATTGATAGAAGTAAAAAGAAATCGGTCAGTTCCATGAAAAAGTATAAGCTACTTTAACTCATCTAACATGAAATAGATAATATTATTGTTTACATATTTATTAAGAAAATATTTATTTAAGAAAAATCTTTATTTTAAAAGCTCCCCACAGAATAAATCTCCAGACCCATATGAATTCACTGGACATTATTACTAAATATTTTTTTAATGCTGATTTTAAGCAATCACTTCTAGAATGCGGAAGAGGAGTAAACACTTCCCAATTCATTTTATGATGTCAGTTTTAGTTGACAACAAAACAAGATAAAAACAAGTACAAGGAAGAGAGAGAGAAAGAGAGAGAGAGAGAGACAGAGAGGCAGGCAATATCTCTCACCAACCTAGACACAAAAATCCTCAACAGAATATTAACAAATCAAATTTAGTAAAGTACAAAAATTAATAAATAATGATGAAGAATTTATTCTATATTTTCAAAATTGGTTCAAAATTAAAAATCAATGCAATTGATCATATCAGTGGACTACAAGGTTCATACATTCCTATCAACCGATACTAAAAAGCATTTGAAAAATTAATACTGTTAATAACAAAACATCTCAATGAATACATATTAAAGGAGGTTCCTCAAACTAATAAATAATATCTACAAAAGCCCTACAGCTACCATCATACTTAATGGTGAAATACTAAATTCTTTTCTGCTAAAATAATTATTAAGGAGAGTTGTTTACAACTCTTATTCAGCATAGGCCTGGAAAGTCTAGGAAGTGCAATAAAATAATAAAAGTTATACACATTGGAAAGGAAGAAAGAAAGCTGTTATCTTCAAAGCTATTTGAAGATGGCATAATCACTTACGTAGAAATCCCAAAGAACTTGCAAAAACAAAAAAAATTCTCAGAAAACCGAATTCAATTATATTGGGAAATACAGGATTGATGTGCAAAGATCAATGGTATATTTGCATATTAACAAAGAACAAAGGGAAATAAAAACATAAAAAACACCCAACATCACCTAAAATTGCTCTGAAGATAATGAAATAAAAGTGAAATAATAAATGCATAGGATATGGTAAAATTACAATAGCCTGATGAAAGAAATCAAAGCAGATTTCTTTGATTTCTTTCATCAGACTATTGAAGAATAAAAGCAGATTTCTTTGATTTCTTTCAAATGGAGAGATATGCTGTGTTCATAGACTGAAAGACCCAATAATAATGAAGATGTAAATTCTTCCTAAATTGATTTGTAAAAATCACAGCAAGATTTTTAAATAAAGATAGATGAACTCATGCTAATATGTATGCATATAGAGAAAGAAGAGCTCTGAGAATAGTTGTAGCAATTTTGAAAAAAAAAATAATTAAGTGACAGGAATTCCTTTTTTTCCCCCAATGTTAGAGAATGTGGTACTTGTGTGTGGAATAAGACAAATCAATGGAACCAAACAGAGACCTAGTAAAATACCAAGAAAAATACGTTTAATTAATTTTTGACAAAGCTGCAAAAACAATTCAATAGATGAGAGATACCTTTTCTAAAAAATTGTGCTAGAATTTTTGTAGTTTCAGGTCTTGGATTTAAGGCCTTGATCCATTTTGAGTTGATTTCTGTATAAGGTGAGAGATGAGGACCCAGTTTTATTCTCCTACATGTGGCTTGCCAATTATCCCAGCACCATTTGTTGAGCAGGGTGTCCTCTCCCCACTTAATGTTTTTGTTTGCTTTGTCGAAGACCAGTTGGCTGTAGGTATTTGGGTTTATTTCTGGGTTCTCTATTCTGTTTCACTGGTCTATGTGTCTATTTTTATACCAGTACCATGCTGTTTCAGTGACTATGGCCTTATAGTATAGTTTGAAATCAGGTAATGTGATGCCTCCAGATTTGTTCTTTTTGCTTAGTATTGCTTTGGATATGCAGGCTCTCTTTTGGTTCCATATGAACTTTAGGATTATTTTTGGTAAAGAATGATGGTGGTATTTTGAGGGAAATTGTATCAAATTTGTAGATTGCTTTTGGCAGTATGGTCATTTTGACAATATTGCTTCTACCCATCCATGAGCATGGGATGTGTTTCCATTTGTTTGTGTCCTCTATGATTTCTTTCAGCAGTGTTTTGTAGTTTTCCTTGTACAGGTCTTTCAACTCCTTGGTTAGGTACATTCCTAAGTATTTTATTTTTTGCAGCTATTGTAAAGGAGTTGAGTTCTTGATTTTATTCTCATCCTGGTTGCTGTTGGTGTAAAGGAGAGCTACTGATTTGTGTACATTAAAAAGAACTCATTATATGAAAAAGATACTTGCACACACATGTTTATAACAGGACAACTTGGAATTGCAAAAATGTGGAACCAATCCCAATGCCCATCAATCAATGAGTGGATAAAGAAACTGTGAGATAAAGAAACTGTGTGATGATATATATATTTATGATGAAACACTGCTCAGCCATTAAAAGGAATGAATTAATGGCGTTTGCAGCAACCTGGATGGGATTGGAGACTATTATTCTAAGTGAAGTAACTCAAGGATGGAAAACCAAACATCGTATATTCTCACTCATAAATGGGAGCTAAACTACGAGGATGCAAAGGCATAAGAAAAATGCAATGGAATTTGGGGACTCAGGGGAAAAGGATGGGAAGGGGGTGAGGAATAAAAGACTACAAATTGGGTTCAGTGTATACTGCTCAGGAGATGGGTGCACCAAAATCTCACAAATCACCATTGAAAAACTTACTCATGTAACCAAATACCACCTGTTCCCCCAAAAAGCTATAGAAATAAAAAATTTAAAAAAATATGCTAGAGTAATTGAACACCCATTTATCAAAAATTTAACCTTGATATATTATCTCTCATCCTATATAAAATTACTTTAAAGTGTATTATGGGCTTAAATGGAAACCATAATGCTATACTTTTTAAATCTTCAGGTCCTAATACTCATAAAGAGGTCATATACTTGACACTGGAAGCACAATCCAGTACCTAAAAAAGTGGACCTTATCAAGTAAAAGTCACATAAAGAGAAATTTTGTTCCGAGAAAAAACAAATTATAGACTTGGAAAAAATATGTACAAATCACACATCCAACAAAATACATGTATCTGTAAAACATAAAATCTTTCATAAACATGACTTTTTTTTTCTTTTTTCCTCTTCAATTTCTTTCATCAGTGTTTAATAATTTTTATTGTTGAGATCTTTCACTTCTTTTAGTTTATTCCTAGGTAGTTCATCTTATTTGTAGCTATTGTAAATGGAATTGCTTTCTTCATTTGTTTTTCAGATTGTTCGCTGTTGGCATTTTGTATTCTGCACCTTTACTGAATTTATCAGTTCTATAATGTTAAAATGCCTGTACCACACAAAGCAATCTACAGCTTCAATGCAATTGTTCACAGAAATAGAAAAAATAATCCTAAAATGCATATGGAATGACGAAAGACCCAGAATAGTCAAAGTAATCCTGAGCAAAAAGAACAAAACTAGAGGAATCACGTTACCTGACCTTATACTACACAAAGCTATAGTAACCAAAATAGCATGATGCTGGAATAAAACGGATACACAGAAAAATAGAACAGAATAAAGAACCCACAAATTAATCCACATAATTAAAGTCAATTTATTTTCAATAAAGGTGTCAAGAACATACATTGGGGAAAGAATAGTCCCTTCAATAAACAGTGCTGGGAAAAGTAGATAGCCATATGCAGAAGAATGACGCTAGATCCCTATCTCTTGCCATATACAAAAATCAAATAAAAATGGATTAAAGACTTAAATCTAAGACCCTAAACTATAAAACAACTAGAACAAAACACTGGGTAACCTCTCCAGGACATTAATTTGGGCACAGAGTTCTTGAGTAAGACCTCAGAAGCTCAGGCAATCACAGCAAAAATTGACAAATAGGATCACATCAAGCTAAGAAGCTTCTACATAGAAAAGGAAACAATCGACCAAGTGAAGGGACAACCTACAGAACCGAAGAAAATATTTGCAAACTACCCATCTGACAAGGGATTAATAGCCAGAATATGTAAGGAGCTCAAACAACTCAATAAAAAAATTAATTTTAAAATGGGCAAAAGATCTGAATAGACATTTCTCAAAAGAAGGCATACGAACGGCAAACAGCTATATGAAAAGGGGCTCAACATCATTGATCATCAGAGAAATGCAACTAAAAACTACAATGAAATATTATCTTATCCCTGTTAAAATGGCTTTTATCCAAAAGATAGGCAATAATGTGAGAATGTCAAGAAAGGGGAGCACTTGGTACACACTGTTGGTGGGAATGTAAATTAATACAGCCACTATAGAGAACAGTATGGTGATTCCTCAAAAAAACTAAAATAGAATTATCACAAGATCCAGCAATCCCACTGCTGAGTATATATCTAAAAGAAAGGAAATCAGTGTATCGAAGAGATATCTGCTCTCCTGTGTTTATTTAAAGCAGCATTATTCACAGTAGCCAAGATTTGGAATCAACCTAAGTGTCCATCAGTGGATGAATGGATAAAAAAATGTGGTACATATACACAACCGACTGCTATTCAGCCATAAAAAGGATAAAATCCTGTCATTTGCAACAACATGAATGGAGTGGAGGCTATTATGTTAACTGAAATAAGCCAGGCACAGAAAGACAGATGATGCCTGTTTGTTTTCATTCAAATGTGGGAGCTAAAAACAACAAAAAAATTGAACTCATAGAGGAGTGGAATCATGGTTGCCAGAGCCTGGGAAGGGTAGTGGGGATGGGGGGATAAAAAGGGAGTGGTTAACGGTTACAAAAATACAGTCAGAAGTAATAAGGTCTGGTGTTCAGTAGCACAATAGAGAGACTATAGTTAACATTGATTTATTGTATATTTTAAAATAACAGAAAGAGTGTGATTAGAATGTTCCTAATACAAATAAATAATAAAGGCTTGAGATGATGGATACCCCAATTACCATGATTTGATCATTACACATTGCATGTCTAACAAAACAGCACATGTACCCCATGAACATATACAACTATTATGTACCCATAATAATGAAAAACAAAAATTAAAAAACATAATATCTCTCAAAACTGAACATTTAAAAAACACAAACAATCCAATGAGTAAATGGTAAAATGTATGAACAGACTTTTCACTAAATAGAATATACAACCAAATAAGCATATTAAAGATGTTCAAAATCATTATCCATGGGGAGGTGCAAATGAGATATTAATAAACAGCTAATAGAATGATTAAAATTCAAGAAAAAACAGTGGTACAATCAAATGTTGGTGAGGGTGCAAAAACACGGGTAATTCATATATTGTTGGTGGGATTGTCAAACAGTACAGCCATTCTGAAAAAATATTTAGCAGTTGCTTTTAAAACTATAAGTAGTTTACAATATGTCTCAGCAATTTCAGTCTTGTGCATGTATCCCAGATAATTAAAATATTATTTTCACATAGAATCTTCCACATGAATGTTCATCTCAGTTATTCATAATAACTAAAACTGGAAACCACCCAAATGTCCTTCAGTGGATCAAAGGCTAAAAAATTATGGCATATCCATACAAATGAAAACTAGTCATCAATAAAAAGGAATTAAGTATTGGTACATGCAAGAACTTGGATCCAGTTCAGGGAAATTATGCTAAAGAAAAAAATCCAGTTGCAGAAATATAAAAACCATATGATTTTGTTTATATAACAGTCATAAAACCACATAATTAGACAGACGGAGAACCATTTAATGGTTGGAAGGAGAGTTAGAGATGAGGGAAAAGAAAAAAATCTATCTACAAAGGGGTAATGTTAGACAACCATGTAGTGATGATACAGCTATGCATTGTCATTGTGATAGTAGTACATAAATCTAAACTGTGATAAAATTGCATAGAACAAACACACACACACAAACACACAGACACACAAATGAGTGTAAATATACTGGAGAAATCTGATTAAGGTTTCTGTATTTTACCAATGTCCATTTCCCAGTTTTGACATTGTAGGACAGATTTGCAACATTTTAACATTGGTGAAGGATGAGTGTAGGTTAATTTATTCTTCTTTCAATTTACTTATGTATATATTTATTTCAACTACTTTTTTCCTCCTAAATTAACTGAAACTAATTTCTTCAGTATCATCTAATGAAGTACCCCAAATTCTAAGTTGTGGGAACAAGGAAACTCATTCTAACAACCTCTTGGCATATATTTTTTCTTGATCTTCAGTGTCTTTAACTCCTTTGCTCTAAGTTGCCATATTAAGATATTCATACATCTAGTTATATGCCACTTCAGCATATTTGACATATGAATCCATTCCTCAAGCATTTATTCAGGTATACAATTCTAATAGTAAAAGAAAGGTTTAGTAAAAACAAATATATTTATTCAGGACTTTTCATCAAATCAATTTAAAAATGTTCAGTGCCACAGACTATTCATATGCTGTAGGCATGAAAAATTTAATGATTTTTCTCTTTCAATATTACAGTTACCTTTAAAGATCGAATTTGATTGTGAATTGGGATATCACAATAGGTGACATCCTTGGAATACACAGACTATATAATAAAACTGCAACGTTTTCCATAATTTAAGTATACTTACATAGAAAACTCTGCTGTACAAATAGAAATATTCTGGGAACCCTGCTTAAAGTGAAGGGGAGGTCTTTTAAAATGTTTGTTTCTAGGTGAGAATGAAAACCATACAGAAAATTTTGGTTGGCAGAAAGATTTAGAGCTGTCTGGCTCTAGATCCAATTTAGTAGCCACTAGTCACAGTGGTCATTTAAATTTAAATTAAATAAGGTAAAATACAGTTGAAATTTCAGTTCCTTAGTTTCACTATCCACATGTTGGGTGTTTGCTAGTTATACAGGACGGCAAAGATGTAGACCATTTCTATGAGAACAGAAAGCTGCATTGAAACACAGATCTAGAGACTAACCTATTGTAAGCCAAAACCCATCATCGATACTTCCTCCTGGTGATGACATTGCTGGCTCACAGTCTGGAGGAGCATAACCAGGATCACATTGACAATGGAAATGTTCATTGCAAATCTAAAACCAAAACAAACAAAAAAAGCATTTATATACACCCCAAAATTAACTGCCTTATATGTGATTGTTAGTCAATGTAAATTTTAAAAATATTACCATTTAATATAAATTTTAAATTAAATATGAAAAATAATTTTAAAAATAAAAGGCAGTATAATAAATGTCCACGCGGAGGCTGGAGCCAAGATGGCCGAATAGGAACAGCTCTGGTCTACAGCTCCCAGAGTGAGTGACGCAGAAGATGGGTGATTTCTGCATTTCCATCTGAGGTACCGGGTTCATCTCACTAGGGAGGGCCAGACAGTGGGCGCAGGACAGTGGGTGCAGTGCACCATGTGTGAGCCGAAGCAGGGCGAGGCATTGCCTCCCTCGGGAAGTGCAAGGGGTCAGGGAGTTCCCTTCCCTAGTCAAAGAAAGGGGTGACAGACGGCACCTGGAAAATCAGGTCACTCACACCTCAATACTGTGTTTTTCTGACGGGCTTAAAAAATGGCGCACCAGGAGATTATAGCCCGCACCTGGTTCGGAGGGTCCTACGCCCACAGAGTCTTGCTGATTGCTAGCAGAGCAGTCTGAGATCAAACTGCAAGGCGGCAGTGAGGCTGGGGGAGGGGCGCCCGCCATTGCCCAGGCTTGCTTAGGTAAAAAAAAGCAGCCGGGAAGCTGGAACTGGGTGGAGCCCACCACAGCTCAAGGAGGCCTGCCTGCCTCTGTAGGCTCCACCTCTGGGGGCAGGGCACAGACAAACAAAAAGACAGCAGTAACCTCTGCAGACTTAAATGTCCCTGTCTGACAGCTTTGAAGAGAGCAGTGGTTCTTCCAGCACGCAGCTGGAGATCTGAGAACAGGCAGACTGCCTCCTCAAGTAGGTCCCTGACCCCTGACCCCTGAGCAGCCTAACTGGGAGGCACCCCCCAGTAGGGGCAGACTGACACCTCACACGGCCGGGTACTCCTCTGAGACAAAACTTCCAGAGGAATGATAAGACAGCAGCATTCGCGGTTCCCGAAAATCCGCTCTTCTGCAGCCACCGCTGCTGGTACCCAGGCAAACAGGGTCTGGAGTGGACCTCTAGCAAACTCCAACACACCTGCAGCTGAGGGTCCTGTCTGTTAGAAGGAAAACTAACAAACAGAAAGGACATCCACACCAAAAACCCATCTGTACATCACCATCATCAAAGACCAAAAGTAGATAAAACCACAACGATGAGGAAAAAACAGAGCAGAAAAACTGGAAACTCTAAAAAGCAGAGTGCCTCTCCTGCTCCATAGGAACGCAGCTCCTCACCAGCAACAGAACAAAGCTGGACAAAGAATGACTTTGACGAGTTGAGAGAAGAAGGCTTCAGACGATCAAACTACTCCGAACTACAGGAGGAAATTCAAACCAAAGGCAAAGAAGTTGAAAACTTTGAAAAACATTTAGACGAATGTATAACTAGAGTAACCAATACAGAGAAGTGCTTAAAGGAGCCGATGGAGCTGAAAGCCAAGGCTCGAGAACTACATGAAGAATGCAGAAGCCTCAGGAGCCGATGCGATCAACTGGAAGAAAGGGTATCAGTGATGGAAGATGAAATGAATGAAATGAAGCGAGAAGGGAAGTTTAGAGAAAAAAGAATAAAAAGAAATGAACAAAGCCTCCAAGAAATATGGGACTATGTGAAAAGACCAAATCTACGTCTGATTGGTGTACCTGAAAATGACGGGAAGAATGGAACCAAGTTGGAAAACACTCTGCAGGATATCATCCAGGAGAACTTCCCCAATCTAGCAAGGCAGGCCAACATTCAGATTCATGAAATACAGAGAATGCCAAAAAGATACTCCTTCAGAAGAGCAACTCCAAGACATATAATTGTCAGATTCACCAAAGTTGAAATGAAGGAAAAAATGTTAAGGGCAATTAGAGAGAAAGTTTGGGTTACCCACAAAGGGAAGCCCATCAGACTAACAGCTGATCTCTCGGCAGAAACTCTACCAGCCAGAAGAGAGAGGGGGCCAATATTCAACATTCTTAAAGAAAAGAATTTTCAACCCAGAATTTCATATCCAGCCAAACTAAGCTTCATAAGTGAAGGAGAAATAAAATACTTTACAGACAAACAAATGCTGAGAGATTTTGTCACTACCAGGCCTGCCCTAAAAAAGCTCCTGAAGGAAGCACTAAACATGGAAAGGAACAACTGGTACCAGCCACTGCAAAATCATGCCAAATTGTAAAGACCATCAAGGCTGGGAAGAAACTGCATCAACTAATGAGCAAAATAACCAGCTAACATCATAATGACAGGATCAAATTCACACATAACAATATTAACTTTAAATGTAAATGGACTAAATGCTCCAATTAAAAGACACAGACTGGCAAATTGGATAAAGAGCCAAGACCCATCAGTGTGCTGTATTCAGGAAACCCATCTCACGTGCAGAGACACACATAGGCTCAAAATAAAAGGATGAAGGAAGATCTACCAAGCAAACGGAAAACAAAAAAAGGCAGGGGTTGCAATCCTAGTCTCTGATAAAACAGACTTTAAACCAACAAAGATCAAAAGAGACAAAGAAGGCCATTACATAATGGTAAAGGGATCAATTCAACAAGAAGAGCTAACTATCCTAAATATATATGCACCCAATACAGGAGCATCCAGATTCATAAAGCAAGTCCTGAGTGACCTACAAAGAGACTTAGACTCCCACACAATAATAATGGGAGACTTTAACACCCCACTGTCAACATTAGACAGATCAACGAGACAGAAAGTTAACAAGGATACCCAGGAATTGAACTCAGTTCTGCACCAAGCAGACCTAATAGACATCTACAGAACTCTCCACCCCAAATCAACAGAATATACATTTTTTTCAGCACCACACCACACCTATTCCAAAATTGACCACATACTTGGAAGAAAAGCTCTCCTCTGCAAATGTAAAAGATCAGAAATTATAACAAACTTGTCTCTCAGACCATAGTGCAATCAAACTAGAACTGAGGATTAAGAAACTCACTCAAAACCGCTCAACTACATGGAAACTGAACAACCTGCTCCTGAATGACTACTGGGTACATAACGAAATGAAGGCAGAAATAAAGATGTTCTTTGAAACCAACGAGAACAAAGACACAACATACCAGAATCTCTGGGTCACATTCAAAGCAGTGTGTAGAGGAAAATTTATAGCACTAAATGCCCATAAGAGAAAGCAGGAAACATCCAAAATTCATACCCTAACACCACAATTAAAAGAACTAGAAAAGCAAGAGCAAACACATTCAAAAGCTAGCGGAAGGCAAGAAATAACTAAAATCAGAGCAGAACTGAAGGAAATAGAGACACAAAAAACCATTCAAAAAATTAATGAATCCAGGAGCTGGTTTTTTGAAAGGATCAACAAAATTGATAGACCGCTAGCAAGACGAATAAAGAAGAAAAGAGAGAAGAATCAAATAGACGCAATAAAAAATGATAAAGGGGATATCACCACCGATCCCACAGAAATACAAACTACCATTAGAGAATACTACAAACACCTCTACGCAAATAAACTAGAAAATCTAGAAGAAATGGATAAATTCCTTGACACATACACCCTCCCAAGACTAAACCAGGAAGAAGCTGAATCTCTGAATAGACCAATAACAGGAGCTGAAATTGTGGCAATAATCAATAGCTTACCAACCAAAAGGAGTCCAGGACCAGATAGATTCACAGCCGAATTCTACCAGAGGTACAAGGAGGAACTGGTACCATTCCTTCTGAAACTATTCCAATCAATAGAAAAAGAGGGAATCCTCCCTAACTCATTTTATGAGGCCAGCATCATCCTGATACCAAAGCCGGGCGGAGACACAACCCAAAAAGAGAATTTTAGACCAATATCCTTGATGAACATTGATGCAAAAATCCTCAATAAAATACTGGCAAACAGAATCCAGCAGCACATCAAAAAGCTTATCCACCATGATCAAGTGGGCTTCATCCCTGGGATGCAAGGCTGGTTCAATATATGCAAATCAATAAATGTAATCCAGCATATAAACAGAACCAAAGACAAAAACCACATGATTATCTCAACAGATGCAGAAAAGGCCTTTGACAAAATTCAACAACCCTTCATGCTAAAAACTCTGAATAAATTAGGTATTGATGGGATGTATCTCAAAATAATAAGAGCTATCTATCACAAACCCACAGCCAATATCATACTGAATGGGCAAAAACTGGAAGCATTCCCTTTGAAAACTGCCACAAGACAGGGATGCCCTCTCTCACCACTCCTATTCAACATAGTGTTGGAAGTTCTGGCCAGGGCAATCAGGCAGGAGAAGGAAATAAAGGGTATTCAATTCAGAAAAGAGGAAGTCAAATTGTCCCTGTTTGCAGATGACATGATTGTATATCTAGAAAACCCTATTGTCTCAGCCCAAAATCTCCTTAAGCTGATAAGCAACTTCAGCAAATCTCAGGATACAAAATCAATGTATAAAAATCACAAGCATTCTTATACACCAATAACAGACAAACAGAGAGCCAAATCATGAGTGAACTCCCATTCGCAATTGCTTCAAAGCGAATAAAATACATAGGAATTGAACTTACAAGGGGCATGAAGGACCTCTTCAAGGAGAACTACAAACCACTACTCAATGAAATAAAAGAGGATGCAAAGAAATGGAAGAACATTCCATGCTCATGGGTAGGAAGAATCAATATTGTGAAAATGGCCATACTGCCCAAGGTAACTTATAGATTCAGTGCTATCCCCATCAAGCTACCAATGACTTTCTTCACAGAATTGGAAAAAACTACTTTAAAGTTCACATGGAACCAAAAAAGAGCCCACATCGCCAAATCAATCCTAAGCCGAAAGAACAAAGCTGGAGGCATCATGCTACCCGACTTCAAACTATACTACAAGGCTACAGTAACCAAAACAGCATGGTACTGGTACCAAAACAGAGATATAGATCAATGGAACAGAACAGAGCCCTCAGAAATAACGCCACATATCTACAACTATCTGATCTTTGACAAACCTGAGAAAAACAAGCAATGGGGAAAGGATTCCCTATTTAATAAATGGTGCTGGGAAAACTGGCTAGCCATATGTAGAACGCTGAAACTGGATCCCTTCCTTACACCTTATACAAAAATTAATTCAAGATGGATTAAAGACTTAAACGTTAGACCTAGAACCATAAAAACCCTAGAAGAAAACCTAGGCATTACCATTCAGGACATAGGCATGGGCAAGGACTTCATGTCTAAAACACCAAAAGCAATGGCAACAAAAGCCAAATTTGACAAATGGGATCTAATTAAACTAAAGAGCTCCTGCACAGCAAAAGAAACCACCATCAGAGTGAATAGGCAACCTACAAAATGGGAGAAAACTTTTGCAACCTACTCATCTGACAAAGGGCTAATATCTAGAATCTACAATGAACTCAAACAAATTTACAAGAAAAAAACAAACAACCCCATCAAAAAGTGGGCAAAGGACATGAACAGACACTTCTCAAAAGAAGACATTTATGCAGCCAAAAAACACATGAAAAAATGCTCATCATCACTGGCCATCAGAGAAACGCAAATCAAAACCACAATGAGATACCATCTCACACCACTTAGAATGGCAATCATTAGAAAGTCAGGAAACAACAGGTGCTGCAGAGGATGTGGAGAAATAGGAACACTTTTACACTGTTGGTGGGACTGTAAACTAGTTCAACCCTTGTGGAAGTCAGTGTGGCGATTCCTCAGGGATCTAGAACTAGAAATTCCATTTGACCCAGCCATCCCATTACTGGGTATATACCCAAAGGATTATAAATCATGCTGCTATAAAGACAGATGCACACGTATGTTTATTGCGGCACTATTCACGATAGCAAAGACTTGGAACCAACCCAAATGTCCAACAATGATAGACTGGATTAAGAAAATGTGGCACATATACACCATGGACTACTATGCAGCCATAAAAAATGATGAGTTCATGTCCTTTGTAGGGACATGGATGAAATTGGAAATCATCATTCTCAGTAAACTATCGCAAGAACAAAAAACCAAACACCGCATATTCTCACTCATAGGTGGGAATTGAACAATGAGAACACATGGACACAGGAAGGGGAACATCACACTCTGGGGACTGTTGTGGGGTGGGGGGAGGGGGGAGGGATAGCTTTAGGAGATATACCTAATGCTAAATGACGAGTTACTGGGTGCAGCACACCAGCATGGCACATGTATACATATGTAACTAACCTGCACATTGTGCACATGTACCCTAAAACGTAAAGTATAATAATAATAATAAATAAATAAATAAATGTCCATGCAATATATTTTCAAACATCATAGAGGTATCTTCTTGTTTGTCTCTTACATTTCTAAATAAAGTGAATACCATTCTTGATTCAATTTAAATGCTTTTTATTATAAGGGTGTACAGATTATGATGCTAGAAACTATAGAATGGTGGGAATAAAAATTTATTATAAATTGTGTTGGATTTAAAAAAATAGTTGTGTTGAGAGCCAAATTTTATTAAAAAAAATAGGGGGGGAAAGCCAAAATTTTAAGATGCTTGCTCAATCAGATACAGGCACAAAAAATTTATATAGAAAGCTAGAAAAAATGTATAAATGTGATCTGGCAGATGAATGGAAAATGGGTCAGTAGATAATTCAGAAATAAATGCATACAAAATTGATTACGAACGTAAATTAAAATTAAGAAAGAAAAGAAACTGTAAATAATAGATGTGTAAGTAATTTTGAGGAAAAATTGATGTAAGCCACACAGGCAGGCCACTTTTTTCCTGAATTACTATAAAAAAATATGAATCATCAATATGGCAGAAGACACTGACCACAAGGAGACAACTGTGTGCTTAGAATGACTTATAAAGTTTACAACATTTCTATAAGCCAGTAGATAAGTTTACAATAGATGAGCAAACAGAAATGCAAGTAGCAGATATGACCATATATACTTAGGAACTGCATTATTAATTATCAAATAAATGCAAATTAACAATGGACTTAGCATGTTAAAAGAGACTAAAAAGATTAATACAACTAGTCTGGCCAGAATATGAGGAAATGCACATTTTCATACATGATAGGTGGGAGAAAAAACTGGTATAATGTTTCTTGATGACAGTATATTACTTAGGAAAATTCAAATTGTGCATATATTCAGCCCAAATTTTATTTGCTAATAATTTAAGGAAGCATATCAATGTGGAAAGTAAATTTACAATCATATCTGTTGTACCACTATTTGTAATAAGCTGAAATTTAACATTAATTGAAAGGCCATCAGTGAACGGCATTTTGAATATAGTATGGATGATCCATATGGTGAAATAAGTTGAAGCTGTTGAGGAATGAAACAGATCTTAATGGATTGAAAACTCTGATCTCATAAATCAATGTGAATAACAGTGTGTGAATGTTCATATTGTATAAGTACACATACGCTCAATTATAAACAATATGTATGTATATGCATAAAAGCATAAGTATCGTCCTTAATAAATCCATTTCTAAAATTTAATCTTAATCTAATATCATAATAATGGATTCTGTTTCATGGTGCATTTTTTACAAAGTGTGAACTTATTTGCTCATGAGGCCTATAACAATCTGATTATATGCATAAATAACATGTATGTATAAATAGTGGATCTACTTTCCTTATTTAATGAATTTTCAAAAAGAAATTTTCACATCTAATACTTGTGAACTTTATTATTATCATAGAACATGTTATTGACATAGATTAAAATAATTATACTGAGAAAAATAGTAACTGTTACATACCCCATTCTGTCCACAATTTGTAGTACATTTTGTTATATTTAGTTCACTAAAATTTCTGCATTCTTGGGAGCGACAAGCCTAAAATGTTATGAAGCAAACAGCAACAAAAATACTAAATGTAAAGTCAAGAGATAAGGAATCATATTCGTACAAATATTATATGCACAGGGGATATACAGAACAGATGAATCTGAATTTCATAACATTTTAATAAAAACCCATAGGAACAATTCTAAATGGTATGTTATTAATAAGAAATATTACAAATGAGATATTTTCAGAAAGCAGAAATATACATTTTTATTACAAACTGGTACAAGAAAAAAGTAGCCAGCTTGTACTAGCAATTTTTAATTTATAGGACCTCTTTTAACACTTTTTATGCACCTTTCTTTTATTTACCCATATAGACCCTTAGAAGGAGGTATTTTTATGCTCATTTTGTATTTGAGTAGTAGGGTGGCTGTGTCAAATGGTGGGTCTATATTTAGTGCTTTGAGAAATCTCCATACTGTTTCTCAAAGAGGTTGTACTAATTTACATTCCCAACATCAGTGTATAAACTTTCCTTTTTCTCCACATTCTTGACATCTATTGTTCTTTGACTTTTTAATAATAGACATTCTGACTTGTGTAAGACGGTATCTCGTTAAGGTTTTACTCTGATAGTTGGTGATATTGGGCATTTTTCCTATGTTTTTTGGCCGCTTGTATGTCTTATTTTGAGAAGTGTCTGTTCATGTCCTTTGCTCACTTGTTAATGGGGTTACTTGGTTATTTTGTTGCCGTTGTGTTGTTTGAGTTCCTTGCAGATTCGGATATTAGTCCTTTGTTGGATTTATAATTTGCAAATATTTTTCCCATTCTGTCGATTATCTGTTTACTCTGTTGTTTCCTTTGCTGTGCAGAAGTTTTTTAGTTTAATTAAGTCCCATTTATCTACTTTTGTTTTCATTGTGTTTGCTTTTGAGGACTTGGTCATGTATTCTTTGCCTGGGCCAATGTCCAAAAGAGTTTTTTGTAGGTTTTCTTCTAGGGTGTTTATAGTTTCAGATCTTATATTCAGGTCTTTAATCCACCTTGAGTTAGTTTTTGTATATGCTGAGAGGTATGGGTCCAGTGTCATTTTTCTGCATATGCTATCCAGTTTTCCCAGCACCTTTTTGAAGATGGTCCTTTCCCCAATGTATGTTCTTGCTGGCTTTATTGAAGATCAGTTTGATGTAAATATGTGGATTTCTGGGATCTCTTTTCTGTTCCATTGATCTATGTGTCTATTTTTATAATTATATCTTGCTGTTTTGGTTACCATTGGATTGTAGTGTAACTTAAAGCTAAGTAATGTGATGCTTCCAGCATTGTTCTTTTTGGTTAGGATTACTTTGACTAATCAAGCTGTTTTCGAGTCATATAAATTTCACATTTTTTTATCTGTGAAAAATGACATTGGTATTTTGATAAGGATTGCATTGAATCTGTAGATTGTTTTGAGAAGTATGGTCATTTTTATGATATTGATTCTCCCAATCCATGAGCACAGGATGTTTTCCCATTTGTTTGCATCATCTATAATTTATTTTATTTATTTAATTCAGTGTTTTGTAGTTCTTGTAGAGATCCTTCTTCTCCTTGGTTAAATATATTCCTAGGTATTTAATTTTATTTTTTGGTAGCTATTATAAATGAGATTGTCTTCTTGATTTTGTCCTTGGCTAGATCATTATTGGTATATAGAAACACTACTAGTATCTGTCTATTAATTTTGTATCATGAAACTTTATTAAACTTATTTATCAAATCTAAGAGTTTTTTTTTGGTGGAGTCATTAGGGTTTTCTAGACAAAAACTCAATCATCAGGAATAATTTGACTTCCTCTTTTCCAGTCTGGATGACTTTATTATTTTCTCTTGCCTTATTGTTTTGGTGAGGACTTCCAGTACTATGCTAACTAAGAGTGGTAAAAGTGGGCATCCTTGCCTTGATTTAGTTCTTATAGCAAATGCTTTCAATTTTTCCTTCTTAAGTATAATGTTGGCTGTATGTTGGCTGTATGGTTGTTGTAGATTGCCTTTATGATGTTGGAGAATGTTCCTTGTATGCTGAGTTTATTGCGAATTTTTATCCGAAGAGATGCTGAAATTTATCCAATGATTTCTCTGCATCAATTGAGATTATCATGTGGTTTTTATCTTTCATTTTGTTGATGTGATGGATCAAATTTTTGATTTGCACGTGTTGAACCATCTTTGGATCCCTGGGATGAATCCCACATAATCACGATGTATTATGTTTTTGATGTGCTGTTGCATTTGATTTGCTAGGATTTTCTTGAGGACTTTTGTGACTGTGTCTTCCAGAGATACTGGTCTTTACTTTTTTTTATGCCGTTGTTTGGCTTTGGTATCAGATGATACTGGCCTTGTAGTATGAGTTAGAGATAATTTTCTCCTCCTTGATTTTTAAAAATTGTTTCAAAAAGATTAGTATTATTCTAATTATTAGTTATTCTATTTATTAGTTAGTCTAATTAGTAGTTATTCTATTCCGGAGGTAGAATTGGGCAGTGAATCCATATGGTCCTAGCCTTTTGTTGTTGTTGTTGGGATAATTTTTATTACTGATTCAATCTCACTAGTCATTATTGGTCTCCTTGGGAGTTGTATTTCTTCCTGGTTCAATCTTGGTAGGTTTTATGTTTTCAGGAATTTATCTATTTCCTCTAGGTTTTCTAGCTTGTGAGCATAAAATTGTTCATAATAGTTTCTAATAATCTTTTGTATTTCTGTGGTGAGTTATAATGCCTGCTTTTTTATTTCTCATTTTGGTTGTTTAGATCTTCTATCTTTTCTTCTTGTTTAGTCTAGCTGGTAGTGATAGTGACAGGGGCCAGAGAAATCCTAGGCAGAAGAGGGTGGGTCCCTGGCAAAGCCCCACCCTCAAGCCGAAAAGCCTGAGACCGCAGCCCAAAGTGAGAACTCATAACCCTGTGTTCCCGCTCGAATGCTGCCTTTTCCTAAACATCCATGGCCCACCCCACTCCCTCAACCTGCACCTGTAAAGATCCCCAGACTCAGCCGGCAGAGAGGAGAAGCAGCTGGACACTGGGGATTACAGCCGGACATTGGAGAGAAGTGGTTTGACTTCAGAGGGACAGCTTGACAGTGTGACTTTGGAGAAGAGTCCAGCTGGAGATGGCCAGACTTGAGGGGAAGATTACCTGCTCGTCCCCTTTCCAGCTCCCCTTTCCACTGAGAGCCATTTTTCCTGGCAACAAAATCTCTCACATTTACCATCCTTCAATTTGTTTGAGTGACCTCATTTTTTTCTGGATGCCAGAAAAGAGCTCAGGTGCCACGAGTGTGGATACAAAAGGCTGCCACACTGGCCCTTTGCCCTCGCTGGCAGAGGACAGCTGCGGGCCCACTGAGCTGTTAACACTTAAGCCATCTGCAGACTGCAGAGCTAAAAGAGCACTGAAACATGTCCTCTGGAGCTTCAGGGGTCGCAGGCACCCCCTTAGATGCTGCTGTGGGGCCCGCAGGGAGTTTGTTTCTGCCAGCACCCAAAAGCACTTGCTCCGGCTCCTTTACCCGCTCACCTGCACGCTCCCTCCTGCGAGGGGTGGAATGCAGCAGGTCCCAGCGAGTGAAGTTCACTCCTGCCAGCACCGCAGTGTGTGACTGAAAGGTGTTTATTCATTCTCAAGAACAAAAAACACTCCCATCACTTAGGAAATTCCAAGGGTTTTATTAGAAGCTGTGTGCCAAGAATCAGAGACAGAGACCAAATATGTTCTGTGTTATGCTATATATATTATATATGTAAAAAAGATAAAATTAATATATCTTTTATATATAAAAGATAAAATTAGTTAATATATTTAAGTATTTATACTTCTGCATTTATAGTAAATATTTTTTCAGTTTGTTTTAAATGGTCTTTGGAGGAATGACATATTACTTTACAATACAGTCAGCATCAGTATGTTCCTTTGATTAATTCATTACTTTTATGTGTAAATATCTTTTCCCATTCTAAGATAAGTATACTTTTCATTTAAATTTATCTCTTTTTATTTTAAAAATATATTTCTATATGTAAATTATTTTTATAAAAATGTGTGGTAATTGTATGCTTTTTAATTAGTCAACTTATTTTTCAGTGTTACTAGTTCGAAAAGCCTTTATTAGGTATCTCAAAATTCTTCAGAAGAATAAAAATTAACAAAACTTAAACACTATGTTTTATTGTCATGTTTTATGTGAAGGCCACATTTTAGACAAAATATGCTTATGGAAGAAGGAGTAGGAGAGCAGGTTAATGAGAAAATAATTACTTTACTTCAATTGTAACCAAACTAATTTTTTGTCAATCACTACAAGACTAAATACTTGTCTTTTTTGGGTTTTGTTTTCTTTAAAGTTCTTGTTATTCAGGTTGTTCTGACTTTTTTTTTTTTTTTGCATCATTTTATTCTTTTTTGTTCTTGGTTTACACAAATCATCACAGATCAGATCCTGGCCTAACAGGGAGTCTTAGATTCTCAAGCAAGAGGAAACAAGTTTAAATATCGGTAGTAAAAATTTAATAAAAATAACAGATAGTAAAGCAAGAGTTTCTTTAACCAGCCAAAATTCTGATCAGTGTATCTTAAGATCATGATATTGTAACCAAAATTTGTAGCATTAATTATAAATGAAAATTTAAGCATCCTCTCAATCTCTCTCTCTCTCTCTGATACACACACTTCAGACACTCACAGACAAATCCACCATATATCGTATCAATAAAAATGTTATTTACCTTGTGTTGACCACACGCAGTTATATCTTCTGTATAGGTCTCTGATTGTTTTGAACGATTTCTTGCATGTGCGGACAAACATACATGACCTCCAAGGTAAGTATATTGTATATCTAAGTCTGTCATTGGTACTAGTTCTGAATGTATCCAGTGACAAACAATCTTTCCACAAAGGATATCACTAGCAACATAAGACAGAAAAAAGTTACCCATTTGTCACTTAGGTACACAATTATTAGGTTAATAACAATTCAAAAGTGAGGATAATTCAAAATATTACTCAGATCATAACAGCAAAGTTTTTCACAGCACACAATGCCATATTAAATGCAACAAATAAGTCTATCTGTATATACTAGATACTGTCTCTCATTTATTTCAAGTCACTCTTTGCAGTACATACACAAAACACAATGAACGCACTTGGAAGATGTAAACTTTTCTAAATACGTACAAAAAATTACAACGGGAACCACAGTTTCCAAATTTGTCATATTGAAAATTCACTTCTTCTGTACACAGAAGATTAGCAGACTTAGAAACTGAAAACATAAGAAGTTATAGTTACTTATATTAAAATATTAAATGGTAAAAGTGTGGTAAGTCAGTAGAAAGATATCTAGACAACAACAAGGCCCACTCAGTGTAATCTGCCATAAATTTTTGATGTCATCTACTGGCTTTACAAGGAGAAGCACTTACTGAAAACTATACACATGAGAAGAGAAAAATTCATGTTATAGTGTAGAAATAATTAAGAAATCAGTCACCTGCTCTCTTATCTACTATTCTAATAGTCTACTCCCTTTGCAACAACCACCTTAAGTTGGACTAATGTCCTACTATTGCATCCTGTAGTTATTAGGTCTATTATAACTCTTGACATCATTCAAAGTTGCTTTGATTTGCAATTTTATTTCTAAATTTGAATGTAAAACAGCACTTTCAGGGATGGCTCTTGGGTGGGTTACTGACTTTAGAATATTTACAGTTTAAATATAAACCCCCCCAAAAAAGGTAAAACAATTACATTTTCCAAATAACTGTGAACACTGTCTATCCCTGTCTCTGCACACTCCTTTAAAGCAATAGCTAGTCCTATTACTGCAGTATTCTAAATCAGCAGCTTTCACATCAGGTACGCAAAACTCAGATGTTCCATTGCAATATTCTGGAAAATCACACATATCTACACTTTTTCTGCAGATGTGGCCTCTTTCGTGGATCTGTGGGAGAAAGAAAAAAAAATAAATTTATTTTTCAGGCTCAATCCAGTTTGCCTGCACTACCAAGAATTGAAATTGACTAACTCAAACAAGGAGCTCCAATGACCTATCTATACTACATATTGAGAATACTTGTTTGAGAATTGTCAGCTTAAAAGCAAGGATATCCAAGAGATGCATAGAATAAAAATCCTGTTTGAAACGAACACTCACTAGAGCATGAAGCCAGACCTATCTTCAATTTTAACCTAAGTTTGTGTTTATTTTTCTTCGCTTGGACATTCATCATCCAGTTACGACTGACCAATACATAATCAGTATTAATGTTTTTATTTAAAAATTACCTGTAGGAATATCTAAGCACTCATTAGAAATAGGTAATAAAGGCCAGGTGTGGTGGCTCACACCTGTAATCCCAGCAGTTTGGGAGGCTGAGGCAGGTGGATCACCTGAGGTCAGGAGTTCAAGATCAGCCTGGCCAACATGGTGAAACCCCATCTCTACTAACAATACAAAAATTTGCTGGGTGTGGTGGGATGCTCCTGTAATCCCAGCTACTTGGGAGGCTGAGGCAAGAGAATCACTTGAACCTGGTAGGTGGAGGTTGCAGTGAGCTGAGACTGCATCACTGCACTCCAGCCTGGGCAACAAGAGTGAAACTCCTTCTCAGGAAAAAAAAAAAAAAGAAAGAAAGAAAGAAAGAAAAAGAAATAGGTAATAAAACTTACCGTACAAGTTTTATTGTTACAGCATGGTCCAGTGCCACATTCTGCAGCTCCAACTAGAGTACAATCTGCAGGATTACAGCATTTTTTATGAGTGCATGCCTAAAAGCAAATACAATAGAATTAAATGTTTTACATCAAATTTTAGTCAAATAGTTTTATTTATTTTCAAAATAAAGTATCTCTCCAACTTGACTCTAATCACACCATGACTTTTGGATTCTGTATTTTTATACCACTTCATTTAAACTTAATGTACTTTCCCTATAAGAAAAAAACAGATGACAACGAAAATATTCACAATTTCATTCTAAAGAAATTGATCTATTAAAAATTTAGCACAATTTTTTAAAAAAATTATTTTTGTTTATAAAAACACGCAGCAAGTTTTTATATTTTTTTACTTACTATACCACAAGTACTTTTCTGTATCATCAAGTTCTCTCAAGGGGAGTGGCTGGAAGAGTTTGGAGGAGCAAGATAGAAAAAGCCTACATTTGGCCAGGTGCAGTGGCTCACCTGTGATCTCAGCACTTTGAGAAGCCAAGGTGGGCGGATTGCTTAAGCTCAGGAGTTTGAAACCAGCCTGGGCAACATGGCAAGACCCCTTCTATACCCAAAATACCAAAAATTAGCTGAGCATGGTGGTGTGTGCCTTTGGTCCCAGCTATTTGGGAGGCTGAGGTGGGAGGATCACTTGAGTCAGTCGGGGTGGAGGTTGCAATGAACTGAGATCAGGCCACTACACTCCAGCTTGGGTGACAGAACAAGATTGTATATCAATAGATAAATATGAATAAAAAGCACAGATTCTTGTTAGGGATTAAAAGACAAGAAGATGAGGGAAAGTTTTAAACTTCTTAGAGATTAGATAAATGCTCATGACCAGAATGTTGATAGAAATATAGATAGCAAAGGTCATTCTCATGAGGTTAAGATGAAACTGAAGAACAAGGTTTTAGAAGCAAGGGCCATCCTTGCTATAAACTGGCCAAGAACTTGGCTGAACTATGACTATGCCTGAGGGGTTTGTGGAAGGCCTAACTTAAGAGTGATGAACTAGGATATCTGGCAGAAGAAATTTTACGTAGCAAAGTTCTCAGAATGTTGTGTGGTTGCTTCTAATTTCTTATTGTAAACTGCTAGAGAAAAGGGGAATAGAGCAGAAAAACTTGAAAAACTCATAGTTTGGCAATATAGTAAGGAAGGAAAGCGCATTTACGGGAGAGAAAACCAAGGATGTAGCACAGGGACACCTTTGCTTAAGAGATTAACAAAGATAGAAGAAAGCGGATATGGTTAGGATCGGTGTTCCTGCCCATTCTCCCTACAATGTCAATTGTAATCCCCAATGTTGGAGGTGGGGGTCTAGTGGGAGGTGGCTAAATCATAGGGGTAGCTTCTCATGGTTTAACACCATCTCACTGTGGAGCTGTTCTCATGAAAGAGTTCTCACAAGATTTGGTTGTTTAAAAGTGTGTAGCACATCTTCCTTCTCTCTCTCTTCCTCCTGCTCTGACCATGTGAAATACTCCTACTTCCCCTTCACCTTCTGACATGATTGTAAGTTTCCTGAGGCCTCCCCCAGCCATGCTTCTTGTAGAGCCAGCAGAACGATAAACCAATTAAACCTTTTTTCTTTTTTTATAAGTTACCCAGTAGCAAGTATTTCTTTATAGCATTGAGAGAATGGACTAATACAAAAGCCAAGTGCTATTCCTCAAGCAATGAAAGAAAGGCCCCAAAGGCATTTCAGATACCTTCGAGGCCCAGATGCCTATGAGGGCTGAATGGCTTCAGAGGACAAGCCCAGGGCACTCTCCATGAGCTCACTGACCAATTCCACCTCAGGATGCTGCTCCTGGCCCTGCTGCACAATGCCCTGCAACTACCACGGCCTCAGCTGCAACGGCCATAGGTACAGCTTCTATCGCAGCTCCAGATGGTACAAGTCATTAACCTTGGTGGAATCCACATGGTGCTAATTTTGCAGGCTTGCAGAAGGTAAGAACTGTGGAAGCATGGCAGCTCCCACTTAGATTTCAAAGGATGTCCTTGAAAGCCTGGAGGCCTGGCAGAGACTTGTTGCAAGGGCAAAGCCACCACAGAGTCCCCCCAGAGCAGTGCCTAGTGGAACTGTGAGAGTGGAACTATCACAGAGACCCCAGAACTATACAGCAACCAGCATGCAATGCCAGCCTGGTGGTGTTGGGTTGATTGAGCCCAGCCAAACCATAGGGATGGGGCTACCCAATGCCCTGGAGCCCACTGCACCTGTTTATAGAAGATGCAGGACATGTTGTCAAAGGAAATTATTCAGGAGTCTGAATGTCCATCATTGGCTCTCTTGGGTTTCAGACTTGCTTGAGGCCTGTTACCCATTTCTTCTTGTCTATTTCTCCTTTTCAAAATGGGGTTGTGTATGCTGTGCTTGTAAATAAATAACTTGTGTTGATTTTACAGGTTCTTAAAGTATCCCCTAACAGACATATTGGCAGTCTTCCCCAATGGACTCCTTGTGGCTAAAATGAGACACACCACATGGCTAGCAAAATGAAGGGGTAGTCATGTATTCTGGTATAGTTAATTCTATGTCAGCTGATAACCCTCTCCTGCACCTTGTGGTCCTGCCACAACTCCAACTGGATAGAAGATTGGTCTTATAAACATTCTTTATTGATAAACACTCACGAACTTCAAGCCAGTTTCAGGCAACTTATAGAGACTGCGCACAACTGTCTTTGTGCCCTACGGTCCCTTTTTGACATAAAGAGCCAAATTCCACCCATTTTAGTCTAATTAAAAGTGAAGTGAATGTAAAACATATGTTACATGAATGTTTACTCACTGTACACGTGCCTGACTTCCCTCATGGATATTCATAGATTTCTCCCGGTCTTGCTCAGTATGTGTGTAAAGCTGACTCTGTAAGACATATATACCACCTCCCTCTTCCTTTCTGCAGAGAATGAACTTTTGGCTTTCACTGAAAGCTATGTTCCCCAATCTACAGATTGCTTCTGCCTCTGAAAATAGTCTTTTCCTTTTCTTCCTTCATGGATATCAAAGTCTTTTGTTAACAATTCTGGCAACATGGGATGGGATCCAAAGTGGCCCCTGATTTCTTTCTTGGCACTGCCTTGAAAAATTCCTAAGTTCAATTGCATCCTGGTTACACTGGGCAAGAACTGGGTAAGCGCTATTGAATCTAAGAGTTCAGGCGTTTAGATTGAAATCTAGGGAAATGTTTTCTTTAAGAAAGGTCTGCCCATTGAGCTGTGGCCTAGACCTACCCGCAGTCCAGCAGGGATGCCTGCACTAACGTTGCACTGCGAAGGCCACCTTCTTTAGGTGACTACTGTATGTAACTTACCCAGTATGGAAATGGTTTTGGACCAACTGCTGTCAGAGACTCTGGAGGTTTACATGTTTAAAAACTATAGGAAAAATTCTTGTTAATATTTGGTATCCTGGATAAAAATAAGTCAGTATGACTTAAAGCTTTCTTGGTCACAATGGGGAACTTTTAACATGCCTCAATCAGTTTATCTACATGTGCAATAAAGAACAGAAGATTCCAAACCTGTCAAAAGCAGTGTGAGGTCTTTTTCAGTTGCTAAAATGAAAGCTCAAAGCGAAATCAAGGATCCCTAGTTGCCTGTTTAAAAGAGACTAAATCAAAACTTAATCAAGATCTTAAAAAATTTGAAAATTCTTCTAAATCGGACCCTAAATCCAAAACTAAAAAGGACACTGTGCCTTCTTGCCTTTCTCCTTGAACTCCACCAATGCCACCCCCATATGCATTAGCCCCTTGCTGCCAGTCACTTCTCTTTGAGCTGCCTTTCTTTCCTTCACCTTCTATTCATGAGCAACCCCCTCCAGTTGCTAATTCTGCAACCCCTCTGATGACACCTTTTAAAGGGATTGCAAACTAGCCTTGCAAATTACCTCTTACTGTCCTGGGACAAAGTCTCAGATTTCTAGCATTAGTCAAAGATTTTTCTACTCCTAAAATAGACTCGCTTGAGTTTGAATGCTGCTTTAGTTTGATTATAAATGTTTACCAGCCAGGACCTCCTGATGTTCACTAGTTGATTCAAATCTTAGTGGAAAATGTCTTAACCCAAGGATGGATGTGTTTAGCTGACTGGACTAAGCCCCAAGATGATTTTCAGCATACTAAGGAAATAGCCTTTGAAGTGGTGAGAAAAACAATTGTTGAATTGATTAAAGCCATCTCAGCACTCTTTCCTTGACAAACTAATTGGAATGCCATTGACTCAGAAAAAAGACAAATCTGTCATTGATTCCTTTGACTGATTCAAAAGGCTTTCTTTTTTCTTTTTCTTTTTTTTTTTGTTTTTTTTTGAGATGGAGTCTTGCTCTGTTGCCCAGGCTGGAGTGGAGTGGTACAATCTTGGCTCACTGCAACCTCCACCTCCTGGGTTCAAGTGTTTCTCCAGCCTCAGCCTCCTGGGTAGCTGGGATTACAGGTGCATACCACCACACCTGGCTAATTTTTTTTTTTTTGTATTTTTTAGTAGAGAAGGGGTTTTACCATGTTGGCCGGGCTGCTCTCAAGCTCCTGACCTCAGGTGATCCACCCACCTTGGTCTCCCAAAGTGCTGGGATTATAGGTGTGAGCGACTGCTCCCGGTCGATTCAAAAGGCTTTCTACAAAATTCTAGTATCAAAGATCTAACTGATGATATTATAAATCTTTTTTAACTCACTTTCCCTCAAGTAAGTTAAAGCCCTTAGCACCCTGGTTAAGCAATATGATCCCAATTGGCCTTCTAAGAGACCCTATGATATAGCTTCTTTGGCCAATCGCCTCTCTAAAATCCTAGAAAAGAAAAAAGAGGCTAAAGCCACCAAGGCACTAGAATGGCAAGAAAGACAGATAAACTCATGGCCTTGCATATTCAACAACTCATAAAATCTCTCCCAGATCAGCAAACTCCATTTAATAGTTAGAAATTAGTTTCGTCTGTTGCAAGAGGTATAATTTGCTTTTTCTGGCATTTGAAATGAGATGGTAAAAAATATAAATGAGGGCTTCAGAAGGACACCAATAAGGTAAAGCAACCTCCTTCTGCAGAAACAATAAGAGAAATACTTATTGATCAGAACTAGGGGTACCTCAGGGAAACATGGGGGATTTTTCCTCTCCTTTCAGTCAGTTGATTGGGAGAGGTTTATCTTAAAAATTAACAGAATAGTCCAAGCCCTAATAGACACTGCATCTATGCTTAACCTTGACTTCTTTCAAAATCCAACCACCCAGAGTGACCAAGCTATTCAAATGGCTGAGTCACTAACCAATCTAAGACTATCTTCAAGTCTGAACTAGTTTCTTACCAACTAGGGCCTCTTACTGGCATTGCAGCTTTTCACTTCTTCATTTTGCTCCAATACACCTAATAGGAAGGGACTTTCTTGAAAAACACCAAGCTTGTTTTTCTTTTACCTATAAGAGAGACATTGTTTTAAAGGTCTCCTTGCCTGAGGCTTCAGCCTCTGACCTCAGCCATGTATTCCCCTTATTAGTCTCCAGTCATCCAGTTGATCCTGGACATCCAGCTCTAAAGTAACTGTTTGAAACCCTTTGGGAATAAATCAATACCAATGTCAGACTGATCCGGCAGCACCACCCATTTCTACACAAATAGATCCTAACAAACCTCTACTGAACATAAAATAATATCCCCTCCACCATGAGGCTTTAGTTGGTATAGAACCTATTGTCAGTAATTTCATTTTCAAGGGACTTAATAGTCCCTTTATACCAGTCCCTGTAACATACCCCTTCTACCTGTTTCTAAGCTAATAGGGATGGAGACTTGCCTAGGATCTTAGAGCTATTCATAACATTTTATTCCCTTGCATCCTGTTGTGCCTGTTCCACATAGCCTCTTATCCAATATACATTCTAACATCCAATATTTTTCTGCTGTTGATCTCTATAGTACTTTTTTCACCATCCCGGTCAACCCCAAGAGTCCATTTCCTTTTGCCTTCACATGGAAGGGCCATCAGTTCACCTGAACAGTGCACCCTGAAGGATGCACTGAAAGCCCTGTCTACTTTTCCCAGATCTTACAGGCTGACTTAAAAGACATAACCTTCTCAATATGAACAGACATTTCTCAAAAGAAGACATTTATGCGGCCAACAAACATATGAAAAAAAGCTCATCATCACTGGTCATTAGAGAAATGCAAATCAAAACCACATTAAGATACCATCTCACACCAGTTAGAATGGTGATCATTAGAAAGTCAGGAAACAACAGATGATGGAGAGGATGTGGAGAAATAGGAATGATTTTACACTGTTGTTGGGAGTGTAAATTAGTTCAACCATTGTGGAAGACAGTGTGGCGATTCCTCAAGGATCTAGAACTAGAAATACCATTTGACCCAGAGATCCCATTACTAGGTATATACCCAAGGGATTATAAATTATTCTACTATAAAGCCACATGCATATGTATGTTTATTGCAGCATTGTTCACAATAGCAAAGACTTGAAACCAACCCTAATGCCCACCAGTAGATAGACTGGATAGACCGGATAAAGAAAATGTGGCACATATACCCCATGGAATATTAAACAGCCATAAAAAAAGGAGGAGTTCATGTCCTTTGCAGGGAAATGGATGAAGCTGGAAACCATCATTCTCAGCAAACTAACACAGGAACAGAAAACCAAACACTGCATGTTCTCACTCATAAGTGGGAGTTAAACAATGAGAACACATGGACACAGGGAGGGGAATATTACACACCAGGGCCTGTTGGGGAGATGGGGACTAGGGGAGGGATAGCATTAGGAGAAATACCTAATGTAGATGATGGGTTGATGGGTGCAGCAAACCACCATGGCATATGTATACCTATGTAACAAACCTGCATGTTCTGCAAATGTATCCCAGAACTTAAAGTATAATTTTTTAAAAAAAGACATAACCTTCTCACATAGCTCAACTCTGTTGCAATACATTGGTGATTTGCTTTTATGTTCTCCCTTATGAAATACCTGTCTCACTGACACTCTCCATTTACTTCACCAGCTATGTCTTAAGGGCCATAAAGATTCTAAAGATAAACTACAGTGTTGCTGACAATTAAACCTCTTGGACATTTGCTGACCCCTTGGGACTCAACATCAACCCTTTCTGCCTTCAAGGCATATTTTTCTTCCCCATTCCCACTATGAAAAGACAAAACCTAGGGGCTTTCTAGGACTCATGGACTACTGCAGAGCTTAGAACACTAATTTTTCTTTACTGGCACAACCTTTATATACCCTGATTAAAGCCTCTTCTCCTGACCTCCTTACCTGTACTACCGATGGTGAACAGGACTTTAAGTCTCTGAAAGATAAGCTATCCTCTGCCCAACACACCCCCTCAATTTGGGACACTATTTATGACTTCCCTTTTTCCCCTTTTTGTTCATGAGCAAGAGGGAGTTTGAACTCAACCACATGGGGGTAATAATTTACCCAACTGGTTACTAGAATGCTAAACTGGATTGTGTCTATCCAGGGCTATCACCATGTTTAAAGGCAGTTGCCACAATCACCGTCCTTATAAAAGCCACCGAGAAAATAGTAATGGGATTTCCTCTCACTGTTTATGCTCCTCACTCAGTTAAAGCCCTTCTCACTTCTCGCCAAATCCAGTATCTTTCAGCCAGTCGATTGACTGCCTATGAAATACTTCTCTTTCCCAACCTATTTTCCATTGTAATCTCCTTAACTCTGCCCCTCTTTTGTCTTCACCAGAAGATTCTCTATGACTGCATTACCTTTACACTCTTCTTTCACCTCATATGAATTTAAAGGAAATGCCCTTACCCAATCCTGATTTTGTCTGGTAGGTTGATGGGCCTTCTTTCAGAGACCCTACTGGCTTCTATTAAGCTAGGTTTGCAGTTGTTTCCCTGACAGAAACTATTGAATCAGGCCTTCTGCCCAACAGGCAGAATTCCATGCTCTTACTTGAGTTTGCCTGTTGGCCAAAGACAAAACTGCAAACATTTACACAGATAGCAGATATGCTTTTTGGGTTGCTCATGACTTTGGAATTCTCCGGAAACAGAGGATTTCTAACCTTTTCTGGACTGCTCATCAGAAACAGAGACCACATTTTGTCATTTCTTGATGCCATTCAAGTTCCTAGGACTCCGGCCATGATTAAAATTCAAGGCAATTCCTTTAGACATACCGAAAATAGCAAAGACAAACATCTAGCTGAGAGTGCAGTTAAGTCTGCAGCCTTAAACAATACCCCCTCTTCTGTTATGCCTGTCTTAATCCAGGCTCCATCCTTACATCCAGTTTCTTCTAAAAATCTCTTGAAACAACATCTCAAAAAAGGTGCTCAGAACTTGAAAAGGAAAATTAGACAAAACAAGGCTGTACCTATAATCCCAGATCCCAACTATGGACTAAACCTTACAGACATTCAGTCCTTCTAGAAAATTTACCAAGGGTCACTTTTACTTTTCTATATAACCCCACCATTACAGTTCTGACCAAAGGATCCAACGGTGTAAACAGTGCTGTTGGGGATTGCTTCTCAAGTTAATATATTAGGCAAAATTCACCCTTATACAATGCAGGGAAGTCCCTAAGGGCTACCCTAGGCAAAGTCCCAACGAGAAAAGGGCCTTTCTAAAACTGGACTACAGACTTTATCCAATTTTCCCTTTCTCAGTGATACAAATATGTTCTTGTCATGATAGATATGTAGTTTTACTGTGGGAAAGCTTTCCCCTGCAGACAAGCCACAGTGATGCCAGTAGCCAAAGTACTTCATGAGAAAATTATCTCTACCTATGGAGTTTCCACCAAGTTCCACAGCGATCAGGGAACTCATTTTACTGGCCAAGTATTAAAATGAGTTGCTAATGTTTGGCCTATTCTACGACATTTCAGCGGTACTTACCACACCCAATCTTTTGGGCTTGTGGAATGAACCAAGAGAATATTCAACTCAATTGTCTAAAATTACAAGCAGCTTCAATCTGCCCTGGCCCAAAGCTCTTCCTCTGGTTTTGGTAATTGTGAAGTCCATCCCCATCAGAGCTGCTTTTCCCCTTTTGAGGTGGTCACAGGTCAATCCATATATTTAACCGAAGAAATATTTTCCCCTACTTAGATACAAGGAGATCTCCTGACCTACTGCCGAGTCCTAGAGGACTTGTTAAGGCTCTAAAGACTAACAGCTGCTTGTGAATCCCTTCACAGTCATCAACCAGGAGATGAACCCCAATATCATAATGTCCAGTTGAAAGACTTTATATATTAGAAGAGATATTGCTGAATGACTCCCTCCAATCCCACTAGAAAGGTCCATTTCAAGTTCACTTAATTAACCCGTTGTGCTGCTAAGGTACAGGTCATTACTCCTGGGTACACGTATCTCACCTAAAAACAACACCAGACTCTGCTGAGAACTGGACTTCAGCATCAATATCTGACACTAAGCTCAGGTTGACTAAAGCCTCAATGCCAAGACAAGAAAAGGATGACAACTGAGGTAGACTGCCCTCTCACAAAACTCCAAGCCTGTATGGTCTGGATGAATCAATATTTATATTTACCTTATAATAGTCATTGTTCATATCACTTTAGGAGTTTTCATGATTGTTACTATTCAATGTAAAATAGAACACTTATCTTTGCCTTACTTATTCTAAACTAACATGCCCAGCCTTTATGATTCCTTTATAACTGTTTCCATTATTATAACATTAGCAATCTTGTCTATCCTGGATATCTTATGCTATGCTGGGATAGTTCCATGTGTTCCAATACTTAGACACCCATAAGCCTTTGCAAAACTATAAGACTTTTGGTCTGGCTAAACTCTTTGTTCCAGAGCTTTGTGAATGGTTGTGTTGATTAGTCTAGTTCAAAATAAATTTTACTCTCTTCTTTATAACTGTCCCTTTGTCTCACTGCATAGAATGACATGATAACACTTTGGCTAAGCAGTCCTAAAGTGTTGTTACAAATAGAAACCTATCAGATGATTAGATTCACCAATAACTTCCCACATTCATTCATGGTAAACATGTGACATTGACAATACTTGTCACTGACTTCTCATGTATCCTTAACATCACCACTTATCTGGATCAACTGCTTTCCCTGTTGACTCTGAGTCCAGTTGCCTCAAGACTCAAGTATTACCACCTCTTGGTTTAATTTGTCCCATGTTATTGATGTTAGAAACCCATTCTATACCAGTAGACCTCCTCGATCTTTAAACTACTCGATAGATAAATATAGTCTAAATTGAATAAAGAAAGGTATGTCCCTACTATTCAAATGATTCGTGATTCAATTCAATACTGTCAACATTTATCATGAATAAATTCATTAGTGAACACACCCTTGAGGGCATCACTTGTGCCTTCACCAGGCTTTGTGTTTATATGGGACATAGGGTCTGATCTGCCTGGATAAGGATGGTCACACCATTGCCTCAACAGCTTACACATAAAAGGTTCAGGCTTGCTTATGAAAAGACCCCCGTTCTCTCTTTATTATAAAACTAAAAGGTCTATGCTAACAGGATGTAAAGATAATATAGGTAAAAACTAGAGATATAATTCAAAAACCTATCCACTACCATTGGTTAGATAGCTAATGACACTGCAGAAAGCCTTAGAGTGCAACAAAAAGTTTCTGGACTCCCTTGCTCAAGTAATACTAAATAATAGAATTGCCTTAAATTTTCTCCTAGCCAAACAGAGAAGAGTCTGCGCAGTGGCCCATGTAACTGGTTACACTTACATCAACACCTCAGATAAAGTAGAGGTTCCTATAAAAAGAATTTCCAAACAAGCTAAATCGTTATGAGATATGCAAACTACTGATCCTCTCCATCTATTTAGTAGGCTTCCTGTCAGACTGGAAAATTCTTTTTGAGCTGACATTCAAGTGCGTGTTATAATCACAGTCTTCGTCATACTTTTCTTCCTAATAGTTAAATTACTTGATATATATATGTCTGTGTGTATGTGTATATATATACACATATATATATACATGTCTGTGTGTGTATATATATATATATATATATATATATGCAACTGCTGTAAGTCTACTGTTAAAACCAGAATTATGGCAGCATAAGGTGTTCAACTGATAGATAAAATAAACCTATAAACCTAGCTACAGTCTCATCCCTACAGTGCCATTCTGGTGCAGGAATGTGTATATGTACGAAGACAGCTGTGCTGGTTAAAAACAAGTGTCATAATCTCCCATAAATAGACAGTTTTAACTGTAACCCTAATGCCTATGACTTCCCTGTGTAACTGGAGTCTGTTAAGTATTTCACTGAAAGGTACCAGTCACAAGTTTATTTACTTAATCTCTGTAAAACAATTTAATAATCTTCCTGCCAGACTGCAGTTTTCTCCCACCTCCAAAAAAATATTTTTGACCTGTCTACCCTTTTCCCCTACCTGGCCTAAGTCATACAATTAGCTGTAAGTCTCTCTGCCACATGGGTCCCTTCAAGGGACTTGATACACTCAGGACAGGTAGCCATGCCACCCTGGCACCAATATGGGACATGGTGTAAATTGGTCATCAAGGCTGCCTACAGCAGGTTTCAACTAACAGGGAAAACAATGAATATATATTCCAACAGACAGACAAAATAGACTCCCTGTGGCTAAAATGAGATTTAGCAAAAAATAGAATCTCATCGCTAGCAGGATGGAGGATCAGTCACATATCCCAGTGTTATTAATTGCCATAAGATTTCTCTCTGGTAATTAAGCAGAAATAAACCCCTGAAAAGCATTTCTGAAACAACTACAGCTGGAAAATTTCCCAACTGACCCTGACAGGCTGCTAATGCTAGTTAATACCCTCAACACCCCTGATGCCTGCGCCTTGCAGTCCTGCCATAACTCCAGTTGGACGGAGGACTGGTCCTTTATTGATAAACAGCCACAAATCTCAAGCCAGTTTTAAGCAGTTTACAGAGACTATGCACAGACTATCTTTGTGTCCGATTGGTTCTTTTTGATATAAAAAGCCAAATTCTGCCTCATTTTAATGCTAAAACCCTACCCTAAAGTGAACACTGAATGCATGTTACATATATTTTCACCCACTGCGCAGGCACTTGACTTCCCTCAAGAATATTTATAGCTTTCCCCCAACCCTGCTTAATATGCAGGTAAGGCTGACTCTGTAAGATATGTATCAGTTCCCCCTTCCTTCTGCGGAACAAGCATTTTTTATTTTCCCTGAAAGGGCATTTCCCAAGCTGTGGATTGCTTCTCCCTCTAAAGTAAAGTATTCTTTCTTTCCTCTGTGGACCTCACAGTCTTTTGTTCATAGATCATAGATGAGACTTTGGCCCACACATCAGTGGATAGGAGATGTTTTAAGATGGCATAAGGTATACAAGAAACAAACTGCCAAACTACCTAGGGATGAACCCAGCTATTTGGTTTGGTTTTGTGTGATGAGCATGGAGAAAGGGTAAAGTGGTTGCTACAGACACTGGTTATCTGATCATGTGGCCATGAAACAAGAGCAGCTATGGCAGGTGGATAATGAACACCTTAGACCCTGGGGAGTCAAGAGTAGAAGGAGAAAAAATTTAAACTCTCAGCTCTCATTTGTGGGACATTTGGGCTGGCCCTGTCAACTCACAATGCTTTGGTGATCATCTTGTTCCAGGCTATCACCACTGCTCTTAACCTAAGTACTGGGTACCTGTCTTAAGGAAATATTCTTAAGAAAACCTTAACCTGAGACCTTTCTCTTGTTTTTTCTAAAGGATCTTATTTTTTATTTCTATAGATTTAGGGGGTACAAGTGCAGTTTTGGTCACGTCTGGGCTTTTAGTGTACCCATCACCCAAATAGAGTACATTGTACCCAAAAGGTGTTTTCTTGTCCCTTACGCTCCTCCCACCCTCCCACCTTTCCAAGTCTCCAGTGCCTACTGTTCCACTCTCCATGTCCCTCTGTACATGATTTGTCGATGTTACAGGTAGGCAGCCGCTACCCAAGATAAAGTTCCGCACACTAATACAGTTTCCTTTAGCCACATCTTGTTATATATGGATGTCTCCATTACTGTCAAGGAAAAGAAAGACTCTCTTATGTGTTTTGCTCAAGCCTATAGCCACCCCTCTGAATTATATGGCTTGCTGGACCTGTCAACTCAGTAATCTTCCTGGCAAAAACCATTAGCTATTACTATGAACACTTCAGAAATAGATTTCCTCCCACAGGAAATAATAACTTCCTCCCACTACAAAATGATGCTGAGGAAAAAAAATCAGACATAAATAAATGGAGGTGTACACCTCAAATATATCTAAAGATTCGATGCAATATCATTCAGGAGATGAGTCTACTCTATTTTTGGTACCAATTGAAAAAAAGTCAGAAATTTACAATAAAATTCAAAGGGCCCAAAATACCCAAGACAACTATGAACCACAAAAACAGTGTGAGGAATATACAATACAATATCTCATAAGTTAATAAGAAATGTGTATTTATCCTATGTCCAAGTGTTCTCATTGTTCAATTCCCACCTATGAGTGAGAACATGTGGTGTTTAGTTTTCTGTCCTTGCGATAGTTTGCTCAGAATAATGGTGAACATCACACACCAGGGCCTGTTGTGGGGTTGGGGGAGAGGGAAGGGATAGCATTAGGAGATATACCTAATGTAAATGACGAGTTAATGGATGCAGCACACCAACGTGGCACATGTATACATATGTAACAAAGCTGCACGTTGTGCACATGTACCCTAGAACTTAAAGTATAATAAAAAAAGTGTATTTATTAAGATAGTGTACTATTGGTACAAGAGGAGGAAAAGCAGAAACATGCACAAATGTTCACTTGATTGATGATCAAGGTTATGATTCAGTGTAATAAAGAAAGGACAGTCTTCAAATAAATTGTGAATGTTTAATTTTATATCTTTATGTGTATATGTGTGTGTATACACACACACACATAAACTACAAACTGATTGCAGATCTAAATGAAAATGATAAAAAGTATGCCAAATATCCTGAGAAAAACAAAACAACACACATTAAGTCCTATGTGTCATCTGTAAGTATTTGCTGCATGGCAAATACTTAGAGGCTTAAAACAACGGGTCATTTATTATTTTATGTTTTCTTTGGGTCAGGAATGAAGGTGTGGCTTAGATGGCCAATTATGGCTTAAGATCTCCCACACAGTATTGTTAAGATGAAGCTCTCCTGGTTCTGAGTGCTGTTTAATTCATGAATCATACTGCGCTTCAATAAACTGCTATATTTCTCTAAAGTTTTTCTTTTCACAAATGGAAGATATCTTTAAAAAAATAACCAAATGGAAATTTTAAAGATGTCAAATATTGCCATGAAAAATTCACTGGATCTCTTTTTTTTTTTCTTTTATTATTATTATTATTATTATTATACTTTAGGTTTTATGGTACATGTGCGCAATGTGCAGGTAAGTTACATATGTATACATGTGCCATGCTGGTGCGCTGCACCCACCAGCTCGTCATCTAGCATTAGGTATATCTCCCAATGCTATCCCTCCCCCCTCCCCCCACCCCACAACAGTCCCCAGAGTGTGATGTTCCCCTTCCTGTGTCCATGTGTTCTCATTGTTCAATAATAAAAGGAAATATTAGTGGTCTTGAAATATAATAGTCAAATATATCCATATCAAAGCATGGAGTGAAAACTGAAGGAAAAAAAAAGAGCTTCCATGAAAGAAAGAGCAAAACTTTTACTACTCAAACAAAAACATATTATGAAGCTGAAATAATGCAGTTTTCAATGGAAACACATTAATGTTTTAAGTAGTGAAATTGTTTACATAAAAATTATATTGAAGAAAATGTAAGAATATGAAAGACATTTAACATATATTAATCAGCATAAGAATATACAAATAAATAGAAAGGAAAAGGGTAGGGCATGGTGGCTCACGTTTGTAATCCCAGCACTTTGAGAGGCTGAGGCAGGTAGATAACCTGAGGTCAGAAGTTTGAGACTAGCCTGGCCAACATGGTGAAATCCTGTCTCTACTAAAAATACAAAAATTAGCTGGGTGTGCTGGCAGGTACCTGTAATCCCAGCTACTCCAGAGGCTGAGGCAGGAGAATCGCTTGAACCCGGGTGACGGAGGTTGTAGTGAGCTGAGATCATGCCACTGCACTCAAGCCTGGGTGACAAGAGCGAAACTCCAACTCCAAAAAAAAAAAAGGAAAAAATACTTAATAGATGAAAATACAAATCAAATAAACCTTTCACAGGAAAGAACAGCCATTTCACAGCAAAGGTAACTTATAGGGTTAGTCAAACTATGAAGATATAATCAATTTTACTAGAATTAAGGAAAGTCTAATTGAAACCACAAAGAGATAATATTTTATACAAATACACTGGCAAAAATGACGGAGTCTGGCAATACTATGTGCTAAATCGGGTATAAAATAAACAACCTGTTATACAGTAAACAGTAATTGGATGTGTTAATTAGCACATTTATTTTTGAAATAAATTTCCCATTGCTAAGGCATGATCCACCCACTTGATAACCCAGAAATTCTACATCTAAGTATGTAGCCAGAAGACTCTTACGTACATCAAGAGTTAAGTACAAGACATAATAAAACTCTTCAGAATGCGAGGGGGGAAAAAAACCTATGAACACTCTAACTGCTCATAAATAGAAAAAATCAGTAACTGTATATTTCCATATATAATGGATTATTACACAAAAAGTGAATAAATGAGCTACGTCACACAAAATTACATGGATATTGTTAGTAATATAGGGGATGAAGAAAACAGTCCCAGAAGATTGTGCGATATTTTTTAAACGGTCTAAAATTCAAAGCTGATAAAAACTACGGTCAAATTATAAAATGATACTGTTAAATTAAAAATATGGATAGAATTTGCTTTTTGGATAGAGAAAAGGGTGAAAAATTAGGAATAGTTGGGCCATGGATGTATCATTATTGCATCATGTATATTATCATAAATGACAATGAACCAAAGACTATAATTAGTTTAATTCTTTGGAAGCAAGTTAACATAAATGAAGTTGCTACAGATGCAAGGACTAAAATTAGGAAGTAAGAAAATAAATGAAAACACACATTTAATAACTTAGCCAACCAATGTAGTCACTTTGGTGGAATTTAAGGGATGATTAGATGATAATGATATTATTGATGCTACTGATGTGTATGGTACTAAAAGTGATATTGCTACTAATATTTCTAAAATGATAAAAATCTGTTTTTTAAATTGATGTCACACTTACCCAGGGTTTAGACTCTAAACATTTCAAATTTAGGATGAGTCAGTTATTGCCCCATATCTCCCTATCTTATATTTGACAAAATAGTAAATTTTTTTTAAAATTTCCCCCTTATATATATCATATCTATATCTATATCTATAGATGCCATAAAAAATAAACACAAAACATAATGAAAGAACAAATCTCTGGATAACCTGTAAGCTTTGCCACTAACCTTTTTACGGCCACAATCACACTGCTCGGTAGGTTCCAAAATTCCATTGCCACAAGTTGAAGATATTCGGTAAGTCATTTTTGAAACTGTTTTATCCTGAAAACATTTAAGTTCAGGCTGCAGAACTATCTGTTTAAATCCATCCATGCTGCAACTGCTAAAAAACTTCATACCATGGGATCGTCTAAAATTAAATTGTACTTCTTAGATAAATGGACTAAAAGAATCAAAGTAATACTCCTCAACAAAGTGCTACGAATTCTGAACTACTTCACTTAGAGAAGAGCCAAAAGGAGAAGAGAATGCTTTTATTTTTAATACAGGTGATAAGCAAAAAATAAATTATTTGCTATTGTAATTTGATATGATGGACACCGAGAGAGTAAATAAAGTTAAAATGGTAACGCACTTAATAATATTTGGTACACAATAAACTCCATTTGAGTATATCTTATTATTGTCAACATTAAGAAATAAAATTTGGTTGATTGTGTTAATGAAAAATCATAATTACTTGTTCTTTGTTAAAATTAATCAAAAAAGTTATCCCAATACTGAGGTATATAAATTGTACAAATTCTCGATTCCTTTTATTTTGTTTTACTTTTTGTATTTCTATACATTTAAGTATACTGCTTAATGTGTAATTTTGGGTAATTTTGTAATAATCTCAAACTTAAAGAAATAATGCAAATATAGCCCCCCAAAATAAATTTTGTTTTCTGAAACAGTTGAGGCCAACAATGTGTTCTGTGAACACTACATACATCTATGTAGTTCTTACATAGAAATGGGTTAATCTACATCGGCACCCTAGACCCTTCAAAATCATAAAATAATGATGTATTATTAATATCTAATGCTCGGACTCCATTCAGATTTTCCCAAACATCACAATCCTAGCATTTTATAGCAAAATAATCCAGTTCAGAATCAAGCATTGCAAAATTCTCATGTCTCCTTAGTTCTCACGTCTCCTTAGTTTAGTTGCTTTTCAAACTTCTTACTACCTAAGTACTATTTCACTTCATGACACTGAACAGTTTTTCAACCAATGCAACTAGACTGCTGTAAGGTAATCATTAGCATCCACTTTTCCTGTAAATAATATCATTGAATGTAGAGCTATTAAGCACATTTTCTACAACATTCTATACTTTCTTTAATGTCTTATAAGCACATTTGTATCTAAAAAATTTCTTAAATTATATTGCAAGAGGTTCTACATCAAGGAATACTAGAAATATTTCTTAAGAGAAAACATAGAGCTGATAAAAACAACTCCTTACATCGCATCAGGATTCATTATGCATGTAGTTCCTGGACAGTAACAATTGTAGATATCATCATATGTCAATCCCAGATTAATTCCAAGCAACTGTGCCATAACAACTGAAAAGGCCTCTACAGTGATTTTCTTTGGATACTAAATAGAAACAAACAAACAAAAACCCAGATTTATTGTCTAAGATATTTTTTTCACTCCTTTGATCTTGTCAAACGTTTCTAGCCATACTATATAAATGCAAATGCAAATTTTAAAAACTACTATTTATTTACTTAGAAATAAATTATTTCTAACTACTTAGAAATAAAAATAGGTACAATTTTTTATTCCTTTTGAGTGACAATATTTTTAATCAAAATGACATTGACCTAAAATAAGAATAATTCAATCATATATTTTTATGACATACTACTGAATTTAATTCCAGCAAATTTCAGAAAATATTCTGAGAAGTAGGAGGATTATTTTAGTAACTACAATATTTCTCAAGAGAACACTTGGAAAAGATATACAGATTTTGGAGAGTTGAACTGGCAATCAGTTTTGACCTCAGAAATAATTTGAGAAGAGTCAATTTTTTAAAGTAGAATAATATAATATCTTACAAGTAGCATTTCTACAAACTTCCAGAAACTTTGTCATTATCTCTATATTTTTTCCTATTTCTGAAAATCATATAGTGAAAATAATACCACATATAGTCTTCTAATAAGGGTTTCTCTCACCACAAATTTAAGGGTTTTCCACATGTTATTGTGGCTTAATAGCTTATTATTTAAATCACTGGGTAGTATTCCATTGTATGGATGTTCTAAAGTTTGCTCATCCATTCACCTGTTAAAGGATATCTAAGTTACTTCCAATCTGTGACAATTATGAATAAAGCTAAAAACACTTATGTGAAATTTTTCGGTGGGTAAAAGTTTTTAACTCATTTAGGTAAATACCAAAGAGGATGATTGCTGGATCATATGGCAAGGGTAAGTTGAGTATTGTAAGAAACTGTAAAACTGTTATCCACAGTGGCTATATCATTCTCATTTCTGTCAACAATAAATGAGAGTTCCTGTTGGTCTCACAGAATTTGGTGCTTTCCATGTATGATGTTGACCGTGACTGGTAAGCTACTTTCTTGTGTTTTTCCTGATCTAAGTAGTAATGTGTTATTTACTCAAAATATGTTGTTTCCTGTTGTTTTTTTTTTTTGTAGATGCTCTCTTTAAGTTAAATAAGTTCCCCTGTATATTTAGTTTGCTGAGAGTGTTTATTATAAATAGCCTTGGATTTGATTTTTCTGAATCTACTACTAGAATCATATAATTTTTCTTTTTTAGCCTATTAATATAATGGAGGACACTACTTTATATTCATGATAAACCAGCCATGCATATCTGGGATAAATTATATATATATGTACATTATTATTATATATATGTATGTTACATATATATATACACACACACAAGGAGCTAGAAACTAAAAAATAATTTTTAAAAATCTGTAACTGGTGGAGGAGGAATGGAGCAAGATGGCAGAATAGAAAGCGCCACTGATCATCTCTCCTCCTGCCCCTGTCCCCCACCAACGACACCAATTTGAGAACTATTGACACAAAAAAAGTGCCTTTATAAGAACAAAAAAATCAGATGAACACATTACAGTACCTGGTTTGTTTATTTATTTATGTTTTTGAGACGGAGTCTCACTTTTGTCACCCAGAGCTGGAGTGCAATGGTGCGATCTTGGCTTACCGCAACCTCTGCCTTCTGGATTTAAACGATTCTCCTGCCTCAGCTTCCTGAGTAGCTGGGATTACAGGCATGCACCACTACGCTGGCTAACTTTTTTGTAATTTTAGTAGAGATGAGGTTTCACCATGTTGGCCAGGCTGGTCTTGAACTCCTGACTTCAGGTGATCCACCCACCTCGGCCTGCCAAAGTGCTGGGATTACAGAGGTGAGCCACCATGCCTGGCTCTGGTTTTAATTTCACATAGCTGAAAGAGGTACTGAAGTAGAAAAACCACTGACATCGACCCTCCTCAATCCTGTGGCAGCAGTGGCATGGTGCAGAGAGCATTTCTTTGTGCTGGGGAGAGGAGAATGCAGCAATTGTGAGTCATTGAACTCAGTGCCGCACTTTTATAGCAGAAAACAAAACTGGGCCAAACTCAGCTGATGCCCAGCTATGGAGGGAGTATTCAAACTAGCCCTAGCCAGAGAGGAATCGCTGATCTCAGTGGTTGGAACTTGAGTTCCTACCAGCTTCACCACCATGGGCTAAAGTGCTCTAGGGCCCTAAATAAACTTGAAAGGCAGTCTAGGCCACAAGAACTGCAATCTAGGTGAATCCTAGTGCTGAACTGGGCCCAGAGCCAGTAGACTGGGGGCACATGGCCTATTGAGATACCAGCTGGTGTGACTAAGGGAGTGCTGGCATCACCTCATCCCTAACCCCAGGCTGCAGAGCTCGTAGCTCCAAAAGAGACCCCTTCCCTCTGCTTGAGGAGGGGAAAGGAAAGACTGGAGAAGGCTTTGTTTTGCATGTTGGATGCCAGCTCAGCCACAGCAGAATAGGGCACCAGTCAGAGTCCTGAGGCCCCCTTTTTAGGCCTTAGCTCCTGGATATCATTTCCAGAAGGAACCCACTGCCTTGAAGGGATGGACCCAGTCCTGAAAAACGTCATCACTTGCTAACTGAAGAGGCCTTGAGACCTGAATAACCAACAGTGATACCCAGGGAGTGTGCCATGGGCCTTGAGTGAGCCTGTGAGACTTGCTGGCTTTGGGTGAGACTTCGTACATTCTCAGCTGTGGTGGCAACGGGGCAAGACTCCTTCGCTTGAGAAAAGTGGAGGGAAAAGTAAAGGGGACTTTGTCTTGCACGTTAGGTAGCACCTCAGCCACAGGGCAGCAGAGCACCAAGCAGGCTCTCTGGGTCCCTGATTCCAGGACTTGGCTCTTGGGAAGCATTTCTGGACCTGACCTAGGCTAGAGGAGAGTCCAAAGCCCTGAAGGGTGAGTCCTAGGTCAGGCAGCATTCACCACCAGCTGACTGAAGAGCCCTTGGGCATTAAGGGAACATTAGCAATAGTCTGGCAGTGCTCTCCATGGGCCTGTGTTGGTGATGGCAATGAGGTGAGGCTCCTCACCCAATTTGTCCGAACATGACAAACAATATGCTCCTGAATAACCAGTGACTCAACGAAGAAATTAAAATGGATATTGAAAAATTTCTTTAAACAAATAATAATGGAAAAATGACATACCAAAACCTGTGGGATACAGCAAAAGCAGTATGAAGAGGGAAATGTATAACTATAAGTATGCACATCAAAAAAGAAGTAAAACTTCAAGTAAACAACCTAATATGTGTCTTAACGAACCAGAAAAGCAAGAGCAAACCAAACCCATAATTAGTAGAAGAAAAGAAATACTAAAGATTAGAGCAGAAACAAATGAAATTGAAATGAAGAAAATAATACAAAAGATCAAAGAAACAAAAAGTTGGTCTTTTGAAAAGTTAAACTAAATTGACAGACCTTTAGCCAGACTAACTAAGAAAAAAAAAAAGGGAGATCCAAATAAATAAAATCAGAGAGGAAAAAGGAGACATCACCACTGATACCACAGAAATTCAAATGATATTGGTGGCTACTGTGAGCAACTATATGCCAATAAAATGAAAATCTAGAAGAAAGGGACAAATTCCTAGAAACATACAACCTACCAAGATGGAACCATGAAGAAATCCAAATCCTGAACAGACCAATAACAAGTAACAGATCGAAGCTATAATTAAAATGTCTTCCTGGATTGAAAAGGCCAGGACTTGATCGCTGCACTGCTAAATTCTACCAAACATTTAAGAAGAACTAATACCAATCTTACTCAAACAATTCTGAAAAGCAGGTTAGAAAGGAATATTACCAAACTCATTCTATGAGGCTAGTACTGCCTTGATACCAAAACCAAACAAAGACACATTGAAAAAAGAAAACTACAGGCCAATATCTCTGATGAATATTGACACAAAATTTCTCAACAAAATACTAGCAAACCAGATTCAACAGTACACTAAAAAGATCATTCTTCATGGCCAAGTGTGGTTTATCCCTGGGATGCAAGGATGGTTCAACACATGCAAATCAATCAATGTGATACATCATATCAATGGAAATCAAGGACAAAAACCATGTGATTATTTCAATTGATGTTGAAAATGCCTTTGATCAACTTCAACATCTCTTTGTGATAAAAATACTCAAAAGCTGGTATAGAAGAAGCAGGCCTCAAAATGATAAAAGCCATATATGACAGACCCACAGTTAGTATCATACTCACTGAGGAAAAACTGAAAGCCTTTCCTCTATGATCTGGAATATGAAAAGGACACCCACTTTCTCCACAGTTATTAAACATAGTACTGGAAGTCCTAGCTAGAGCAATCAGACAAGAAATAAAGGGCATTCAAATTGAAAAATGAAAGGTCAAATTATCCATGTTTGAAGATGATATAATCTTATATTTGAGAAAACCTAAAGATTCCATGAAAAAACTATTAGAATTGATAAACAAATTCAGCAAATTTGTAGGATACAAAATCTACAAACAAAAATCAGTAGCATTTCTGTGTACCAACAGAAAATCTGGAAAAGAAAATTTTAAATGTAATAGCATTTCCAATAGCCACCAATAAAATTAAATACCTAGAAATTAACCAAAGAAGATCTCAGTAATGGAAACTATAAAGTATAAAACATTGATGTAAGAAATTGAAGAGGAAACAAAAAAAATGAAAAGGTGTTCCATGTTTATGAATTGGAAGAATCAATATTGCTAAAATGCCCATACTGCCCAAAACAATCTACAAATTCAATGCAAACCCGATCAAAATCCAATGACATGATTCACAGAAATAGAAAAAAAAATCCGACAATATATATGGAACCACAAAAGTCCCAGAAGAGCCAAAGCCAAAATAACAAAATTGGGGGAATTACATTACCTGACTACAAATTACGCTACATAGCTACAGTAACCAAAATAGCATGGTACTGGCATAAAAGCAGATATTTAGACCAATGGAACAGAATAGAGAACCAAGAAACAAATCCACACAGCTACAGTGAACTCATTTTTGACAAAGGTGCCAAGAACATACACTGGGGAGAAGATAGTCTCTTCAGTAAATGGTGCTGGGAAAACTGGATATCCATAGGCAGAAAAATCAAACTGGACTCCTATCTCACACCATATACAAAATTCAAATAAAAATGAATTAAAGTCTTAAATCTAAAACCTCAAACTATTTAACTACTAAAAAAGTTAGAGGAATTAGAGAAATTCATAAAAGTGTGAATCCGTCCATGGATTAAAGTATTAACGGGCTATCATAAGAATGAGACTGGTGGCTTCATAAGAAGAGGAAGAGAGACCTGAGCTGGCATGCTCAGCTCCCTTGCCATGTGATGCCCTGTGTCACCTTGCAGCGTCCTCATCAGCCACAAGCACTCACCAGATGTGGCCCCTTTACCTTAGACTTTGCAACCTCCACAACTATAAGGAATAAATTTCTCTAAAATTACACAGTTTAAGGTATTCTGTAATAAGCAACAGAAAATCGATTAAGACAGTGTTTATCCAAAAGTAATAAAATCAGAATATCGAGGAGATCTATGCACTTCCATGTTTATTGCAGCACTATATACAGTAGCCAAGATATGGAAATAACCTAGACATCCTTTGTCAGATGACAGGATAAACAAAATGTGGTATATACTTACAATTAAGTACATTTCAGCCATCAAAACAATGGAAATTCTGTCACATGCTACAACATAGATTAACATTGAAGAGATTATGTTAAGTGAAATTACCCAGTCACAGAAAAAAAATACTGTATGATTGCACTTATATGAGGAATCTGAAGTTGTCGAATTGATGGAAACAGAAAGTTAAATGGTGGTTTCCAGGTGGTTAATGGGTATAGAGTTTCAGTTTTTTAAGAAAAAATGTTCCAGAGATTTGTTTCACAACAATGGGAATATACTTAACACTACTAAAGTGTACACTTGAAAATGGCTAGAGTTATACATTTTATGTTACCTGTTTTCACTTCCAGTAAGAAACCTCTTGAAAAATTACATTTGATTTCCCAAATCTAAAAATACAATTTTTAAAGATTTATCAAAACAGTGTGAGAGATTACCAGAGCAATTCCTGTTGCAAACTTTGGATCGCATGCCATTCCATGATATGTTGCTCCCACATAAGTAGAATGGTTCCTATAACTGAATAATGAAATTTTTCTTGTGGATATGTGTATTCAAAAATAGCAATAACTTACTCATATTTTATGAGTTGGATTTCTATGTAAAGGTATGCTTTCTCCAAAACACAGAAATTACATATAATGTCTTATGCTTTCAGTCATTAAGATTTGGGTATCCCCTATAGTTCATATAATGTTAAGTCCTAAAAGTTGTTTAACGTTATCTAATACACAGCCCAAAACTTAGCAGTGCATGATTCTTTCAAAAAATTAATCATCACTGGAAGGATATAATTAATTCCATGATATAAAAGTCAAAAGTGTTTATTGATGTAATTTGTATGTAGTAAACCAACCCCAAAAGTGTGAAGAAAGGTAGGACTGAAAGAGATAGAGAAAGAGATAAAATATGCATCAGATTTACAAAGAGAAAGAGAGGTAGGGTGTAGAAACTATCCTTACATATTTATATCTTAATATTGTTCTGTAATCCTAGAGACTCTTTATTCCAATACATTGATAAATATATTCCACATATTGCTTAAGGTCTTTAAAGTTGTGTTTTTGATTTTTGCACATGAAATAATCAAGTTAGTAAAATAAAAATATATAAAGACTTTTGAAAGATACAAACCAAGTAGGTAAATAGCTACACCTTAGGTCAGTATAGAAACACCAGAAGGAAACCACAGGGAGAATAAAGTGGCCTATTTTAGTTATTTATTAATATTTCATACTGTAACAAGCATTTTATGCAATTATTGCATTAAATAAATTAACATATTTATGTAATGTTAAAGTGACGGTTTCATTTATTTACCAGTGAGAAGGTCTTTACAAACAGAAAGGTATCATGTTTTTATCACAAGACTTTCCATTTTTCAGCTCATTACATTTCTATAAGTAAACAGTCTACTATGGGCTACTATGATTTAATTAGTGTCTTACATGGCTATTAGAATTTTAATATTTTGCAGTTTGCCAACACAGTCTTCAGATAGCTTTTTAATAATTATTGTTATATAAAATTTATATATAATTATGATAGCTAAGATAATTTGATAAAACCTTTCTAAATATGAATAAAGTACTTACATTAATAAGTATGTCATATCATGAGACCTTTGAAACAAAAATTTTTGTTTCCAAGGCAAAAATCGCTGTAGTATTTCATCAGCATGACCACTTGTTGAAATCTTATTTTGATCTGACCAGATCTCCAAGGAAGACAGCATAACTGTTATATTAAGCTGGGAAAACATCTGAGAACAGAAATTACCTGTTTTACAATTTTGGGTAACCATAAATATTACATTACTTCTCAATATCTAATGCTAATATATTTAATTTACTATTTTTTGAAGATAAAATCATTGGTGGATAAAACTAGTGGTTGGGCTACATTTACATTTTTACTCTTTGTTAAAATGTAAATGCTATATATATGTACACAAGCACAAATAATTTTACGTCATTAATTGCTATATTGCTTACTAAAATATAAAATATAAATACTCACAGTGTTGATAAGACCAAAGATTTGGAAAACTTTCTCAACTGCAACTGCTACCGCGGAGCCCATATAATCATACTGAAAGACAAATTTTGTTTCTTAATCGCTAGTTAAAACAACTAACTACCACATTTTAAGTGGATTTAAATATAAATGTAAAAATAATTCAGTGGTCAATTGAAGAGGCACTAAATAGAATTAAGATATATCACAGCTTACCAAGTTTTACACATCAGCCTAGTATTTTATAAATTAATCAATAATATTAAAATGAGGTAATTGTGATTATCTTCCTCTTTACAGATAAAGAAATTCAAAGTCAAAGTATTAAGGTATGAAGAGTGAATAACCTACTGGTTAGCCCAGTGTGCTGGCAGGTGCCTGTAATCCAAGTAGCTGGCTTTAAAAAAATTTAATTAATTAATTTAAAATTTTAATTTGCATATAGTTGTTTTTTATTGTCTTTGTCATTTAGTTACTGTTTAGTCTGTTGATATTTTGTGATTATATATCAATTGTTTATCAAAATATCAATTTTGTGACTATATATCAATTACATATCAGTATATCAGCTTTGTGTTTATATATCAATAATCACAAGATGTCAACAGACCAAACACTAGATGGCAAAGACAATGAAAAAAACAACTATGTGCAAATTAAAAATGTAAAAGACCCATAAAATATAAGCACATAGAAATATTAATAATCAAAGGATGAAAACACATCATCTAGCATCAGGAAAATACTAGAAAAGAAAAAATATGTTATGTGATAATTATATTAACTAACATAATACATTGATAAGAATAAAACTTAAAGGCAGAAAATGGACATGCTTATCACAACATATTAATAAAATAATTCATCAGAGAGATGGAGACTTTTAAATTTGCTTATAACTAAAAACATGGCTGCAAAATATATAAAACAAGATTTAACACAATTAAAAATAGAAATTGACTATCATAATGAGATATTTTACATAGGTCTCCTAATAACAAATAAATTAAGAAGACAAATTAATAGGAAAGATACTCAAGACTTTAAAAACCCAAAGCAATGTTGGATAAAATATACATACATAGAAGCTTATATACAACAATGAGAATATGTATTTTTTTCAAATACAAATGAAAGTTTCATGCACATTGATTCATATTAACCAATATTAGGCCATAGAACACATCTTTGAATAAGAAACAGAGTGTCACTTAAATCACATTATCTGAACACAATACAACTAAGTTACAGTGGACTTGATAAAAATATTTTAACAATGCTATTTTTAGTGAAATGGATACCTCTGTTGTGGTTATATGAGATAATAGTCTTACTCCAGGTAAATACACACTAAAGAATGTAAGAGAAAAGCTTCATGATGAGCTTTACAACTTACTTTCAAATTTAAATGAAGAGCGCACAAGTGATAATGGGATACAATATTAATAAATGTGAGAAAAGAGAATAATGGCCCTCTTCGTATTATTTTATTCTTGTAACTTTTCTGAAAGTTTCAAATTATTTCCAAAAGAAATGTTTAAAAAGTGAAGATGAAATAAAGACAATTTCAGATGAAAAGAAACTGAGGAGAATCCAGCAGCCTAAAGAGAAATATCATACATTAAGTAACCTACTACAAGGTATGAAAAGCTGTGCAAGTGAAAAATGTGTGTGTGTATATATACATTCATATATATTCATATATGAATACATATATATGAATATTTATGTATATTCATAGATATGAAACACACATCGATGAATATATATTCATAGATATGAAACACACATCGATGAATATATATTCATAGATATGAAACACACATCGATGAATATATATTCATAGATATGAAATACACATCGATGAATACATATTCATGGATATGAAATACACATCGATGAATGTATATTCATAGATATGAAATACACATTGATGAATATATATTCATAGATATGAAATACATATCTATGAATATTTATGAATATATATTCATATATATGAAACACTTTTCATTTCCTTAATTTCTTTTTAAAATAATTGAATATTGAATTTTTAAAAATCTATTTTTCAGTTTATAACACATAGAGAGGCAAAATGTTTAAAAACAGAATTGTAATGACTTACCAGGGTTAAATGAAATTTTACTGCTCTGAGGCTCTTACATTATTAATGAAGTGGTATAACATTAATTCTAGATCATGATAAGTAAAGAATACTAATCAGAATCCCTAAGGAAACTGCTAAGGTTGGAGACTGGAAAGAGAGGCATAGCAAAAAAAAAAAAAAAAAAAACAGAGGTAAAAATAAAGGTTAAATATAACCCCTTGATCCAAGGGTAGGAAAGAAGAAACAAATAAGCAAATAATTGATGGTATGTAAGAACACTAATAGTAAAGTATTATTTAACCTACATCCATAGTTATCAATTCTTTTGAGAAAAAATCAACTAAACATTCTATGATTCTTCCCATTTTTAAGATACAGAACTTCTACCAGAGATGGTAAGCAACTAGAAAACATAAAGTAATCTTCTGAGGGATAATATTTAATAACAAAGATTTCCAACTGAGTAATAAAATAACTCACTTAAAAATAGAAATACATTGAAGAATTTCAATCAACAATTGGAGTAGATCTAAAAGTATCTGCAGCTAGATATACTACAATAGATTAGAGTGTAGTGGAACCCTTCCGTATGAAGTTATATATTATTGGGAAAATTGATATCGATTTAGAAATCAATATATAAATATTGATCCCCCATGTCACTGTAAAGGCAAGTGAAAACATTTCTTTATCTCCTGCTAGACTGAGACATGCAATCAAACAGATTAAAATATATCTGCATTGAAAACGTTGAGATTTTTTAATTCATATTCTGTCTGAATTTCAACAAAAGCAAAGATATAATAAACATACTGATATTGCATACCATTGCTTTATCCATAATGATTTGTATTTTCAGAGTTCTTTTCGATAGCATGGCACCTGAATTTGTCTGTGAAATAGAGGACATGAATTAAATAACACATTTTCAAAATTTTTACATTGCAGTTATCATGTGCAATACACATGCACACACACTCACAGGTGAGATATGGAATATCCATCCATTTAGCTACCCATCTATCTATATTCAGATGGATGATAGATATTCAGACACAGATACACGAATATAGATATAAGTAATAACACAAGAGGATGATGGGTACACACTTAGCAGGTGGGATTCCAAATACAAATTTTACAAGAAAATCAGAAGCATTTTATTTTATGTTATTGATCATTAGAATTGGCAAAAAGTCACTGAAATGAGGAAAAATCCCGTATTTCCTTCCCCTTTTAACATTCCTATGTACTCTGTAGCACACCACTCCCTCACCAATTCTTTTTTTTTTTTGAGACAGAGTCTCGTTCTCTCGCCCAGTCTGGAGTGCAGTGGCGCGATCCCGGCTCACTGCAAGCTCTGCCTCCCGGGTTCACGCCATTCTCCTGCCTCAGCCTCCCGAGTAGCTGGGACTACAGGCGCCCGCCACCACGCCCGGCTAATTTGTTTTGTATTTTTAGTAGAGACGGGGTTTCACCGTGTTAGCCAGGATGGTCTCGATCCCTCACCAATCTTCAAGGTAAACTAACATCCGTAAACATTTCCCCAAATGTTGCCTTCATTTTCTTATTATTTTTGCACTTTTACTTCTTTATGTTAACTTTATTGGGGTTTACATTCAATAAAATGTGTCCATTTTAAGTATAAACTTATTAGTGAGTAATGTATACACCATCACAATTTATAAATTGGTATTTAGAACAATTGGAAGAATTACGTCAAAATATTAAGAGCACTATCTTTAAACAACGAGGTTTCACACAATTTATACAATTTCTAGTGTATTATCTTGCCCCCTTTTCACTTTTACATTTTCTATCAAAATAACACTTTTAAATAAAAAAATGCATGTGCAAAAAAACTTATAAAGCAATTTGATCAAATTGGTAATAATTTTATTAGTAAGATGCAAAATCAATATAAAAATAACTATATGTCTATAAAAATCCCCATAATTAAGGAAACATGTTATGATGCTTTAGAATTATGTGTGTTTATAATGATTACATTTTCTAAATATCTGAATAAACAAATACATGTTTTAAACAAATATCCTACAACTGAACTTTTTAATATAATAAATATCAGTTTAAATTTGTTCTCCAAATGTGTCAGATTTCAGAATTTCACTGTGAATAACTTTATCAACAGTAAGACCAATGAAGAACTCATAAATGAGAATACTCACGTCTGATTTGACAAGAATCCTGTAGGACTGATCTGTATATTGAGCCACAGGATAATTTTCTTGAAAGGAGGAATGACCAATAGCATCATTTTTAATTCGATAAACTACATGCTCATATGTAGGTGAAGATTCCAGTGGTTCAATACCATAACTGATATTATCTAACTGCAGTAATCCCCTGGATATTCAAATACAAAAATGGAATAAAAATGTTACTGATAAATTTGAATACACTTTACTCTAGTGAGAGTTTTTTTCTGAATACATTTTATGCTTGCCCTCCTGGGATACAGAAAAAGAGAATAGAAAAAAAGATAAAAAGAATAAGTAAAAAAGAAAAGTATTTAAGAAAATAAAGTTTATATTTCTCTATATTTATTCTACCCTTCAAGAAGTTTCTGGAAATGAAAGGCTCACATAAAATCTCAATGTACATATCTGGAATACACCATTACCTGAGTCCAGAACAGGTGCGTAGTGCCACAACTGATTTTGGAATGTCTGCAGCATATCCTTGGTAAAAGCAATGACCCTAAAAAGGAATATAGAAAGATATATTCATATATGATTTGGAAACAAAGTCCTAGCTTTTATCTTTACTTCCTATATATTGTCAAGCATTCATATTTAACCATTATCATCATTATTTATCAGGTATTGAATCTCCATATCAATCTACAATCTCTTTCTCTAAGTTCTTTTCTGCTATGTTATTAGCTCCTAAACATTTTCATCAGTAACATACACTTTTTCTCAAAACGAGGCATAATCTCTATTCCCACTTGCTGACACTGGCAGGCCAAATCTACCCCTAGTAGCAGTTATCAGAGCCCAGGTGGACCAATCAATCCTACCCAAACACACATTTACAGCAATGTGCCTGTTACACTCCACCATCAAGACTAACAAACTCAGGCAGGGAAATCCATATCCTGCTCCGTGTCAAGCAACGGCAGCAGTCACCTGCACTTCTGGTGGTGCCAGCAGGACCTGAATCTATAAGCCCCTCACAAAGAGGTAGAAGGCAACCCAGGTCCCAACCTCTCTCCAGCAGTAGAGAGTAATCCAGACTCAATAGCTTCTGGCTGTGCACCCAGCAGGAGAAAATGATCCTCATGAGTCACTTCCCATTTCTCCCTACTATAAGTAAAAAAAGATCATCCAGATAGGAGCTATCTTCAACCAGGGTCACCGGCAGAGATAGAATCAAGCACACTGAAATCTAGTAGCAGAGAAAAGGCGGGAGAAATGTTCTCCATCCTATGGATCTTTCCTTACCCACCTCAACTGGAAACACTACCTGGCCCAGGGAAGTATGATTTACACCTCTAGCTTAAACGCTTAAGAGGCAGCAGAAGGTCCAATGCAGCCAGAACAATGAAACACAACACAATAATATTGTAAAGAAAAAAATATTATTGGGACAGTGGACTCCAATAAAATAAAGCTCAAACTGAATGACTGTCTTCTAAAATAGAATATTAAAATAAGGTCAAGGGTCTTGACTAATGTCAATGATACAATCTAAATAATTCATTATAACAAGGACCAGGAATATCCCAACAAGAATGAGGAAAGAAAATCAACTGATGACATCATTGAGATGAGTCATAGGATATCAAAAAATATTTGAAAGAAGTAATAAAAATTGCATTAATGAATAATGACAAATTCTCTTGAAATAAATAACAGAAAATCTTAGGAAATAAATAGAAGCCAAAAAGGGAACAAATGAAAATATTAGAACTGAAATATGTAATAAACAAACAAGTGAAACACTGAATAAGCTCTATAATCTGGAGTACAGATGACAGTGGATAGGATCACCAGGTTTAAGGAGAATGCAATCGCATATACCCAACCTGCAAAATAGAGGACAAGTGGCTGAAAAATGTATGATGTCTCAACAACTTGTAAAACAATAGCAGAAGATCTATAATTTATACTTTAAAAAGAAAAAAAATGGGGTTTAAATAATATTTAAAATATTAGTACTGAAATTTTGGTCAGCCAGATTGATCCCAGGACACTTCTTCTCCCACAAGCATACCAATTCAGCAACATTATATGGAAAAATTACCTTTGTGAGTAATCAGAAACTAATATAGAGACATATACGCTGGGAGGATGCAAAACTAGACTCAGTAAAGCTGGTAGAGAGACTTGGGTCACTCTCTTGCCAGGAAACCCAAAGATATCCACACCTAGACCTATTTTAATCAAACATTAAAAGATCAAAAACAAAGAGAATTTTGTAAACTACAAAAGAATAGCAACTTGTCGCATACAAAGGAAACTCCATAGGACTATGAGCAGAATTTTTTTTTTTTTTAAGGAGAAACCTTGCTGGCCACAAGAGAGTGGGATGAAATATTTTTTTAAAGTGCTGAAAGAAAAAAAAAAGCCAAAAAGAATGTTATACAAATCATTATGGATTTCTTATAAAATCTATAAGAAACTCACTTGAGACTTAATCACACATATAGGATGAAGGTAAAGAGATGGAAAAATAAATTCCATGCAAATGGTAAGCAAAAGGGGGCAGAGATTTGTATACTTATATCAAAGAAAATAGATTTTGACACATAAATCATCATAAGAGAAAAAATGACATTTTATAATAATAAAAGGGTCAATATCTGAAGAAGATAGATTACTTATAAATATGTACACACTCAATATTAGAACATATAAATAAATAAATCTGAAGGAAGAAATAGACACCAATACTATAATAATAGGAGACTTTAATACCTTATTTTAAACAACGAATAGAGCATCCAAAGAGAAGATTAATAAGAAAACAGAAGATTTGAATATTACTATAAACCAAATAGTTCTAACAAACATGTAAAGGATTTCATTGAACAGCGGAAGAATGTACTTTCTTCTAAAGTAATCTTGGATCTTTTCCAGACAGATCACATATTAGGTTAAAAAACAAATCTAAAAATTTTAAAAAGATTGAAATCATAACAAGCGTCTTTTCTTAATGCAATAGAATGAAGCTAAAAATAAATAGTATAAGGCAAACTAAAATATTAACATATATTGAAATTAACACACTATTGAATAACTATTGGCTGAAAGAAAAACATCAAAACAGAAATTAGAAAATATCTTGAAATAAGTGAAAGCATAAAAATAAAAGTAAACAAAAAATATTAAAACAAATGGATGCAGGAAAAGCAATACTACGAGAAAAGTTCATAGCAATATATGCCTACATCAAAAAAAAGACATATCTCAAATATGTTTACCTGAAGAAGCTAGAAAAACACGATAAAACTGGCCCAAGTTAGCAGAGAAAATTAAAAAAACAAAGATTAGAACAGAAATAAACAAAATAAAAATAGAAAAACCAATATAGAAGCAAAGAAGTTCATTTTTTGAAAAGAAAATTGACAAACTTAGCTATGCTAAGAAAATAGAAAGGATGCGAATAAATAAAATCAGAAATAAAACAGAGACATTACAACTAATGCCACAGAAACAGAAAAGGATCATGTAAGAGACTAGTATGAACAATTTTCTGTCAGCAAACTGGATAATCCAAAAGAAATTGATAAATTTCTAGAAACATACAAATTGCCAAGATTGAATCATAACGAAGTACAAAATTTAAAAGGACTCACAACTAGAATGAAGATTAGATCAGTAATCAAAACCTACCAACAAAGAAAAGAGCAGGATCAGAGAACTTTACTGTTGAACTCTATCAAACATTTAAAGAATAATTAATGCCACAACAACCATTCTTAAACTCTTGCAAAAAACTGAAAGAGGAAACACTTCCAAACTTACTCTATGAGGCCAGACAGCAAAGCCACATAAATCATTACAGGAAAAGAAAACTACAAGCCAATATCCCTGATGCACATAGACGGAAAAAAATCTCAAAAACATCTGAATTCAACAGCATATTAAAAGTGTCCTACACTATGACCAGGTGGGATTTATCTCTGGAATGTAACAGTGGTTCAACATAAGAAAATCCGTTAATGTGATACACTATATTATATAATAAATAATAGAATTTACAGGATGAAATTAATAGATGAAGAAAAAGCAAATCTCAGCTTCTTTTATAGGACCTTATACATACATTATTATGACCCTAATACAAAAATCAAACAAAGCCGGTACAAAACAAAACTTGCAGATCAATATCTCTCACGAATACTGAGGAGAGAAACCTCAAGATAATAAGTCATATGTAAAAAGAATTATAATTATATATGTCAGGACTTGGTTGTAATTTTTTAGGTATGCAAAACTATTTCAAGATTTAAAAATAAATCAATTCAATCCAACATGCCAAAAGGCTAAAAAAGAAAAGAAAAACTTGTAATCCTATCAACTGATGTAGAAAAAACATTTTCTATAACTAAATAGCCATTAATGAACAAAAAGAACAAAATAAACTTTTAGTAGGCTAGAAACAGAGGAGAATTTTCTCAACTTGATACAGAGACTATAAGAAAACCTAAAGCCAAAATTATTTTTTCACAATGAAAGACTGAATATGTTTTCCATGAAACTGGGAATAATCAAAGAATGCCCTCACTATGGTTATTCAACATGGTCCTGGACATTTTACCAAATTACAGTGAGGCAAGGCAAAGAAATGAAAAGCAGACTTACATACTGGTTGAAAATGAAGAAAGAAAATTGTCTATATTTGTTAAAGTCGTGTCTATGTAGGACATCTCAAGACATCTATTAAAAAGCCCTTCTAGAACTAATATGTGAATTTAGCAAGATTGTAGAATAGTAGATGAAACCCAAAAAATGAATTGCATCACTAGAAAAGAACAATATACATGTGGAAACTAAAATTGAAACACAGTATCATTTACAACTGGTCCAATAAAATGAAATACTTGGGTATAAACCTAAAAAATGCATAAGATCTGAAAGCTGAAATCACAAAAACACTAGTGAAAGACATACGTAAAAGACCAAATAAATAGAGAGACTTACTGTGTTTTTGGATTGGAAAACTTAGCGTAGTAAAGATGTCAGTTCTCCCCAAATTGATCTACAGATTTAACACAATTTCTATCACAATCCTAGCAAGCTTTTTTTTTATTTGCACATGGAGTAGCTTTATCTAAATCTTACATGAAAAAGCAAAATATGTAGAATAGAATAGCTTAAAAAGTTTAAAAAAGAATAATAAAGTGGGAAAAACCACTGTAGTTAACAACCCAGAAATATATCCACACTAGATCGATGGATTTTTTTGACAAAGTAGTTAAAAGAGCAATTCAAAGCAGAAATATAGCCTTTTAAAAATATAGTGTTGTAATTATTATATATCTAGTCAAAAGACTGAACTTTGATCCAAATTCCACACCTTATATAAAATTACCTCAAAATAGATAAAGAATTAAATGTAAAGTATAAACTTAAAAAAAACCCAGAAAGTCTTCAGAAACTACTACTACGTAGAGTCTGTAGGTTTGACATGAAAACAACCAATCATAACAAGAAATTTTGATAAATTAGCCCTCAACAAAAATAAAACTCTTTGATCAGTGGGAGACCATTTGAAAAGTAAAACAAATCACAGACAGGGACAAAATGTTTGCAAAGCATATGTTTGACAAAGGACATATTCAAAATATAGAAAACTTAAAAATCAACAGTAATCAGCAATCTTAAATTCCAAAGTCTCAGATTTCTGCTTGGTTCCACGTCTGGATGCTATGGTCCAGACTATCTACAGTAGGGGGCAAACTTAAACATGAAATTCACCTCCTGTGCTTACATTCTCTCAGGTACAAAATTCCTAATCATCCTGTTGTCACATGTCTCAAAACAGGTGTCTCATTTATTTATTTTTTCTGACTTCTAATTGTAATTTGGTAGGGAGGGAAAATCGTTTACCAGTTACTATACTGTAGATTTCATCATCTCTCAGTTCCAATATAGCAATAGAGTGTGACCAGTCATTGCCTTTCAGTTCCTCCCAGTCACGTGAATAAATGTCTTACAGAGTAATAAATACCTTACAGTGTGTAATAAAAATCTTACAGGGTAAAGTGAACTTTCTCACATAATTTCAAAACTTTCTTGACTCTTTAATGTCTTTCAGCCTGTAATCCCAGCACTTTAGGAGGCCAAGGCAGGCAGATTACTTGAACCCAGGAGCTTGAGACCAGCCTGGGGAACATGGTGAAACCCCGACTCTACTAAAAATACAAAAATTATCCGGGTGTGGTGTTGGCACCTATAGTCCTAGCTACTTGGGAGGCTGAGGTGAGAGGATCACCTGAGTCTGGGAGGCAGAGGTTGCAGTGAGCCAAGATTGCACTGGGGTGACAGAATGAGCCCTCGTCTCAAAAAAAAAAAAAAAAAATGTTTTTCTGATATAACTCAAATTCCGCAGTTTCACATGTGGACCTATTAAGGTTTGGTACGCTGTCTACTTTTTCGCATCCTCACTCTCACCAATTCCCTGGAGTCTTTCTGTAAGGTGATGTCTACGGTTTTCTCCACTGCCCAGGCCCTCTCATGTATCAGTTGAAACTTCTCAGTGTGTCTTAGCTCCTTCAGACACCTTTTTCCCCCTAAAACTCCTACTAATACTTTCAGACATACATACTTTAAATGTCCTTTTTGGAGAAATGATTCCTAAGTTCCAGATTTTTAAAAAAGTAGTTGTTCTATTCAATATGCTTTCATAGTAATTGCCACATTATATTTAATTTTGTAATCTGTTTTCTCAATAATTATGTGGGCCATAAAGCATTCATTTTCTCCCCAACAAGGGCACCTTAACCACATAAAAAATGTAAATTTACTTGGCAGAAACCAAAACTTACCTTTGAAAATGAAGAATCTGCATACAATGTTCCTGATTCATTGTATAAATACACCAGGAAATGTGGGTGTAAAAATGACCTAATTCAATCAAAATAATGAGACTTCATTGTAATTATATCATTAATTAAAAAATAACTTCCAGAATAATAAAATTAAACAAAATTTACTTTCAATACAAACATCTAAAAATGAAATGGACATCTCTATATTAACTTGCTGCTTTTTGATAGCATCTTGTGAGTATAAAAAAAAAATAACCAGTATAATCAGAAAAACGTGTGGATGCTTTAATGAATTTAAAATAATCAGCTAGGGCCAGGTGCAGTGGCTCACACCTGTTATCCCAGCACTTTGGAAGGCCAAACCTGGAGGATTGCTTGAGCAATCCAGCCAGGGCAACATATGGAGACCCCTCATCTCTACTAAAAAATAAAAATAAAAATAAATTGGTGGGTCATTGTGGTAGGTGCCTGTAGTCTTAGCTATTTGGGAGGCCAGGGTGAGAGGATGGCTTGAGCTCAAGAAATCTAGGCTGCAGTGAGTTATGATTGCACCACTGCACTCCAGCCTGGGTGACTGAGACCCTGTCTCAAAAATAAAATAAAATTAAATAAAATAGGCAGGGTGCAGTGGCTCATGCCTGTAATCCTAGCACTTTGGGAGGCCGAGGTGGACAGATCATGAGGTCTAGAGATTGAGGCCATCCTGGCCAACATGGTGAAACCCTGACTCTACTAAAAATACAGAAATTATCTGGGTGTGGTGGCGCGTGCCTGTAATCCCAGCTACTTGGGAGGCTGAGGCAGGAGAATCGCTTAAACCCAGGAGGTGGAGGTTGCAGTAAGCCAAGATCATGCCACTGTGCTCCAGCCTGGTGACAGAACGAGACTCTGTCTCAAAAAAAATAAAAATAAAAAAATAAAATAAATCACAAACACAGATGTATGTACAGTAATAAGTAGGTCTGCCAGATTTCAAAAGGGGTTTTCTTTTAGATTCAACTGTAATTTTATGGCTCATATACCTTAGTTAGTATTTGTTAACAAGTAACAATAGATTTTATGTATTTACATTAGTTTTCCTGATGTTATACTTTGGCAAAAACAACCCCAAAATTCTTAGTGTCATAAAACAGCAGTGAGTGTCCTTCGCAAGTTTACTAAAGATTCGGCTGCATCTTGCCTTCCTTCTGGAACCTAGGAAAAGGCATAGCCCCTCCCTGAAATATTCTCAAAATGACAACCTGAAATTGATGACTAAAATGAATCACAGAGAAGATATACAATGTTAAATAAATCTAATATTCAGTCTCTTATTTAAGCTCAATTTAGGGTAGTGATTGTAAAAATTTAAGACACTAGAAATAATGAATGAAAAAAATGGTAACTTACTGTTTTTCAAGCAGGAAAGTGTATGGTTTCCCCTCAATTTTGATGGAATAAGTGGCCTGTAGCAAAATATTCAGAGAGAAAGTGATTGGTAGAGATTCTAACTTCTTAAAAGTTAAACATCACAGTTCCTTGAAACATATATTTATTCATACAAATGTAAGTTATATCCTGCATGTATCAAAATTGGAATGTATAACAGAATTAATTGTAATTTAAATAAACACAAGGAGTCTAAATTTCAAAACTCAGATTATTAATCATTAGCATGTATTATTATAAGATTTGAATTTAAAATGGGGATTATGTTTAGAAATGCTGAGAAACAGTTGAAGAAACTTGAATTTTGTTATCTTTGCTCTATTTTGCAGCTCTCAGCAAAAATAAATTGAAAATAAAATAATGCAGCACAGGTTCCCAGTTAAGAGTTAAATAATTATTGCCCAGCTGCCAGAGGTACTACTCACAGGCAATCCTCATCTCCCCACCCACTTTGGCTATTGCCTTAGCTCAAGAGAGTCATCTTATACAAAGTCACAACTTTCTGGGACAGCCCACATTTAATTAGAAGCCCCTCCATTTAATGGAGGTTTCTTGTTTCGGATACATTTAGTATGGTGTTCCAAAAAGATTAAATATGGTGATATCTTCACGATAAATTAATATTTTTATCAATAATAAAAGTCCCTTTCATTTCCACAACCGTTTAAGGCAATTTTATTTTTTTCAACTTTATTGAGCTATGACTGAAAAACAAGTTTTGTATTTTTTTAAAGTGTATATAAGATGTATATGATGTTTTAACATACATATACATTGTGAAATGATTAAAACAATCAAATTACTATATCCATCACCTCACATAGCTACCATTTTATCATTTGTGGTGAGACATTTGAGGTCTATTCTTAGCAAATTTTAAGTAAACAAAACATTATTATTAACTGTAATGACCATGATGTGCATTAGATCTTCTGAATTTATTAATCTTATAACTTTGAGTTATAAGATTATATGATTATATAAGAAATTAATAAATTTTAAACATATTTGACCAATATCTTCTCTTTTCATCCACACTTCCAACCCCTGGTGACTACCATCTAATTTCTGTTACTATATGTTTGACTTTTTTTAAGATACGACATATAAGTGAGATAATGCAGTATTTGTCTTTGTGTGTCTGGCTTATTTCACTTAGCATAATGTCCTCCAGGTACAACCAGGTTGCTACAAATGATGGATGGCAGGATTTCCTTCTTTTTAAAAACTGAATACTTTCCGTTGTCTATTTATTGATCAATTGATCGATCATCTATCAATCTACATTTTCTTTATCCATATACCCAGAGATTAATGCCATACTCTTTGATTATGATAGATATATAATATAATTTACTTTTAGTATATTGTATATATTTAAAGTATACAACTTAAGTTTTTGATAGTCTTATCTTGATATAGAAATAGATAAGTGATTTTTGCAGTCAAGCAAATTAAAATATACATCATTCTAATATAGTTACTTTCTTTTATATTTTCCTTGTTATTGTTTTGGTGGTAAAAGTACCTAAAATCTACTTATTGGCAAATTACCAGTATAAAACATCATATTGTTAACTGCATTTCTTCTTTTGTACATTAGATTTCTTAGATGTTTTCATCCTATATAACTACAACTCTGTACCTTTTTACCTATATTTTCACATTTGCCCCCGCACTCTCCTCCTCACATCGAGTCCCTGGTAACCATTGTTTACTCCAAGCTTTTTTGTATGAAAATTTTTGAAATTCCACATATAGGTAAGATCAGGCAGAATTTTTCATTCTGTGTCTAGCTTATGTCACATAGCATAATGTCCTTTACCTGATTTCATGTCATCGTAATGGTAGAATCTACTTCTTTTTTAAGACAGAATAATATTCTATTTCATATATAAATATATACATACCACAATTTATCCATTCATCTGTATATGGACATTTTGGTTATTTTCATATCTTGACTGTTGTGAATAATGTTCCAATGAACATGAGAGTGCAAATATCTTTATGAGGTAGTGATTTCATTGTAATATAATTGGAAGTGAAGAAGTGTGATGGTGCATCAGGGTTTTTTGCTCAGAATTGTTTTAATTATTTTGAGTCTTTTGTGGTTTCATGAGAATTTTAGTTTGTTTTTTTTTGTTTCTATGAAAAATGCCATCAGAGCGTCAGTGGGCATTGCATCACTGCATTGAATCTGGAGGCTGCTTTGGGTAATATGCACATTTTAACAATATTAATTCTTCCAATCCATGAGTAAGGGATATCTTTCTATTTGTTTCTGTCTTCTTCAATTTTTCTTATCAATTTATAGCTTGTAGTTTTCAGTGTACAGGTCTCTCACCACCATAGTTAAATTTCTTGCTAAATATTTTATTCTTTTTGATGGTATTATAAATAAATTTTTAAAAAAATTTATTCCTCAGCTAGTTTACTGTTAGTATGTGAAAATACAGCTGATCTGTTTTATGTTGGTTTTTGCATACTGCAACTTTACTGAATTCATGTCTTCGTTCTAACCTTTTCTTCATATAGAATGTTTAGGATTTTCTATGTATAAGATCATGTCATCTGATAATAGACAATTTCACTTGGAGGCATTTTATTTTATCTTCTTGAATAACCCTTCTGGTGCAACTTCCACCTATGGTGAAGTCCAAAGATAATGTTAGTCTTATCTCGCAAAGAGGCAAGTTTCTCTCATCTAATTGTAGAGGAAGGGCTATCCGAGAAAAGAAGGTCAGAAGGACTTCCTAACCGAGGGGCTTTACGTCAGGGCCTGCACGGGCACTTCATCTCTCTTGGCAAAGACTGTGGTCTCTCACAGGACACTTGAGGTGACTTAGGTCTTCCCTGCTTAAGACCAGTGGCTGCCATCCAAGACCCATCTGTGTTTGGAGAAGGCAATACTCCATTTGGCTGTAGTTGGCAGTTCAGGCCTGGCTTGGGATTTTCCCAGTGTCCCCATCCCTTGGCCTCTTCATTGGAAGCACCACATCTCCTGTCACTTGCACACTCCACCATTGACAGCATGCAACGATTTAGTTTTCCTGAGCTTGTTTCCTGAGAGCAAGGCATCGGCAGTTCTCAGATTTCTTTGAATAAATGTGGGGTGTAAGAAATGCAGCCACATATACGTTTATTTTATTTTATTTATTTATTTTTTTGAGACAAAGTCTCACTCTGTTGCCCAGGCTGGAGTGCAAGGGTGCTACCTTGCCTCACTGCAACCTCCGCCTCCGGGGTTCAAGCGATTTTCCTGCCTCAGTCTCCCGAGTAGCTGAGACTACAGGTGCATGCCACCACGCCCAGCTATTTTTTTTTTTTAAGCAGAGATGGGGTTTCATCATGTTGGCCAGGCTGGTCTCAAACTCCTGACCTCAAGTGATCTGCCCATATTGGTCTCCCAAATTGCTGGGATTAGAGGCATGGCCACTGTGCCCGGCCTGATCTCTTTACCATTTTCAGGCTGTTCTCCCCCCACCTTCCCTTTCTTGCTTCAGAACATGCTCACAAAGGCCCCCTAAGCAGTGGGTACTGGAGATAGCAGAGTGAAAAAGGCACAGCCCCGCTAGGTGCAGTGTGGGTGGCAGACAGGGATATTGGAGATTACAATAACCCAGTCTCCTGGTGGAAATGCACAGGGGATGGACCGTGAGAATGCACAAAAAGGTGGCCTAGCCCAGCCTTGAGAAGGTTTTGCAAGGGGGGCTCCGTGGGCCCCTGGGTGAGGATGTGAATTCCGGCTTCCACTGGGCCTACACTGAGTGCCCCTGGCCAGGAGGGGTCAAAAGAACTACAGGAAGAAACTGAGGCACAAAATACAATTTTAAAGACTGAGTTGAAGTGAGGACTGCTGTCGGGGATGCACTTCCAAGTTACCTTTGGGAGTGGTCCACTTGGCCTTCGTTACAAGCAGGTAATTTTTTTTTTTTAAGATGAAGTTCGATGTTTAACAGTAGTGGTGAGACTGGGCACCAGTGTAGTTTTCATGATATTAGAGGAAAAGCTTTCAGCTTTTCCATATTGGGTATGATGTTAGATGTAGGCCTGTCATTTATGGCCTGTATTATTTTGAAGTACATTCTTTCTATACCCAATTAGTTGAGAATTTTTATCATAAAAGAATGCTGGATTTTGTCTAAAGCCTTTTCTTTATCTATTGAGATGATTATATGATTTTTGTCCTTTATTCGCTTAATGTGGCATATACATGTACTCATTTGCATATGTTTAACAATCCTTGAATCCCAGGAATAAATCCCAGTTGATCATGACATACAGTCCTTTTATTGTGCTGTTGAATTTGGTAGTATTTTATTGAGGATATTTGCATCTTTGTCCAGGGATATTGGCTCATGTTTTTATCTTGGAGTATCTCAGTCCAACTTTGGTATTAGAGTAATATTGTAATACTGGCTTCACGAAATAAGTTTGGAAGTGCTCCTTCCTCTTCCATTTTTTGGAAAACTCTGAGAATAATTATTATTTACTCTTTTTTTAAAAAAATGTTTGGTAGAAATCACCAGTTAAATCATCTGGTCCTGGACTTTTCTTTGTAGGAGATTTTTGATTATTGATTCAGTCTTAACTTGTTATTGATCTCCTCAGATTTTCTGTTTTTTATTATTCAGTCTTTGTAGATTGTTTCTAGGATGCTGTCCATTTCTTCCAGGTTATGCAGTTTGTTGGCGCAAAATTGTTCATAGCATGATGCTTTTACTTGGTGATGTCAATTGCAATGTCTCCTTCTTTATTTCTGGTATTGCATATTTGAGCCCTCTGCTTTTCCTAATATTGTTAAAGGTTTACTAATTTTATTTATATTTTTAAAAATATAACTCTTAGTTTTGTTGCTCTATTCTACGGTTATTCTACCCTCTTCTTTTTTACCCTTTGTTTTCTTCTTTGACCAATTGGTTGTTTAAGAAGGTGTTGTTTAATTTCCACTTATTTAGGAGTTTTCTATTTTTCCCTGTTTCTATTTGATGGAATGTTTTATAGAGGTCTTTTAGGTCCATTTGGTCTAAAGTGCAGTTTAAGTCTAAATGTTCCTTATTAATTTTCTGCTGTATAAATCTATCCATGGTTGAAACTGGAGTACTGAAGTCCTCTGTTAATATTATTTCTCATTTCAATTCTGTTTAAATTTGCTTTATACATTTAGGGGGCTCTGTGCTGGGTGCATATACACTAAATTGTTGTATCTTCTTGGTTAACTGGCCCCTTTATGATTACATTATGACTTTTTTGCCTTTTGCTATGGTTTTCGACTTACAGTCTATTTTTGTCTCATAAAAGCATAGAAACTCCTTTCCTCTTTGAATTTTGATTTCCATGCAATATCCTTTTCTATCCCTTCACTTTCAGCCCCTGCGTGTTCTTAAAGCTGAAGTGTGTCTCTCTCAGGCAGCAAATCTTTGGATACTTTTAACCCATTCAGCCACTCTATGTCTTTTGAATGGAGAGTTTATAGTCCATTTAAATTTAGAGTAATTATTGACATGAAGACTTACTATTGCCATTTTGATCATAGTTTTCTGGCTGTTTTATATGTTGTTTTGTGCATTTTTCCTCTCTTGCTGTGTTCCTCTGTGATTTGATGTTATCCTGCAGTGGTATCTCTTGATTATTTTCTCTTTAATTTTTGTGTATTTACTGTAGATTTTTGCTTCATGGTTTCCCATGAGGCTTACATAAACATATAGTCATATCAGGTTATTTTAAGATACTAGAAATTTAACTTCAATCACATACAAAAACTATGCAATATTACTTCTACACATATGCATAATTTTATGTTATCTATGTCAAGTTTTCCATCTTTTTATATTTTGTATTCATTAACAAACTATGGTAGTGATAGTTATTTTAACACTTTTGACTTTTAACCTTTATGTTAGAGTTATAAGTGATTCATACACCACTATTACAGTATTATAGTATTTTGAAATTGACTTATATTTACCTTTGCCAGTGGGTATTACACTTTCATATGTGCTCCTTTTATGATTTATCCTCCTTTCATTTTAGCTTAAATAACTCCTTTTAGCATTTCTTATTAGGCAAGCCTAGTGGTAATAAACTTCCTCAGCCTTTGTTTGTACAGGATATTTTTTATCCCTCATTTCTGAATGACAGGTTTGTCAGGTAAAATATTGGTTATTTATATATTTTTAGTTATATTCCTATGCACTTTTCAAGTGCATGTCAAATTTCTGTATGTAATTTATTTATTCTTGTCCATCATGTATTGTGTAATATCCATTATCACTTATTTCTTCTTCACCCTGTGAAATATATAGAAGTACATCTACAAATTTCTAAATGCATTTTTGAGTTCCTTGTTAAGTTTTATCCTAATTGATTGTTACCATATAATTAGTTTCATATTACCAGTATTTGATTTTTAATTTTCTTTCTTTACTACCGTCAATTTTGTTGACTGTTCTATATATTCTTCAGAAGAATATACATTACTTACAGTGGCATAGAGCTAAATTGCGGCTGGATTGGAAAAGCTCTATCTTTAGATCTGGGGATCCCTACACATCAGGATATTTCAGATTCTTGTCCAAAACAAAGGCAGTGATATTTATAATGGGCTTTCAGAGCTCAAAACGTCCCTGGCCAAGGAAGCCTCCTCAGTGTTTGCCTAATTATTTTGACAAGCCCTGCTTGACTATTTAAAGAGTCACTGAAACATTTCAGCTGAGTTCTCCAAAAGCCAAAATTTCTCCTGTAGTTCTTGTTGGTAGACTCAGTATGCTTTAGGAACACAGAGATTGTGTTTCCAAACAGGGAGCTCACAGTGAATGTTTCTTGGATTCATGTGTGATAAACTGTAGAGTCTAGTGAGTCCTAAAACATATCAGAACTGGAGGCAACAATACATTCACTTCACTGGGTTCATGTTCTATATATGTCCACTGGATAAAAATATTTTTGTTGTTCAAATTTTCTTTATCTTTATGAATTTTTTTATGATTTGTCAACCAACATTTGAGGAAAACATTTTAAGATCTCAGTATGGAAATGGATTTGACCATTTCCTCTAGAGCTATGAATTTTCACTTTCTAGGTGCTGAATGCATTTTATTAAATTTATACAACTTCAGAATTGTTAAATGTTCCTAGTGACTTGAATATTTCATCTTTAAAAAATAATGCTTCTCTCTCATAGTGGTGTGTGCATGTGTGTGTTTGTGTGTGTTAGCAGAAATGAGAAAATTGAACAAAGCCTGGTGACAGGTCAAAAAGATATATATCATTGTTAATGAGAGTCAAATGTAATGCAACTTTTCTGGAAGATATTCTGCAATGTTTACAAAAAGTTGTTATGGCTTGCCCATTGATCTACATAAACAACTATCAAAGAAATTTTATGAAACTATCTACGAGTTGAAAATTTGATAAGATATATGTTACATCCATATGACATATCATGAAGTCATAAAAATGACAGAGCCATATTAATTACCATAAAAGTAAATCCAATATTTATAAATAAATGAAAAAGTCAATTACAGTCATATATAATCATTAAAAATATATGTGTGCATGTGCATGTGTGTTTAAATATTCATTTAGTACAAATTTATTATTTTTAGAGACTGGTGTGGACATTCACTTTATTCAGGATTCTCTGTATTACCTCAATTTAATTTTACAACATACCTACTTTCCTACTCTAATCAGATGACAGATGACATTACTTCCATTTTACAAAGGATTTATATATACATGTATAGGCATGAAGATAGTCTTTATATATTATCATGTTAAAAACATGTTGCTTGGTAAATATTAGTATGACCTCAACTATATAATAACACAGATTTAAATGTACATATTTTCTAAAAGAACCCAGTAGACTGAATATGGTTCCTTCGTGTTATAGGAATTTGGGGATTCTTTTTCTGAATCTCTGTTTTAAAACAGTTATCTAACATTCATATACTGAGAAATGAAAAAAATATCAAACTCTTGCTGTCATTCAGACCAAATGACTCCTTAGCACGGTAAATTAGAACACAAACAAAATTTCACAAAGGTATATGTATGAATTGATTGGGGCCATATAGTCCAGAAAAAACAAAACACCATAATTTTAAAAGGTGATCTCTTAATTACATGCGTTTCTGAAACATCGCCATCATTGGTATTTGTCTGGATCTTCTGTGGTACTGTAATTTGCAGAACTGGTGTTTCAGAATCTGCATGAGGAAAAGCATATGTGAGCATTCCCAGTGTATTAATGTCACAGCGTCCTTTCTTATCCACTCTTTAAACTTCCATCACACACACACACACACACACACACACACACACACACACACAGAGTCCAGTTCCAGGAAGAGGTTCCTCCAGGCGTGGGAGGTTTACCCTAGCTCTGCCCAAGGACACTTCAGGGCTTGGTGACTTCCGCCCTGCGTAGGAGAAGTGTGGGCTGCTGCTCCCAGACCCCATTCGGCATCCCCACTTCCCACTGCAGCCTGGGGTACGACACTTGTAAGCGGTTCTGGTGCCCCCTTCCCAGCCTGGCCTGCGCTTCTAGGCCTTGCCAAAGGCGAAAGCGGAAAGGCGGCCTCCTCTACTGCAGGGCTCTTTACTTACGTGGGCCCGCGGAGGTCAGCTGGCCCAGGCCCGAGAGGATCAGCAAGAGAGACAGCATTGCGTAGCCGGCGGCCCAGCCACAGGGATGGCCGTTGCCCTTGGAACGGCTGCAGCTCGAGGCCAGGGTGGTGGAGGCCGAGCAGAGCGGAAGGGCCGTGGGGTCTGCGGGGCGCGGTGGGGACCCAGCTCCGTGGATCCCGAGGCGGGTGGATCCTACAGCCCCGCGCGCCCACTCACAGTGGGCTGCACCGGAGGAGGCATGTGGGAGCCTGCATTTCTGGGCACGTGGGCTCTTTTTTCTAAAGAGTTGACATTTACAATGCATTCAGGGGTAACATAGGGTTATAAAGCACATTTCTACTCTAGACCTTTTGCTGATGAAGTCTTGGCGATATGATTGTTCCACATCATAGCCTTCTGGGAAGACGGTTGAATTACTGTAGTGAAGGAAAACAGAAAAAAAAAAAAAAAGGAATCACAGTATGTTTAGCAGCAGCCAATTGCCAATTTTAGTAATATCTACTTCTAGTTTTGTGCTCTTAAGACTCAGGTGAAAACACAAACAGATACTAAAAACTAAAAAATCAATTTCTTTGAAAACTGTCTAAGGAGTTTAAATAAAATGCGAAATATGAATATATGGATGTATTTTATTATTTTAGTACGATTTATAAGTATCGGGCAAAAAAATCACACCTATAAAATTACTTCATAAAAACAATCAAAATCCATTTATTTATTGACTTTTCCACACTTTTGTTTCTTCGAAAAGCTTTATGGCTTAGAGAGACTTAATGAAAAGCCAGACATATTTTCCTCCATCAATATGGAGTTCACCCAAGGAATGATAATATAGTTAGGTGGAAATAATTTTATTTTATCCCTTACTATATAGGTAGGTGCTTTGCCTAATTTCAATTTTTTTTTACAATTTATTATTTATTGTAACATTTGTATTGTAGTAAAATACACAATATAAAAATTATGATCTTAATGCTTTTTAAGCCTACTTTTCAGTGGTATTAAATACATCCATATTGCTGGCCAACCGTCACTATCAGTCATCTCCAAAACTGGATTTCACCAATTTTTACATAAACTGACTTGTGTTTGTGATTTCATGTATTGATTTGTGTATCCAATACAAAAATTGACATACATACTGACATACAGAACTATTTCATGACCACAAGGAACCTATATACTGTGGCTATAGAGTATACTGACCTACCTTACTCCTAATTCCTAATCCCTGGCAAACACTAATCCAGTCTCCACAATCCATCTCCGTAATATCATTTTTGGTACTATATATAAGAGGCATTATATAGTATCTCTTGAAATTTGTTTTTTCACTCATGTCATTCCCTTGAGATACATCAAATTTTTTTCTTGTATTAATAATTCATTCTTGTTATTTCTGAGTAGTATACCTAATACAAATGTTCCACAGGTTATTTAACCATTCATCCATCAAACAATATTTGGGTAGTTTCCAGTTTTTAAATTTGCAAAAAACATTGCTATGAATGTTCATGTACATGTTTTTATATATAAATCAATTACACATTAGTGAGACTAAGTAAGAAAACAGTAGACTGAAATAAATGAAAATTCGAAATAAATGAAGAGACATCCCAACTGATACCACAAAAATAGAAATGATCATGAGGGAATACTATGAACAATTATATGCCAAGAGGTTGGATAAACAAGGAGAAATAGATACTTTTTTACATGGATACAATCTATTAAGATTGAATCATGAAAAATAGAAAATCTGAGCAGGCCAACAATGAATAAGAAGATTGAATTAATAATAAAAAGGCTCCCATCAAATAAAAGTGCAAGACTTTATAGCTGAATTCTACCAAACATCTAGAGAATTGATACCAATCTTTCAAAACTCTTCTGAGAAACTGAAGAAGAGGCAATTCTTCCAAACTTATTTTAATAGACAAATATTATCCTGAAACCAAACCCAGACAAGGACATCAAAAAGAATGAAAACTTCAGGCAGAGCATGGTGGCACACACCTGGAATCCCAGCAATTAGGGAGGCCGTGGGGGGTGGACCACCTGAGGTCAGGAGTTCAAGACCAGCCTGGCCAACATGGTGAAACCTTGTCTCTACGAAAAATACAAAAATTAGCTGGGCATGGTGGTGGGCACCTGTAGTCCCAGCTACTTGGGAGGCTGAGGCAGGAGAATCACTTGAACCCAGGAGGCGGAGGTTGCAGTGAGCCGAGATTGTGCCACTGAACTCCAGCCTAGATGACAGACCAAGACTCTGTCTTAAAAAAGAAAAAACAAAACAAAACAAAAAAACCTACAGGCCACTCGTCCTATAAACAGGGATGCAGAAATTCTCAACAAAATACTAGCAAATCAAATTTAACAGTACATTAAAGGGGTCACCCACTGTGATCAAGTGGGATTTATTCCTAGGATACAAGGATGGTTCACAATACACAAATGAATTTATATAATATACCACACTAAAAGAATGAAGTACAGAAACCCTCTAATTATCTCAAAAGTTGCATTCAAGGCATTTGAGGAAATTTCTTCATCCTTTTATAAAATACTCTGATCAAATTTAGAAGGAATGTTTCTTTATTCAATAAAGGATATGTATGACAAACACAGAGCTAACATCATAATCAACAGTGAAAGGTTGAAAGATTTTTTTCTCTGAGATTAGAAACAAGACAAGGATATCCACACTCTTCACTTTGTTCCAACATAATATCATTTCTGGTCACAACTAGGCAAGAAAAATTTAAAAATGCATTCTAATAGGAAAGGAAGAAGTGAAATGGACTCTTTGTAAATGACAATATCATATCTAAAATTATATATGTTTTATGGATATAGTATAATTTTTATATATTAAAACATAAATATGTATATATTTTAATATATAAGCATATATAAAATTATATATAATTTATAATTTTAAATTAATTTAAAATTAAAGACCCCACCAAAAAACTGATAGAACTAATAAACCAGTTCAGTAAACATGCAGAATATAAAATCAGAGTATAAATATCAGTAGTGTTTGTATGCACTAACAAAAAACTGTGCAAAAAAAAAGAGATTTAAAAATTAGCCTCTTTATTAAAATACTTGGAAATAAATTTAACCAAGGTTGTGAGAGATCTGTGTGCTGGAAATAATAAAACATTAATGAAAGAAACTGAAGAAGATACAAATAATTGGAAAGATATTCCTTGTTTATGGATTGGAAGAATTAATATGTTAAAATCTCAACGGTACCCTAAGCAGTCTACAGATCAGTGCAACCCCTATCAAATTTACAAGGACATTTTCTACAGAATGGAAAAAACAATGCTAAAATTTTTATAATGCGACAAAAGACCTCAAATCATCAAAGAAATCTTGAGCCAAAAGGACAAAGCTAAAGACATCACACTGCTTGTTTCAAAACATATTACAGAGCTATAGTAATCAAACCTTCATGGTACTGTCATAAAAACAGACCGATTAAACAATGGAACAGAATAGAACCCAGAAATAATCCCCACAAAATTTTGGTCAATTGATTTTTGAGAAAGGTGCCATAAACATATAATGGGGAAATTATAGTTTCCTCAATAAATTCTTTTGGGAAAACTTTATATCCACATGCAGAAAAATGAAATTGGATCCATATCTCATAACATATACAAAAATAAACAAAAATTGCATTAATGACATAATGGTAATATCTAAAATTGTAAACTATTAGGAAAACACAGGGGAGGAGCTCCACAACATTGGTCCAGGGAATAGTTTTTTGAGAACTGCATCAAACTAAAAAGCTTTTTCACAGCAAAGAGAAACAACACAGTGATCACATATTTTCTGATTGGCAGAAAATATTAGTAAGCTATAAATCTGATAAGGTACTATTATCCAAAATATGTTGGAAACAACTCAACAGCAAGAAAACAAATAACCTGATTGGGCAAAGTATCTGAGTATAGACATTTCTCAGAAGAAGACACACAAGTGGCCAAAAAGTATATAAAAATATGCACAAAATCACCAATCATCCAAGAAATGCAAATTAAAATCACAATGAGCTATCACCTCAGACATGTTAAAATAGGTATTATCAGAAAGACAAAAGATAACTAGTGAAAACAAGGATGTGGATAAAAGGAAACCCTTGTTCATTGTTGGTAGAAATGTAATTTAGTGCGGCCATTATGGAAAACAGTATGGAATTTCTCACAGAAATTAAAACATAGCTACCATATAATCCAGCAATTATACTTCTGGGCATATATCCAAATAATTTAAAATCAGTATATTAAAGAGATATCTACACCCATTTCCATTTCAGCATTACTTACAATAGCTAAGATTCATCAACAGATGAATGGATAAAGAGAATGCCCAGTATCTATTTCTCCTATTCCATTGTCCACAATGGAATAATTTTCAGCCTTAACAAAATGAGGAAATTACGTCATTTGCAACAACATGGAGGAAACTTGAGGACATTATGCTTAGTGAAATATGCCAGGCACAGAAAGACAAATGTTGCATTATATCACTTATATATGAAATCTAGAAAAGTCAAACTTAGAATTAGAGAACAGAATGATGGTTACCAGAGTTTGGAGGTAAGGAAGTGGAGAGATGTTGGTCAAAGGGTACAAAGTTTCAGTTGGACAGATGGAATACGGTTTTGAGGTCTACCATACAGTATGCTGAATGTAGTTAATAATAATGTAATTCATATTTCAAAAATGCTATTAGAGTAGATTGCAACTTTTCACACCACAGAAATAACAATTATGTGAGGTGATGAATACATAATTTATCTTTATTCCATAATGTATGCATATATCAAAACATCATATTGTACCCATAAATAAATATATTTATTTTATTTAAAAATTAAATACAAACACCCAATCTGTAATATGAAAGTCACGTTTAAGGAAGTAGAGAAAAAAGTAAATTAAGAAAGCAATGATATAAAACTGATGGGAAAGAAAATCTAATAACATGTGATGGTTCATTTCATGTGTCAATTTTGGTAGGCCATGTTGCTCAGATATTTGGTCAAACATTATTCTCGGTGTTTCTATGAGAGTGTTTTAAATGTGGTTCACACTGGTGGACTTTGAGTAAAGTGGATTGTCCTCCATAATGTGGGTTGGCTTCACCCCATCTGTTGAATACTGCAGAGAATGAAAAGACTGACCTTCCTCCAACAGGAACTTCAGCATCAGGCCCTTTTGGGTTTTCAGCCTGACAGCCTCTGAACCTCAACTGTAGCATCAACTCTTCCTCTTCCTCTCTCCATCCTGCTGGCCAACTCTGCTGATTTTGAACAAGTCAGCCTCTGTAATCATATAAGCCAATTCCTTATGATAGATAGCTTTCTATTTATATAAACATCCTATTTATTCTGTTTCTCTGGAGAACACTGACTAATATAGCAAGAAAACCTAACAATGGCAGTTCAAGATAAGTGAAATTATTATGAATAAAGTAGCATGAAAAGTATTCCAAGTTATTAAAGAATAGAAGTTTATTGAAATAAAGATGCCCTGAATGAGAAAAAAAAATTTCAAGAAACTCTGATAAAAACTTGTATCACCGAGGTATAATGAAATTAATATATTGGACTTCATAATTAAATAATGAAAAATCCTGTGGGCATCTTGGCCACAAAGAAAGTCAATAATGAGGTTAGGAAAATGGACTGGTGTTGGGCTTTGACAAAATGGAGTGCTTACAAATGAGTCAAATAATTTCTATGAACTTAGTGGAGGACATACAGTATCTCAACAATGTTTTACACAGTCAAATTCTCATTGTAGTATAAACATTCTCACTTTTTCAAGAATTCTAAGACTGCAATATCTATGGAACTTTGTGGCAATGTTACTTAAATCAATACAGCCAAACAAGAACTGAAATAAACAATTTAACAGATACATGTAGAAAATCATGGGATCATAACGATAGTTCCAGAAAAAATCATTTGGGAAAATTCCACATCCATTCATGATTAAAAAGTATGAATAGAGAACTTTATTTGGCCCAGAGTGGTGGCTCATGCCTGTAATCCCCACACTTTGGGAGGCCGAGGTGGCCGATCACCTGAGATCAGGAGTTTGAGACCAGCCTGACCAACATGGTGAAATCTTGTCTCTACTAAAAATACAAACTGGGCATGGTGGCATGCGCCTGTAATCTCAGCTACTCGGGAGGCTGAGGCAAGAGAACTGCTTGAAGCTGGTAGGTGGAGGTTGCAGTGAGCCAAGATCATGCCATTGCACTCCAGCCTGGGTGACAGAGTGAGACTCCACCTCAAAAAAAAAAAAAAAAAAAAAGAAAGAAAACTTTATTGATCTAATTAAGAATATCTATGAGAAGCCTACAGCTAACATAATAAATGTAAATGACTGAATGTTTTCCACCTGCTATAAACTACATGTTTATGTACCCCACAAATCCACATGTGGAAACTCCCCCAAAAAGATGGGATTAGGAGGTCAGACTTTGGAAGGTAATTAGATTAGTTGGTAAGAACCTAGCCCTCCTGATGGAATTAATTTTCTTACAAAAAGAGGGCAGCATTCAGAGAATCTTTATCTCTGCTCTCTGCCATGTGAAGACACAAAGAGAAGACAGCAGTCTGCAAGCCAGGAAGAGAATTCTTACCAGATATCAGATCTATGAGTGCCTTCATCTTGAACATTTTGATCTCAAGAAATGTGAAAAAGCATGTTTGCTGTTTAAGCCACCCAGTCCATGTATATTTGTTACAGCAATTGAAACTAAGATGAGATTGGGATTACTGCTTCCATTCAATATTTTACTAAAGTTTCCAGTGTAACAGGAAAAGTAACAATAATAAAGGGCATAGAGTTTAAAAAGGAAATGGTAAACCTACTTATCTGGATCCTTACTCTCCACATAAAAAATCCTAAAAAGTCACCACTAAAAGTACCAGGACTAATAAGAATTTAACAAGTCACATGAAATAGAGGAATTAGCATTGTTAAATTGTTCATTATTCTCAAATCGATCTGTAGATTCAGTGCAATACTAATGGGAATTCTAGGAAGCATTTTTTTTGTAAAAATTGGTTATCAAATTCATAAAGAAATTCAAATACCCTAGAGTAGTCAAACAGTTTTATAAGGTAGAATAAGAAGGACAACTTGCATTTTTCTTAAAAGGAAAGGAGAGCTTACTTCTTAAAAGACCAGATTGTAAATATCTTAAGCTTATGAGAAATGTGGTCTGTTGAATCCACTTCATTTTGCCTTTGTAACATGAAAGCTGCATAGATGTAAATAAATGATTATGGCTGCGTTCCAATGAAATATTATATATTTAGAAATATTATTTCTAAAACAGGGCCATAGTTTGCTGACCCCTGCATATTGTGTTATTGGCATAAGAATAGACATATAGAACAGTGAAATAGAATGGAGAAATCAGAAGTAGACCCATATATTATTGGTTGACTTTTCACAAAGGTGCAAGGACTTTCAAAGGGTAAAAAATTATCTTTTCAACAAAGGATGCTAGAAGAATTGTATACCATATAGAATAAAATATAGTTTAACTCATATAGAAAATGAATTACGCATAGACTTATATGTCAAGGCTAAACAAAATTTCTAGTGGAAACTTTAGGAAAAACAAATTAGTGGGCCACAAACATGTGAAAGATATTCAGCATCACTACTCATCAGAGAATGGCAAAGAAAACCTCAGTGAGCTATCAATACAGACCAACAAGAATAAATATAACAAAAAAGACTGACAATAGAAAATATAGGTAAGGATGTGAAGCAATGGGAATTGATTTATTCTTGTTGAGAATGAAAATGATCAAACACTTAGGAAAGCAATTTGGCTTATTTGTACTATTTACACACTCACAATTACCATATGACTCAGGTATTCTATTTATAAATATTTACCAAGAAAAATAAGAACACATAACTGAACAAAGACCTGGATATTCAGAGAGGCTGTATTTATAATTGCTAAAATGTGTTAGTAATCCAAGTGACCATCACCAGGTGAATGTATAAACAAATTGTGATGTATCTATAAATGGTACACTACTTAGCAATAAAAACTAATGGACAACTAGTAATCGCAACATTGATGAATACTGAGTGAAAGAAGCCAGATATTTTAAAAGTGCATGCCATACAATTCCAGTTATATGAAATTTCAGAACAGATTATTGATAGTAAGAGGAAGCAGATCATCTGTTGTCTTGAATCATGTGGTCTATTGACACAGTAGAGGATGTTGGAAACACTCTTTATCTTAATTGTGAAAAATGGGTATGTAGGAGTGTACTGAAACTCTTATAAGTTTATACTTAAACCTGATGTGTTTTATTGAAACATAAAGCTCAACAAAGTTAATATAAAAGTTATAAGTACAAAAATGATGAGAAAAGAGAGACATCATTTGGGGTAAAGTTGTTTAGCTTGAAGGTAAGGGTGATAGCTTACAGAGCACCCACGAATTTTCGAGAGGGTGGAAACATCAAATTCTCTAATTTTTTGAAGATATTAATTAGCAAGAATATAAAATTAAAGCTTCCTATTGTTTACTAAAATTTTTATTTGGACTCTGACCTGCTTATTTACTAAGTAGATATGCATCCTCTTATTTTCCTATGATCTACATCTATATCTATTGTCAGAGCTATAGCTATATCTATGTGTCTGTATAGAACTATATCTACTTTACCTCTGTGCAGGTGTGTGTACACATATAGTATATATGAATATATAGCATTTAATAATTTCAATGTAAAATTTTTGAAATTGGTTTAATTCGTGTACTCTGTTTCACAGAAAGAGTCACATGTTCACATGAAAAGAACCCTGAAAATACAAATCATTATGGATAAAGCTTTGGTATGCATTACTGATATATTTCATTATATCTTTGTTTTTTGTTTAAAATCAGGAGAAATATGCAAAAGAAATTTCTATTGTTTGCAATGTAGGCATATTTTACTTTGTTCAAAATATGTGTCTCGGTAAAACAGGACATTAAGAAATGTTATCAATGGTCTTTATATTGACATAGGGAGATATATTTAGGTATTGATTACTAAATTCATATAAAAGTCTAGCAATAATGTACACATTTTTACAGAAGAGCTCTACCACACTATAATCTACTGGATTATAACTAGTAGCAGATATTCTGGATCCACTTCGGCTCTTAGATGAAGCCTTTTACCTAAATTGATTATCATTTTAAAACAAGCTATTTCACTTATTATTCAAGTGGACATCTTTCTCATTAAATACTATATGTATCAAAATTATGATATGCTTTATAATTGCTCGAGTTCTCTTGTAGAGGCTCTGTATTTTAAAAATGAGAAGAATTATTTATAAGAACATTCAGGTTGCTACAGAAATTATTGTTTACATCAATCAGTTTCAGCAAGAACTTATTGTCAGTAAGTTAAAATAACTGATTTGTTCATTATCATTGATATTTTTGCATAAAGTCTCTTGATGAGTGTCAGAATGTTCTAAATTTTGTTCCTAAAACAAAATATTTGAATAACTTAATAAGTTTTTATAAAAATAATAATAGAAAAATATAGATGAGTAAAATAATTTATGACAAGGTGATAAATTATATGCATATATTTCTGTTTTTCATATAATGTATATACACATAAACCTTTATTTTATATATGCTATTTTATAAACTGTTTTATAATGTTTTCCCTCATATTCATTAAATACATCATGTCAATTTAATTTTAATATTTATATATTGTCTATTTAATATGTTTAATGGAATTTAATCTATTTTACTAGCAAATGCCTTTCAGGACATTTAGATTTTATTATTATTGTTATTACATGAGGAATAATACTCTTTGGCAGAAAAACAAGATCACAAGCATTGGAATTGTGCTTTGCCGCAACTAAAATTAAATCCATCAGCCTAGTTTCCTGTCCCCACTTAGCCATATACCTTCTTACCACCCCAGTAACAATGGAAACCATTTTTAATGAAAAAGCCATCCTTCAAAAACAACCGGAGAGTTTTTTTGAAATAATATCCTATGATTAGTATTTCCCCTCTTTTTATTTTAAACATATCTATCTTTAGTTTTAAAGTGTAACACTGGGAAACAGCATATTGATTGACAGTCTTTGTTTCTCCCTATCTAGAGAGATAACCCCTGCCTTTTCATTAGAACCTTTAGTTGGTTTATGTTTATCAAAAGTACTGATAACTATACATGTAAGTTAAGTACTACTTTGCTATTAGTGTTCTTTTTTTCACATCACTTATTTGCTGCTTTGTTCCTTGTTTCCTACCCGTGGGTTATTGGCTTATTTTTAGTACTTATTTTTATCTTTTATATTGATTTTTTTTTGCTATCTTCTGTTTCCAGACCTTCACCCCAGTGGTTTTTCTAGTTGTTGGAATTAGCACTCTTATCATTATCTAGAATTACCACCTCATATATGATGTAAGAGCCATCAAACAGTAAAGCTTCATTTATCCCAAATCAGTCATTGTTATTATTGTTGTTTTGTTTATATATATATATATATATATAATTTTTTTTTTTTGAGACAGAGTTTGGCTCTTGTTGCCCAGGCTGGAGTACAATGGCACAATCTTGGCACACCGCAACCTCCGACTCTGGGGTTCAAGCAATTCTCCTGCCGCAGCCTCCTGAGTAGCTAGGATTACAGGCACGCACCACCATGTCCGATTAATTTTGTATTTTTAGTAGAGATGGGGTTTCTCCAAGTTGGTCAGGCTGGTCTTGAACTCCTGACCCCAGGTGATCCACCTGCCTCGGTCTCCCAAAGTGCTGGGATTACAGGCATGAGTCACTGTGCCCGGCCCATTGTAATACATTTTCATTCTTATGTGTCATAAATTCACAAGAAATTAATTTTTAATTGAGTAGTTGTTGTTTAAAGAAATTAAAGAAAGAATGTATTTTATGTTTCCCCACATATTTACCATTTCCAAAGCTTTTAATTCCTTCTAATAGGTCTGTGTTTCTGATATGTATCTTTTGACTGTTGAATTCTCTTTAGCTTTTGTTTGTCTGAAATTATCTTTACTTGTTAAATACTTTACTTGTAAATAACACCAACTTTCAGAAAAGTTGCAACATTGATAATTATACAAAGAATCTCTATTCTCTTTATCTATATGTATTGTTAATTTGTATCTTATTATCACTTTGCTCTCTCCATGTAAAAGCAAGTTGTATATTGCATCATGGAGCATTATTCTCAAATATTTCAGTGTGTATTTACACAGAACAAGAACGTTATCTTTTATAATCACAATGGAGTTATATGCCTCAGAAAGAATAGCCACATACTTTTATCTTCTATCACTTCATTGCTCTGTAGTTGGATAATATAAGTGATACGATGTATTATATTTAAAGAAGTTGTTTTATGGTCTAACATGGATCAGTTTATATAAGACTTTCATATATGTTTGAAAAATATATATAATCTCTGAAGCTTACATATATGTGTATGATATCCGCCATTTGCTTGGGTTTTAAAATCTTGTGTATTGTTACTGTTAATTCATCTGCCTGATCTATTAGTTATTGAGATAACTGCATAGCAATATCTCACTCGAATAGTCAATTTCTATTTATTATTTTATTAGTTTCTTTCATGTATTTTATAACCACATTATTAGGTATAAGTAAGTTTAGAATAGGTTTATTTTTCTGATGAGTTGAATATTTTTATCAATATGTTGTGATAAGCATGTCTATTTTTTGCCTTTAAGGTCTATAATAGTTATATATTAAACACAACTATTAATATATAACTATCAATGTAACTATTATGTTAACTAATATAACTATCATATAACGTAAGATGCTTATTTTCTAGTATTTTTCTGGTATATTGTCATCCTTTAGCTCTTAGTATTTCTGTGTCCTTATGTTTTCAGGGTTTTAAATTTGTTTATACAGGATTTTCTTTACCCTCTTTGTCCTTTAGTATTTGATCTGTTGATATCTTGTGGTTATTTGGATTCATTTCCATTATCATACTTTTGTTTTCTGCTGCCTTGCTTTTCATATGTTTAGCCTTGTAAAGGAGCACCTTCACTCATACCACATATCCTACATTGTGTAAATGTGTAATACAGTTAATTGAGGAAGGTTACATACAGAGAACTATGAAAATGTAAAACTGTTTCTAAAAGGCCTGGACTCCAAGTTAGGAAAATAACATCTCTTTCGTCTATATCAGAGAGGAAAATTCTATTGCATTATTTTTTTCTGTCAGGGGTCTTCTGCAGACTTGCTGGAGACTATTGAAGATCCCAAGCTATGAATTTTTGTGTTTTCAGCAAACAGAAATGTGCGTGTACACTATTTGCTACAATGTTTCAGAGAAAATACTGTAATTTTTCTCTTGAATAAGGATATATTATTGAAATTAATCACCATTGCCGTACTCAGGGCAGTGTGTTTAGAAGGCACATTGTTTATCCAGGATATACAGTCATGTTGTTTTATTGGAATGAAGACAGATGATGGAAGTATACAACAGTAGACAAAATAGGCTTAGTAGTTGAGTAAAAAGTCTGAGGCCTGATTCTGATCTTTAATGAATATGTGCTCTTGTGGAACAGGAATTAAAACAAATTAAGGAGTGTATAAGCAGAAACTCAGTTGTATGTAAGAAAACCCAGTTCCCCCTAAGAAAGAGAAAGAGCTGGGGTCCTTTAAAAATTAACTGCCTGTTTTACTGTGGCCAGTGAGCCTTATCTGTCCTCCTTTCCCAGGCATTGTGAAGACCCTGATTCCCTAGCTGTGCAGCTGCAAGGTCACTAGACAGATAAACTCAAGTCGCAAAACATGTTTTTCCTTGAAAAGTAAGAAATGATGTAATGCATGTCACGATTAATTAAATAACTGTCTTTGTTTCTTGCTTCTGTAATATGCTTCCCCCTGCACAGATCTCCCCACCCCCCCATGAAATGCTTAAAATGTAACTTAACTCATTGTTCAGGGCTCGGTCCTTTGGATGTTAACCTGACTGGGCCGGTGCACCTAAATAATTAATAAATATCCTCCTGAACTCTATCAGTCTCTCTGATTCCTTAAAAATATCCTGCAACATTGGAAACTTCACTTTTTGACCTTTCATATATACATATATGTAAGGAAGATAATCACAACTATCTCATTTTAATATCATTAATTAATGTATAAAGTCTCTAGGGTTATGCCTCAAACTTAGCGCTTAATTTTGTTTTTGTCTCTTCACTTTAGCACTGCATTATTCTAACATTTTATATTTAAATACATTTACAATGTCATAGTTCAGTCATTTTCACTAGGGATTAAGAAAGAAAATCTGTCTTTCAGTATGCTTATATAGGCTCTGATGTGACAGCTGCAGCTGAGAAAGTTGTCCATATCTTTGGTCTTATCAACGCTGTAAGTATTTATCTTTAGTATTTAATAACAAACATTTATTTTAATGCAGTAACTGTTTATATAAATAGCATTTTCATTTTTATAAAAACTAGAGTTGTGCTAACTCGTTTCATCCACCAATGGATTCTTCTCCAAAAAATAGTAAGTTGAATATATTAGCATTATGTATAGAGATGTAATGTTATATTTATGGTCACCGAAAACTGTATATCATGTATCTTCTGTTTTCAGATGTTTTCTCAGCTTAAAACAACTATTACACTATCTTCTTTGGAGCTCTGGTCAGATGAAAATAAGATTTCAACTAATGGGGATGCCGATGATGTACTACAAAGGTTTTTGTCATGGAAACAAAAATTTATGTTTCAAAAGTCCAGTATCATGGCATATTTATTAATGTAAGCAATTTATTCATACTGATAGGGGGGTTTTCAAATATTTAATATGTTCACTATCAAAATTATACACAAAATTTATTATATGTATATTGCTAAGACACCTTAAAAAGATTTATTAATACTTTGTTGTCAAAATGCAGAATATAAAAATCTGATAACTATATAAGGCACTAATTAAATCATAGTAGGACATTGTTCTTAAAGCGGACCATTTACTTATGGAAATGTAATGAGCTGAAAAATGTAAAGCTTTTGGATAAACATGGCACCTTAATAATTGTAAAGCTCTTCCCATAAACTATTTAACGATAAATAGTTAAAACCATCATTTTATCGTTATTTATAATGTAAACAAATGGGATGCAAAATATGCAAAAATAATGGAATGCAAAAATTTCATATGATGCTGGGTATAACACAAAACATTAGAATAGTAAATAACTGAAATGGATTACTTTATGATCCCTGTGGTTCTTCTGGCATTTCTATGATAATCTAATGCATAGCTATTAAAATACTTGCTGTGTATCTTTGAAGAGTCTTTACATGGATTTTTTTTTTGTTTTAATAGTTTGATTATTTAGGGCCAAAAACACAATCCTAAAGATCTTAAGCAATACATAATAAATTTGCAAATCTATGGCGTCTACTGTGGAAGCAGAAATAAGGTTTGGGAATTCAGAAGCAACATTAACAAATGACTAAAATATGTGAGGATATCGTACTACATCATCTCTCTCTTTTTTGTAATGAATGTACTGCATGTTCTATCTCTCTCACCTTTAACACTCCTTACAACGTTTAGTGTTGGTTTACTACATGAAAATCATGGCAGTAAATAACCCTGACTTTTAGATTTTAGAATTTTATCCAACCAGTTATGATAACAGCAATAATTAATTTTGCAGAAAGATTAGACACTGCTAGGTTTTGTGCTGTGTATCATAAAATGTTCAATAGCCCTTAGAACTTAACTTTATAGAAACTATGGGAGATTATCCAGATAGAAAATGCTTGAAAGTATAAGACATGACATGCAATATTCATGTTTTAAAGAAAGTATAGCTTAATTGGGGTATCCAATTTATGAAAGGTGATTAAGTTATTAATAAATAAAATGTGTTTATTTTAACAAGAAAAAAATTTCAATTCAGTTAAAGGGAACATGCTAATTATGTGGGAGCAATGTACTATGGAATGGCATGTGATCCAACATTTGCTGCAGGAATCGCTTTGGTATACATTTTGTTTCTATCTCTTGAGTAATACCAGATTTTGAAACTTAATATCTACTTGAAGGAGCATAAATACACATTTTTAGATTTTGAAACACAAATCATTTTAAAGAGCTTTTTATTATGATTAGAAACATAAAAAATTTACAATCTTAACCATTTTAAGTCCACACTTCAATAGTGTTAAGTATATTCACAATGCTTTGAAAGAAATCTCAAAAATTTTTTTATCTTGCAAAATTGAAACTCTAAACCTGTTATACAACCCTCATTTTCCCCCTGCCCCCAATCTCTGATAACAACCAGTTTACTTTCTATTTCTACAAATGTGACAACTTTAGATTATTTATATAAGTAGAATTATGTAGTATTTTTCTTTTTGCAACTGGCTTATTTCACTTAACATAATGTCCTTATGGATTGTTCATGTTGTAGTGTGTGACAAGATTTCATTCCTTTTTAAGGCTGAATAATATTACATTGTGTGTGTACGTGTGTGCTTGTGATTTTATTCATTCACATGTCAATGGACACTTAGGTTATTTCATAATTTGGCTATTTTGAATAATGCTGAAAACACAGGAGTACAGATAGCTCTTTAAAATCCTGATTTTAATTCTTTGGGATATACACCCAAGAATGGGATTAATGGATCATATAATAGTTATATCATTAATTTTTGCAGAAATCACCATACTAATTCCATAGCAGTAGCACCATTTTATAATCCCATCAATAGTACATAATTGTTCACATCTTATACACCACACTTTTATTCCTAGTTCATTTAATATTTTTATTACAAAAGTGTGTGAAATCTTATGAAATGTATTTTCTACAACAATTGAGATGATCACATGGTTTTTGTCCTTCATTATGTTAAAATAGTGTATCAGATTGTTTTATTTGCATATGTTGAGCCATCCTTGCATTCCAGGATTAAATCCCACTTGGTCGTGATACTTAATCCCTTTAATGTGCTACTGAATTCAGTTTCATATTATTTTGTTGGAGAGTTTTACATCAGTGGGTAATGGGGATATTGGTCTCTAGTTTTCTTTTATTGTTGAGCCTTTGTCTGGCATTGGTATTAAGGTAATGCTGGCCTCATAGAATGAGTTGAGAAGTATTTCCTTTTCTTAATTCTTTGAAAGAGCTTGAGAAGAATTGATGTTAAATCTTTACATGTTTCGTAGAAATCTCCACTGTAGAAATCTTATCCTGGGATTTTCTTTATTCAGATTTTGGAATACTATGTCAATTTTTTTTACTAGTTCTGTGTCTTTCAGATTTTCTATTTCTTCATGAGGCAATCTTGGTAATTTGTGTGTGTGTAGTAATTTATGCATTCCTCTAGTTTATCCACTTTTTTGGCATACAGTTGTTCCTAGAACTGTCTTATAAGATGTTTTTATTTTTGTGGCATCAGTTGTAATACCTCGTATTTCATTTCATATTTTAATTATTTGAGTAGTTTCTCTTGTTTCTTAATCTAGCTAAGGATTTGCCAATTTTGCTGATCTTTTCAAAAAAAACAAAATCTTTGTTTCTTGATTTTTTTCTATTTGTTTTCTAGTTTTATTATATTTGTCCCTGCTTTAATCTTTACTATTTCTTTCTTCTGCTTGCTTGGGTTTAGTTTAATTTTTATTTTTATTAGTTCCTTGAAATGTAACATTAGATTATCAATTTTAGATCTTTCTTCTTTTGTAATGTGTGTGTTTAGAGGTATTAACTTCCCTTCTAGTAATGTTTTCACTGGACCCCATAACTTTTGGCATACTGTGTTTTCATTTGAATTTGAGAGAGTATTCTGTACTTTTCCTTGTGATTTCTTTGACTAGCCAATCATATAAGATTGTCTTGTTTGATTTCTATGTATTTCTGGATATACAAGTTTTCCATCTCTCATTGATTTTTAATTTCTTTCCACTGAAACTGCAAAATATATTTTGCATAATTTGAATATTTTTAAAATTGTTAAGACTTGTTTCATGGTCTAACAGATATGCTGTGCTGTAAATGTTCAATTGCTGTTGACAAGAACATGCATTCTAATGTTGTTGAGTGCAATGTTCTGTAAATATCTGTAAGGTCTAACTGGTTTATATTGTTGTACAAGTTCATTATTTACTTATTCATCTTCTATCTAGTTATTCTGTCTATTGTTGAAAGTGGAGTTTTGAAGTATACAACTACTATTGTGCTGCCATTGCTTCCTTCAATTATTTAAAAACAATTGCTTCCTATATTTAGAAGCTCTGATATTTGATGTATAAGTACTTATAATTGTTATATCTTCTTGGTGAACTGACACTTTCATCTGTAACTAGTGTCCTTTTTAGTCTCTTGTAACAGTTTTGTTTGACAGTATATTTTGTCTGATATTAATATAGCTATTTTGACTCTTCTCTGGCTGCTATATGCATGAAATGTTTTACAATCCTTTCCCTTTAGGCTAATGTGTGTCCTTGTATCTAAAGTGATTCTCCTGTAGAGAACATATACTTGGATCTTGTTTTTCATCTGATCAGCTAATCTATTTTTGTAATGAGAGTTTATTCCATTTACATTTAAATTTATTACTGATAGGAAAGAACCTACCACTGCTATTTTATTGCCTTCTTTATATCTTGTAGATTTTTGGTTCTCTATTACTGCTGCCCACTGTGTTTTATTGATTGTTGTGTGTTATATGATTTCAATTCCTTCTCATTTTCTTCTGTATATAATCTCTAGACATTCTCTTTGTGGTTATCATTACAATGAGATAAAGTATCTTAATATGGTTATCATTACAATGAGATAAAGTATCTTAATATCATAACAATCAATTTTAAACAGGTAACTTCAGTCAAATGCAAACCTCTATTATTTATAGATTCACTTCCATTTTATGTTATTGATGTAACACATTATATCTTCATATGTTGTATATCCATTATATAGATGTCCAGGAGAATTTTTTTGTCTTTTAAATTCTATGAAAGAATTAAAAGTAAATTTGTGTCCCAAAATTATGACAATTTTATCACATTTTTACCTTTATCAGAGAACTTTATAATTTTTATATGGCTTTGTGTTGCTCTCTATTTTCTTTTGTTTTCCAACTTAAAAGCCTCCTTTCTCTAGCATTTCTCACACATAAGGTTAGCTGGCAATGAACTCCCTCAACTTTGGCTTATCAGGAAAATTCTTTTTTCTACTTTTACTTTAGGTTCAGGGGGTACATGTGTGGGTTTGCTACATGGGTAAGTTGCATGTAACTGAGACTTGATGTACAAATTGGCCTATCACCAAACTGTGACCACAGTACCCAATATGTAGCTTTACAACCCACAGGCCCTTCCCACCCTGCCTCCTCAAGCATTTCCCAGTGTCTGTCATTCCCATATTTGTGTCCATGTGCATTCAATGTTTAGCTCCCACTCCTAAGGTAAAATGTGCAGTACTTGTTTTTCTGTTCTTGCATTGGTCCATTTATGACAATGTCTTCCAGCTGTATCCATGGTGCTGTAAAAGACATGATTTCATTTTTTATGGCTATGTAGTATTTAATGGTGAATATGTACCACATTTTCTTTATCCAGTCCACTATTGATGGACATCTTGGTTGATTCCATGTGTTTGCTACTGTAAATAGTCCTGCAATGAACATATGGGTGCATGTGTCTTTTGGGTAGAATGATTTATTTTCCTTTGGGTATATACCAAATAGTGAGATTGCTGGGTTGAATGGTAGTTCTAAGTTCTTTGAGAAAACTCCACAGTGCTTTCCACAGTGTCTGAGCTAAATTAAATCTCAAGCAGAAGCATATAAGGGTTCCCTTTTCTGCACAGCCTTGCCAGCATCTGTGGTTTTTGTAGTTTTTAATAATAGCTATTCTCACTGGTATAAAATGGTATCTCATTGTGGTTTTGATTTGTATTTCTCTGATGATTGGTGATGTTAAGCATTTTTTCATATGCTTTTAGGCTGTGTGTATTTCTTCTTTTGAGAAGTGTGTTAATGTCCTTTGCCCAATTTTTAATGGGGTTATTTATTTTTGCTTGTTCATTTGTTTAAGTTCCTTATAGATTGTGAATGTTAAATCTTTGTTGGGTGCAGTTTGTGAACATTTTTTCCATTCTGTAGGTGGTCTACTTAACCTGTTAATTTGCTGTGCAGGAACTCTTTGGTTTAATTAGGTCCAACTTGTCAATTTGTGTTTTGTTGCAAATTCCTTTTGGGGATTTAGTCATAAAATTTTTACCAAGGCTAATGTTCAGAGTGATATTTCCTGAGTTTTCTTCCAAAGTTTTTATTGTTTTAGGTTTTACATTTAAACATGTGATCCATCTTGAGTTAGTTTTTGTATACGGTGAAAGGAAGATGTGTGGTTTAAATTATCTGCATGTGGCTAGCCAGTTATCCAAGCACCATATTAAGTAGGGAGTCCTGTCTCATTATTTGTCATTGTCTACTTTGTTGAAGGTCGAGTGGTTGTAGGTTTGTGGATTTTTTTCTCAGTTCTCTGTCCTGTTTCTTTGGTGTATGTGTCCTTTTTTTGTATCAGTATCATGCTGTTTTGGTTACTGTAGTCTTGTACTATAGTTTGAAGTCAGTATAGTATGCGGCCTCCAGTTTAGTTGATTTTGCTTAGGCTTACTTTGGCTATTAATGATATTTTTTGGTTGCATATGAATTTTAGAATAGTTTTTTTTTAATTCTGAGAAGAATGGTGTTAGTAGTTTAATAATAGCATAGAATCTGTAAATTTCTTTGGAGAGTATGGCTATTTTAACAATATTGATTCTTCTTATCCAAGAGTATGGAATGTTTTCCATTTGTTTGTGTCATCTATGATTTTTTTTCAGCAGTGTTTTGTAATTCTCATTGTAGGTATCTTTTACCACTTTGGTGAACTGTATTCCTAGGAATCTTATTCTTTGTCATTTTAAATGGGACTGAGTTTTTGATTTTGCCCTTAGCTAGAATGTCATTGGTGTATAGAAATACTACTGGCTTTTGTACATTTATTTTGTATCCCAAAGTCTCACTGAAGTTATTAGTTCTAGAAGTCTTCTGGTGGAGTCTACGGTGTTTTCATATCTTCTGTGAAGAGAGATAGTTTGACTTTCCTTCTTTCTATTTGGATGCCTTTTATTTCCTCCTCTGGCCTGACTGCTTTGGCTAGTACTTCCAATATTGTGTTGGATAGGAGTGGTGAGAGTGGGCATCATTTTGTTGTTCCAGTTGTCAATGCTTCTAGCTTTTGTTCATTCATTATGATGTTGGCAGTAGTTTTCCCATAGATGGCTTTTATTATTTTGAACTATATTTACTCAATGTCTAGCCTGTAGAAGGTCTTTAATGTGAGGGAATTCTGTATTTTATGGAGGGATTTTCTGCATCTATTGAGATGATCATGTGGTTTTTGTTGTTAGTCTTATGTGATGAATTACATTATTGATTCGTGTATGTGAAACTAACTTTGCATTCCAGCAGTAAAGCTTGTATGATTGTGGTTAATTAACCTTTTGATGTGCTCCTGGATTTAGTTTGCTAGTATTTTCTTGAGGATTTTTGTGTCTATGTTCATTGGGGTTATTGCCCTGAAGTTTCCTCTTTTTGTTGTGTCTCTACCAGGCTTTAGTATTAGAATGATGCTGGCTTCATAGAATGAGTTAGAGAGGAGTCCCTTTTCCTTGATTTATTGGAATAATTTCAATCAGATTGGTACTTGCTCTTCTTTGTATGGTTGGTAACATTAGGCTGTGAATGCATCTTGTCCAGGGCTTTTTTTGGTTGGGACATGGATTAGTCTGTTCTCATGCTGCTAATAAAGACATACGTGAGACTGGGTAATTTGTAAAGGAAAAAGCTTTAATTGACTCACAGTTCCACATGACTGGGGAGTTCTCGTAATTAGGGCAGAAGACAAATTAGGAGCAATGTCTTACATGGCAGTAAGCAAGAGAACGTGTGTAGGGGAATTTCCCTTTATAAAACCAACAGATCTTGTGAGATTACTATCTCACAAGTATCCTGGAAACTGCATGAGAAAGACCTGCACCCCATAATTCATGGAAACTGCATGAGAAAGACCTGCCCCCCATAATTCAATTACCTCCTACCATGTCCCTCCCACAACATGTGGGAATTATGGGAGCTACAATTCAAGATGAGATTTGGGTGGGAACACAGCTAAACCATATCGTTCCACCCTGGTCCCTCCCAAATCTCATATCCTCATATTTCTAAACCAATCATGTCTTCCCGACAGTCCCCCAAAGTCTTAACTCATTTCAGCATTAACTCAAAATTCCACAGTCCAAAGTCTCATCTGAGACAAGACAAGTCCCTTCAACCTATGAGCCTGTAAAATCAAAAGCAAGTTAGTTACTTCCTAACTCTGGAATGGAAAACCAAACACTGTATGTTCTCACTGATATGTGGGTGCTAAGCTTATGAGAATGAAAAGGCATGAGAATAATACAATGGACTTTGAGACTTGGGGGGAAGAATGGGAGGGGACTGAGGGATAAAAGACTATAAATAGGGTGCAATGTATAGTGCTTGGGTGATGGGTGCACCAAAATCTTACAAAGCAACAGTAAAGAAATTACTCATGTAACCACATACCACCTGTACCTCAATAACATAAGAATAAATAAAAAATAAATTTAAAAAGCAAGTTAGTTATTTCCTAGATACAGTGGGGGTGCAGGCATTGGGTAAATACAACCATTCCAAATGGGAGAAATTGGCCAAAATGAAGGGGTACAAGCCCCATGCAAGTCTGAAATCCAGCAGGGCAGTCAAATCTTAAAGCTCCAGAATGATCTCCTTTGAATCCATATCTCACATTGAGGTCATGGTGATGCACGAGGTGAGTTCCCATGGTCTTGGGCAGCTCCATCCCTGTGGCTTTGCAGGGTATGGCCCCATCTTGGCTGCTTTCACAGGCTGGTTTTGAGTGTCTGCCACTTTTCTAGGTGCATGGTGTAACCTAGCAGTGGATCTACCATTCTGGGTTCTGGAGGACGGTGGCTCTCTTCTTACAGCTCCACTAGGCAGTGCCCAAGGTGGGACTCTGTGTAGGGGCTCACATCCCACATTTTCCTTCCACATTGCCCTAGTAGAGGTTCTCTATAAGAGCTCTGCCCCTGCAGCACCCCTCTGCCTGGACACTCAGGCATTTCCATACATCCTGTGAAATCTAGGCAGAGGTTCCCTAATCACAATTCTTGACTTCTGTGTACTCACAAGCCCAATACCACGTGTAAACCACCAAGGCTTGGGGCTTGCACGCTCTGAAGCAGTGGCCTGAACCCTGTATTGGCCCCTGTTAGCCTTTGCTGGAGTGGCTGGGATGCAGGGCACCAAGTCCTGAGACTGCGCAAAGCAGCAAGGCTCTGGGCCTGGCCCACAAAACCATTTTTTAATTCCTAGGCCTCCTAGTTTGTGATGGGAGGGGCTGCTGTGAGGACCTCTGACAATAACTTTTTATTACTGATTCAATTTTGAAATGCATTATTGGTCTGTTCAAGATTTTAATATCTTCCTGGTTCAATTTTGAGAGGCTGTGTATGTCCAGGAATGTATTTAATATAGGTTTTCTAGTTTGTATGTATAGAAATATTTGTAGTAATGTTTGAGGATTTTTTTGTATTTCTGTGGTTTGGGTTGTAATGTCACCTTTGTCATTTCTGATTGTGCTTATTTGGATCCTCTCTCTTTTGTCCTTAATTAATATAGGTAGCAGTCTCTCAATCTTGTTTAATTTTTGAAGAACCAACTTTTTCTTCTGTTTTTTTTAATGGATTTTTCCAACTCAATTTCATTCAGTTCAGCTCTGATTTTGCTTATTTATTTTCTTCTGCTAGCTTTGTAGTTGGTGTGCTCTTGTTTTTCAAGTTTCTCTGGGTACAATGTTAGGCTGTCAATTTAAGAACTTTCTAACTTCTTGATGTAGGTTAGGTGTTTAGTGCTATAAACATTCCACTCATGTGCTTTAGCTGTGTCCCAAAGATTCAGATATGTTGTGTCTCTATTTTCATTAGTTTCAAATAATTTTTTGATTTCTGATAAATTTCACTGTTTACACAAAATTCATTCAGGAGCAGATTATTTAACTTCCATGTAATTGTATAGTTTTAATAGATCTTTTTGATATTAATTTCTAAGCTTATTTTGCTGTGGCTCAAGAGCATGGTTGATATGAATTATTATTTTTTTTAGTTTGCTGAGACTTGTTTTATGGTTGAGCATATAGTTGATCTTAGTGTATGTGCCATGTACAGATAATAAGAATCTATATTCTGTTGTTTGTGGTGGAGTGTTCTGTAGATATCTATTAAGTCCAGTTGGCCAACTGTCAAGTTTAAGTCCAGCATATCTTTTTTAGTTTTCTTCCTTGATGACCTGTCTAATGCTGAAGTCCCACAGTAATACTGTGTCATTGTCTAGATCCCTTCATCGTTCTCTAAGAACTTGTTTTATGGATCTGGATAGTCTAGTTTTGGGTGTGTATATATTTAGGATAGTTAAGTTTTCTTTATGGATTGAGCCATTTTATCATTATGTAATGCCATTTTTTGTCCTTTGTGATTATATTGTTTTAAAGAAGTCTGCTTTATCTGATATAAGAGTAGCAACTCCTGCTTTTCTTGTTTTCCATTTGCCTGATAGATCTTTCTCCATCCCTTTACTTTGAGCCTATGGGTATTATTACTTATGAGATAGGTCTCTTGAAGTCAGCAGACAGTTGCATCCTCCTTTTTTATCTAACTTGCCACTCTATGTTCTTTAAGTGGAGCATTTAGCCCATTTACATTCAGGCTCAATATTGATATTGAGGATTTGATTCTATCACTGTGTTGTTATGTAGACTTGATTGTATAGTTGCTTTATAGTGTCAATGTAGTACATGCTTAAGTGTATTTCTGTGGTGGCAAGTATTGTTCTTTCTTTTCCATTTTTAGCACTCCCTCCAGGATCTCTTGTAAGGCAGGTCTAGTGGTAACAAATTTCCTTAGCATTTGCTTGTCTGAGAATAATTTCACTTCTCCTTCACTTATCGAGCTTAGTTTGGTGGAATATGAAATTCTTGGTTGGAATTTATTTTCTTTAAAGGTATTGAAAATAGGTCCCCAGTCTCTTGTGGCTTGTAAATTTCTGCTGAAACATCCATGGCTGGCCTGAGGGCCTTCCCTTTGTAAGTGACCTGGTCCTTCTCTAGCTGCATTTAAGATATTTTCTTTCATGTTCACCTTGCAGAATCTAATGACAATGTGTCTTGGAGATGGTCATCTTGCATAATATGTCACAGGGGTTCTCTGAATTTCTTGAATTTGCATGTCAACTTATCTAATGAGATTTGGGAAAAATTTGTGAACTATATTCTTAAATATGTATTCTAAGTTGCTTTTCTTTCACCTCTTTCAGGAATGCTATCAAATCATACATTTGATGTCTTTACATAATCCCATATTTCACAGAGGTTTTATTCATTTATTAATATTCTTCATTCTTCATTTTTATCTGCCTGTGTTGCTTTAAAGGAATTGTCTTCAAGCTCTGAGATTCTTTCCTCAGCTTGGTTTATTCTGTTGTTAATTCTTCCGATTGTATTTTGAAATTTCTATAGTAAATTTTTTATTTCCAGTCTTTCAACTTTTAAATCATTTTGCTGTTTTCTTTTGGATTGGATTTCAACTTTTTCTTGAGCTTCCTTGTCATACAGATTCTGAGTCTGACATTTCAGCCATTTCAGTTTAGTTAAGAGAAGACACTCTGGCGTTTAAGATTGCCAGTTCTTTCACTGGATCTTTCTAATCTATGAGGGCTGATGATCCTTTATCCTGTGAGGTAACTGTCCTTTGGATGGCACTTTTTGTTCTTATGATCTATAATGCCATTGAAAATTAGACTGTGGTACACATTGGATGTAATTGAATGGCTTCATTTCTGGATGCTTTCAGAGGTCCATGGCTCAACTCCACAGTCCTGGGCTGCATGATCTAACTCTGGGTGGCTGGGACTGGGTCCACAGCTTTGTCCTCTGGTTTATCAAGGTCAAGCACCAGCTGGGGTGGAGAAACCAAACTGCTTCCATACCACTGGTAACGACATTGTTTAGGGGACTGCATGCGGGCTGCAGGCATTAGTGCTCTGGAGGAAGAGACAGGGTTGCTTCAGGCTGGAGGTTCTCTGGTGAAGGGAAGTGGGAGCACTGCAGGCAGGAGGTGCTCTAACAGGGGCACCACAGATGAGTGGTGCTCCAGTGGGGGTGGGGGGCATTGAAGGTGGGAGGCACTTTGGTGGGTGAGCTGGAGTGCTGTGGCCTAATGCGCTTTTAAGGGGTGGCAGTGGGATTGCATGCAATCACATTCCAGCAGAAAGCTGTCAGCCAAAAAGCTCCAGTGGCTGTCCCACTGTGCTGATGAAAGCACTATGGCAGTGGCCACTTGGAAAAGCATTCTGATAGGATTTCTGTGGCTGCACTGCATGCAGTCATGGCCAGGCAGGAACTCTGGGAAGGGTTGGTGGACAGTAATGTGAGCAGATCAGACTTGCTCCTGTGCCCTGGCAAAGACAGCTTTGCCCTCTCAAGGTCTGTCAGCTTCCACACCTCAGACCCACCCCTTCCTTAGGAGTCATCCAGGGCTGAAATACATGCTGGCATGCAGCAACCCCATGCAGGGTTACCACCTTCCTACCTAAACTGTGGAGAGTTTTTATCAAGAAAGGGCATGGCATTTTGTCAAATTCTCTTCCTGCGTCTGTTGAGATAATAATGTGATTTTAACTTTTGTTCTGTAAATGTGATGTATAACATTGATTTGTATATGTTAAACTAGCTTTTCATGTCAGAGATGTGTGCCTCTTGGACATGGTGTAGAATTCCTTTTATCTGTTGTTGAATTCAGTTTCCTAATAATTTATCATGGCTTTTTGCATCAGTGTTCATCAGAGATATTGGTCTTTAGCTTTGTTTTCCTGTGGCATTTTTGCCTGGATTTGGAATGTGTTTGTAAGTATTCCCTCTAGTTGTATTTTTTGGAAAAGTTTAAAATCGAAGTGCATTAATTCTTCTTTGAATGGTTGGCAGAATTCTCCATAAAGCCATCCAGTCTTGAGCTTTCTTTTTTGGGAGGTTTTAAATTACCATTTTAATCTATTTGTTATTGATCAAGTAAGGCTTTATATTTATTTATGATTCAATCTTAGTATATTGTATTTTTCTGGGAATTCATTCATTTCTTCTAGGTTATCCAGTTTTTTGGCATAAAGTTTTTATAATAGCTCCTTAGAGTACTTTTGTATTTCAGAGACATCCTTTGTACTGTCTCCACTATTATTTTGGCTATTCTTTATTTGTGTCTTCTCTCTTCTTTTCTTAGTTGGTGTAGCTAAATGTCTGTTGATTTTCTAAATAAAAACTTAAGGTTTGTTGATTTTTTTAATGTTTTTAAGTTCTGTATGTGCATATTTCTGTTCTGATCTTTATTATTTCCTTTTTTATAGTAAACTTGGGTTTTGTTTTTTCTTTTTTCTGGTTTTCTGAGTCATAATGTTAGGCTATTTATTTGAGATCTTTCTTTTTTTAATGCAGAGAGTTATTGCTATAAATTTGTATGTTAAATCTGCTTTTGCCACATCTCCCATGTTGTGGTATTTTGGGGTTTTTTGTCATTTTTCTCAAGATAATTGTTAGTTTTCCTTTTAATTTATTCTTTGTCCCATTAGCTTTCATTTAATTTTCACATATTTGTGTATTTTTAATTATTCCTACTTTTGACAATCTGTACTTTTATACTATTATGGATAGGAATAATACTTGATATGATTGGAATCTTTTTATATTTGTTAAAATTTGTTTTGTAACCTAACATATGGTCTGTACTGGAGAATGTGCCATGTGAGCTAGAAAATAATGCGTATTCTGCTACTGTTGGACAGAATGTTCTATATATTTCTGTTAGGTCTATTTGTTCTAACGTGCTGTTCAAATCAAATATTTCTTCATTACTTTTCTGCCTGAATGTCCTATTCATTCTTAAAAAAGGGGTATTTAATTGTCCCCTACTATTATTGTATTGTTATTTATCTCTCCCTTCATGTGCATTAATTCTTACTTTATACTTTCAGTTGTTTCAATGTTAAGTGTTTATATGTTTATAATTATTATGTCCTCTTGAGGTATTGATCTTTTTATTATATAATGATATCCTTTGTCTCTAGTGACAGTTTTTGACTTGAAATCTATATTTTAATGATACAAGTACAGCCATCTCTGCTTTCTTTTGTTTACCATTTTCATGGGATATATTTTTCCATCCCTTCACTTTCAGCCAGTGTGTGTCCTTATAAATGAAGTAAGTCTCTTGTAGGCAGCATATAGTGAGGTCTGGTTTGTAATATATTTGTCCATTTTATGTCTTTTGTTAAAAAATTTAATACATTTATATTTCAAATATTGACAGCTAAGAACTTATTACTGCCACTTTGTGAATGGTTTTCCGATTTATTGTAGATCTTTGTTTCTTCCTCTCTTATTCCCATCCTTTGTAATTAGTCAATTTTCTCTTGCTGCTTGTATGATTCTTTCTTTGCCTTTCACTTTTGACAGGTTGATTGTAATGTGTCTCCATGAATACCTCTTTGAGCTTTTCCTAAAGTTGTTAATCTTGAAAATCGATGTCCATTTTCTTCCTCTTCTTCAAATTAAGTTTCCTCTTCTTTCTCTTTCTCTTTTCCGTTTGAAACACCCATTGGTAAGGTTTCATAAGATGATAGACAATCTTCATTTTCTGATTTTTTTTGCTTCCATGACTCAGTTATTTTAAATAACCTGTCTTCAATTTCACTGATTATTTTACCTGATCAAGTGTCCTTTTAGCCTATTTAATAAATGTTGCAGTTTATTTATTATGTTTAAGCATGGAATCCTGGTGGTTTATTTTTATAATTTCTATTTTCTTGTTGATATATATACATACAATTTCTTCTAGGTTGTAAAGCTGGTTCATCATTTGTAAATCAATTAATATAACATGTCATGTCAATAGGCTAAAGAGGAAAAGACATGATTTTATCAATAGAAGCAGAAAAACTTTTACCGTATTTAAGCCAAATTATGGTAAAACTTTTTAGAAAACTAAGAATATAAGAAAACTTTCTGAATTTGAGAAACAATATCTACAAAAATACAGCTAATGTTAGACTTAATGGTAAGAAACAAAATGATTTATCACTAAGATAAAGAACAAGGCAAGAATGTAGCTATGAGCCATCATGTTTGCAGTCCAAAATGCAAACCACAGCAAATGTATTGTTGATGGGAATGCAAAATGATACAGTGACTTTGGACAGTTTGACAGTTTCTCAACTTACTATTCCTGGATGATCCAACAATTGTCCTTGGTACATATCCAAATGAGCTGAAAACATATTGACACAAAAACATGCACATGAATGTTCGTGCACATGAGCTGATGAAAAACTTTTTGTGCTCAGCAAATACATATCCAAATGAGTTGAAATCATATCCACACAAAAACATACACACGAATATTTATAGCAGGCTTATTAATAATTAACACAAATTGGAAGTAAGCAATATGCCCTTTAATAGGCAAATGAATAATACTGTTAGTTACATTGACATAATGGGGCATTATTTGGTGATTTAAAAAGTGAGCCATTAGGTCACAAAAAGATATGACAGATATTTAAATGCTACTGTTAATTAAGCCATCTGAAAAGACTACATACTGTACTATTCCAACTATGTCACATTTTAGAAAAGGTAAAACTATGAAAAAACCATTGGTTTCCAGGGATTTATGTCTTACTGACCTAGTTCTCTCTAACATTTTACTTTTTTAGACCAAATAAATGCTACTCACAAGATATACTATTATGTTTTTAGAAAAAAAATAATTTGACAATCCTAAAACTGTTTCTGAAGTCAAAATTTATTGACAATCCAAACCTTCAAAATCTGTGTATATTTTCCAAGTGTTCACTTGAAAATTAATATAGTCATAAAAATATGCTTCTACTTTCAAAACGTTTTTGAAGTTTATTAGAATTTAATTTAAAGTGTCATAAAACATATCGTGGCATTAATCTTATTTTATTATGAAAATACTATTTGGATTAAAAATGCTGCTATTCAAAAAATTAACATATTTTTGTTTTTTATTTCTAAGAAAGTAATTAGCTTTGGTATACCAGTTTCTTAAATTTGTATTTGCATATGGTAGTATGGCCAGAATTGCTTGACAAGATCAATGAGGTAAAGAAATAACTTAGTCAATTATTATATTTTTCTTTGTTTCTTTTTTTAGTATTCAAAGACAATAACTTTAGAGGGATTTTCAGTTGTTATGACACAGTTGCTTGGAATTAATCTGGGGTTGACATATGATGACATCTACAATGTAACTGTCCAGGAACTACATGCATAATGAATTCTAAAGCAATGTAAGGTGCTATTTTTTTAATCAAATATATGTCTTCTCTTGGAAAATGTAGGCATTATTCCTTGATGTATGATTTTTTGCATCGTAACTTGAGTAAGAATGTTATTAAATATATATGTGCTTATTTAAGACTTTACAAGTTTGACTATGGGATTTTGTAGAAACCATGTTTAATAGTTTTGCATTCAACGTTACAGTATATATAGGGAGCAGATGTTGATGATTGCATACTTGGGTTTATTGAAGTTTATTGGAGCTGTTGAAAAACTTTTCAAGCCCAGCAAGTAAAATGGTTATTGGCTAGCAAGAATCATGAAAAGCTTAATAGACCTGGAATAAGGAGATTGCAGTAGGTAAAATTTTTTTAAAAAGTAGGAAGGCTGGCACTGTAAATAGGAATATTCTAGACATAGTGAAAATAAAGTGAAATACCATCAGGCCAAATAACTCTGAGTCAGGAGAAGAAACCCAGGAGTTAATATAAGAAATGTAGGAAAGCACCTGATCATGCAATCATGATACAGGGATTTGAATTTCATTTTACACACACGCACACACACACACAAACACACACACATACATTTTAATCAATTTATTCAGTATGGGTAATAAAAAATATCTCATAAAATCAATGTAAAATAAATCAGAGGGAAAAACAATAATAATATTTGGGAGGTAGTAATTTTCATAATAATCTATAGTGGTTTATAATGATTTAGATAAAGGGAGATGCCAAGAATTATCCATAGGTTTTCATATATTATAACTCATTAACAAATATTTTAAGAGGTCATTAATTTAGGAAATGAGAATAGTGAGGGTAAATCTTGATGACATTTTATATACATTATATCTGGGGTATTTTAAGTAATTCACTGGAGCTATTAATGCAGAATGAGTTATATAGTTCCAGATCTCAGAGAACAAGGGATATAAAATGTACAAGCCATCAGTATATGAGTAACAAAACCACAGACAGATCATTCAGAAAGAAGTTATCAAGTTAAAAGAGGTATCTTAAGAGAAAGCTTTGAAAATTGCTTATATTTATAGGCTAAAAATTGAGGGAAAATCAGTAATATGAAGGATCAGAAAGGAAGAAAATATTAGGACAACAACCTTGTTAAGGTGTAATTTTACCTAGAGCAGAATCGGATCACAAGTTCAGGAGATTGAGACCACCCTGGCTAACGTGGTGAAACCCCATCTCTGCTAAAAATACAAAAAATTAACCAGGTGTGGTGGTGGGTGCTTGTGATCCCAGCTACTCGGGAGGCTGAGGCAGGAGAATGGCATGAACCCAGGAGAAAAAGCTTGCAGTGAGCCGAGATTGTGCCACTGCACTCCAGCCTGGGCGTCAGAGTGAGACTCCATTTCAAAAAAAAAAAAGAATAAAGGAAGGGTTGGGAGCCAATTGGTAAAAACATCAGGATGTGGTTTAGTGTCTCCAAATTATCTTATAAAATAGAAAGAAAAACTATAAAAACATATGTATATACATACAAACACATAGAGACACACAGACACACACACACAAAAGCATATGCAAGTTCCCCAAAACTGGAACACACAGAATACCAGCAGGTGGAGCCAATCAACTGCCAAAATAAAACCTGCATTTAATAAGTAGTGGTGTGGGAGGAAATGGAAGGAATACAATGGGAACCTAAAAATCATACAGACTGGGAACTCAGAAATTTTGGACTAATAAAAACCTCAAAAAGTTTTTGTTCCCATGAAGAATGTTTATTTGTAAGTTCATAGCATTATAGGAGCCGAAATTGGTGGAGATTTTGCAAATTGCAGGTGAGAGGAAAAGAGCTATTAACATTACTTAAGATGCTGATATGGTCTTGATCTCTGTCCAGAAAAAATCTGGTAAAAATGAGCAAATGTCTTATCCAGATTACACTTTTTCAATATTATTTTCCACTAAAAGAAATATGGATATCTTGAAGAAATGACTGATTCCAAGGCTCAGGCAGAGAAAATTAAAAATTAGCCTGGAATGCCTTGTATAAAAAATAAGGAGATTCACAAAGTATCATGGAGATAACACAAAGACCAGTTAGAAAGGGCTCCAACTGGCCAAAACTGGGACAATTTGAGTGTCAAAAATTATAATGGTACTAATGGATTACAACCCATTGAGTAAAATATGAAAACATGATTCCAAATTGATATAAATACATTAATGTATTTAAAATATAATTAGAAATGGATTGTTTACATAAAACCAAAGAGTTTTTCTCCAAGGAATTATCAACAGACAAAGGAAAAAAAAGTAATTTTCCAGGGAATACTGGCATGGACACCTTAATCAACTGATCAAAGTGACTATTCTCAGTAATATAACAAATCGAGATTGTTCACCACTTTTTGTATTGCAATGAAACAAACAAAGCAACACTGCTATAATAATATTGTAAAGATGCATAACCTCAGTCTAATCATAAGAATATATTTTATAAACCTAAATTAAGGTAATTTCTACCCCAAAATTTGCCTGTAATCATCAAACTTATCAAAATCATGAAAACCAATCCAAAAAAAAAATCTTAGGAATGTAAGCTAATGAGATGTGAGAACTAAATGTGATGTTTGATTCTGAACTGCATCATTTTGCTACAAAATGCCAATATTGTGATGTATATAAATGTTTGTAACACACCATTATTTCCTGATTTTGAAGGGTCTGCTGTGCCTATGTAGGAAAATTCAAATTTATGTAAGATCTGTATATTAAAATATTGACATAGTTTGCACCTGTGTCCCAACCCAAATCTCATATTGAAATGTAATCCCCCAATGTTGGAGGTGGAGCCTTGTGGGAGGTGATTGGATTATGGGGGCATATTTTTCATGAATGGTTTAGCACTGTTCTCCTTGGTACAGTTCTAACACTAGGGAGTGTGTTCTCATAAGATCTGGTCATTTAAAAGTATGTACCACCTCACCCCTTGCTCTCTTGCTCCTGCTTCACCATGTGATGTGACTGCTTCCCCTTTGCCTTCCGCCATAATTGGAAGCATCCTGAAGTCTCCCCAGAAACAGATGCTGCTATGCTTCCTGTACTGCCTGCAGAACCATGAGCCTATTAAACCTATATTCTTATGAATTACCCAGTCTCAGGTATTTCTTTATAGCAGTTCAAGAATGGCCAAATACAGAAAATTGGTACCAGAAGTGAGGTATTGCTATAAAGATACCTGAAAATGTTGACGTGACTTTGGAATTGAGTAACAAGTAAAGGCTGGAAGAGTTTGGAGGACTACGAAAAATACAGGAAGATGAGGGAAAGTTTGGAACTTTATTTAGAGACTGATTAAATGCTTGTGGCCAAAATGTTGATAGTGATACGGACAATGAAGTCTAGACTGAGGTGGTCTCAGATAGAAATGAGGAACTTATTGGGACCTGGATCAATGGTCACAAATTTTATGCCTCATCAAAGAGCTTGGCTGCATTCTGTTCATGTCTTAGGGATCTGTGGAAGTTGAATTAAAGAGTGATGATTTATAATAACTGGCAGAAGAAATTTCTAGGAAGCAGTATTTAAGTTTGGCTTGGCTGCTTCTAACAGCCTATGTTCATACACAAGAGAAAAGAAATGACTTAAAGCTGGAACCTTATTTAAAAGAAAAGCAGAGCATCAAAGTTTGGAAAATTTACAGCCTAACCAGGAGAAAAATTCAAGCAGGCTTCTGAGTAACCCAAAGTGTAAGACAGCAAGTTTTTATTGCTCTCTTTTACCATTGGCCATAAGTACAAAAAACTTCCTGTTTTTCTTTTCTGTCTATTCTCTAACAGGCCAGTTTCAATAAAGCTTGTATTAAATTTAAGGATTTGATGCAATTTTTAAAAATACATTTCCTGCTTACTAATAGACACAACCCTAAGTTCAAAGATAAAAAAGAAACAGCTGCATTGTTGAAACAGCTGCTTTGCTAACACATAACAGTGATTAACATGTTTGTAATCATTATTAAGATATTCCTCTTTGTAATGTCTAAAAAAATATGATTGGTACTAGATAATATTAGTAATGTATTGGTCAGTTTGTCTTGATAATGAATGGCCAAACAAGGAAAACAATGCAGAAGATTAGGTGGAAGATGGGTCTAGCCTCCTGCTAAGTGAATCTTTGTTTCAAACAGTAACAAGATTTTTGATCTATGCATCTCTTGGGTATCTTTGCATTCTGGCTGACAATTCTAACAAGCTTTCATATACGATAGCAATAGGTCATTTTAGCTCTTTGCTTTTTTAGTCCACGGTGTGCAATATTTCAGAAGAGTAGAGAGAGCTTCTCCCTTCCAACATTCATTTCAATACTTGGTAGTGGAGGAAAACGTGACTGATCTTGTGAAACTGAATTTCCCACCACTGTACTATCACTGTATCTGAGGGTGAGTGTTCAGCTTATTACCCTGTGTCAGAAGCAGATTCATGAGATTTATAACCCCCTCATAGTGGAGGTGGAACAGATCCTGAAAAGAAAATTACTTGAACTGCAAAATGAAAAAGATGTCTATCAGACATTTTATTTTCATTAAGCATAAATACTTTCTAGTTTTTTTGAAGAAAATAGATATTTTGAAGAAAACAGGATTCATTTTAACTATGAGTGCTTTCACTAGAAATTTTTTAAAAATTGGAGTGAAATTCACAAATCATACAATTGACCATTTTCAAGTGGCCAACTCAGTGGCATTCAGTAGATACACAATGTTGTACATCTATCTACTTCCAAAACATGTTCATCAACACAAAAGGAAACCCCTGACCCATTAAGCAGTTGCTCACATTCTCCCTTCCCCTCAGACCCTGGAAACCACCCCTCTGTGTTGTCTCAATGGAGTCCCCTATTCTGGATATTTCATATAAGTGGAATTGTGCAATAGTTGACCTTTTGCATCTGACTTTCTTCAGTTAACATAGTGTTTTTGAGGTTCATCCTCCTTGTAATTTGTATCCATACTCCATTTCTTTTTATTATTTGAAAGTATGTTATTTTATGTATATTTACAATATATTTATCCCTTCATCAATAGATGGATATTTGGGTCCTTTCCTATTTATTTCACTAGAATTTTTTTAGTAAATCCGTAATTTAAATTGTTAAATGATAGAAATGATAGACGCTAATACAATGTACCTTTTGAAATTTTTGACATTTTTTATTAACCTCTTTATATATGTGTGTGTGTGTGTATATATATATATCTATATACACACATTTTGTTTCCCTTTGTCTCGCAGTTACATAAAAGAGGACATGTTTGCAGGAAAAGCATAGATCTGTGTGATTTTACAGAATATTGCAATGGAACATCTGAGTTTTGTGTACCTGATGTGAAATCTGCTGATTATGAGCTATGCAGTAAGACTGCCTATTGTCTTAGAGGAATATTCCAAGATAGGGATGGACAGTGCATGCAATTATTTGGACAATGTAATAATTGTATTTTTTCTAGGTTCATTTTTAAACTGTAGTTATTCTAAAGTCAGTAATCCATCCTATAACCATGAGAAGAGTGTTTTTTTTAAATCCAAATTTAAAAATAAAATTGCAATTTAAAGCAACTTTGAACTATATCAAGAGGTAAAATGGACTTAATAATCACAGGACAAAAAAATAGAGCATTAGTCAAATATCAGATGACAGAAAGGGAGCACACTATTACAATAGTAAATAAGAGAGAAAATGACTGATCTCTCAATTATTTCTACACTAAAATAACACTTTTGCTCTTTCTACCCGTGGGTAGTTTTTAGCAGGTGTTTCTCCTTTGTGTATAGACAGTAATTACATCAAAAAGTTGTGGTGGATGACACTGAATGGGCATTATTGCTATCTAGATATCTCCATGTTAATTTACTACATTTTTATTTGTAACTAATTTTTTAAAATGAGTAATTGGAACTTATTTATTTATGTTTTCAGTTGCTCAGGGTGCTCCTTATCTGTGTTCACAAGAAGTGAATTCGCATGCCAACAATTTTGGAAACTGTAAAACTAGTTCCTGTAATTTTGAGTACATATTTTTAAACGTATACATTTTTCTAACGTTGGTATGTGTGTGTGTATTTCAGAGGGTCACTTAATACAAATGAGAGATGAACCTAGCATATACAGGTGAGTTTATATTTTGCACTTTATAAAGTGATATAGGTTCTGAATATAGTTGGTGGTGTAACCTAAGTAACATTTTGAATTATCATTATATTTTGAGCTGTTATTTACCTAGTATATTGTGTCCCTAAGTGAAAAATGGCTAATTTTTTCTGCCTTATATTCCCAGACATGTCCTTTGTGCAAAACTAGTTTGTCACTGGAAAAGTGCAGAACTAACATGACATAAAGATTATGATGCTCAATATACTTACCTTGGAAACCATGTATGTGTGTCTGCATTTATACAAAATTCAAGTGGTAGCATAAAGGATAACTCCTATGTAAAAAATGGTACCTTTTGTGGTCTAGAAAATGTAAATAAAAATTTTACTTGATACTATATGGTGTGTTTCTGTGTACGCATAACAGCGTGAGTGAGAGAGATAGGCATCTTTACTGTTTTACTACTGTTACACATTTTTATTACTGCATGATCTTGAGATTCAACATCAGAATTCTTGTTGGTCAAAGGAACTCTTATTTTACTACCTGTCATTTTTTATTTTGAATTTTGCCATAGGTATTTAAATTTTTCTCATATTTGAGAACTAAATCTCTTTGTGAAGCAAGAATCTTATCTGAAGTAATATGCCTAAACCTAGAACAAAAAATGAAATCAAACAACATTCCAAAAAATAAGGTCAGAAAATCTGAATAATTAGAACATTAAAGAAACACAGAAAAAAAACCCAAGTATTTAGTAATTGGCAAGGACTTGTTTAGTTATAATGAAAGTAAAATATTTATTTGCTCATCGACCTACTCTCCGAATTCTTTCTCCAAAATTATGACATACCTATTAAAAATTTGGCACGTGCTTAACATTAAAACATAGAGTTTAAGCTTTACTTATTTTTGAGAGGCATAATAGATGAAGGATATTTGAACCAGTGCCATTGAAAAATTAGTTGACTGATGAAAAAGTGGAAACTTATCACACATTTTACATAATTTTATATAGATCCAATATTTTAAGAAAAGAAAAACAAGAGGAAAATGGAAATTAATAGTAAACTTATCTCAGAATGGGAAAAGTTGTTACCACATAAAAATAATGAAGTAATGACAAAAAAACATTCTTGTGCTGGCTACATTATAAAGGAATATGTCAACTTTTCAAAGGATGACAAAATTGATAAAACAAACTGACAAAAACGTTTACTGTAAATATATAATTTACAGCTAATTTAATCATCAATTAATTAAAGAAAAAGCACAAAAATGATGTGTATATGTGCTATACTTCAGAAGACATTTGATCTTTGTCCCTGGTTCCTGGTGCAGAGCACCTAAAACTATTAGAATTTCCTGAGTGACAGGCCTGTCCTTTGTTATTCATAATGAGCCCTTTTCAATCAACATCTGAGTTTATGTTAATGCAGTAACTTAGGGTAGGGCCCCTAGATAGCCTCAGGATGGGGCTGGTCACCAGAAAGACCAGGTGATTAGAAGGTTGACACTCTCAGTCCTACTCAATGACCTTTGGAAAGGGACAAGGTGAAGCCGGTGGTTGAACTCCATAAAGACTCTGTATGTGGCTCATGCCTGTAGTCCTGGCTACTTGAGAGGCTGAGGCAGGAGGACTGCTTGAGCCCTGGGGTTCGAGGGAAGCTCCAGTGTGCTTGAATTGTGCCTGTGAATACTCAACTGCACTCCAGCCTGGGCAGCATAGGTAGGCCCTATGTCTAAAAACAAGCAAACAAATAAACTTCTGAACAAAGATTCAGAGACAGCTTCTGGATTGGTGAACACAACGACTTGCTGGGAGGGTGACATGCCAGGAGACAGCATGGAAGTTCTGCCTGTACCACCTCGTCCCCATCAAATACCTTGCCCAACGCATCTCTTCCAGTGGGCTGCTCCTGAGTTTTACCTTAATACTCCTATACTCTTTTTTATAGTTCTATTTTATTTTTAATTGACAAATGACAATTGTGTATTTGCATGGTATACAATATGATGTTTTGAAACATGTATATACTGTGAAATGAACAAATCAGTCTAATAATTATCATATTCATTGCTTCAAATATTTGTAATTTCCTTGCAGTGAGAACATTTATAATCCCCTTTCAGGTATTTTGAAATATACAATATATTATAATTAAGCATACTCACCTTGTTGTGCAATAGAAGATCCAAACTCATAATTAGCTTTGTACTCACTGACATGTTTTTCTTTTCTTTGTTCACTCCTCCCCTAACTCCTTGTAACCACCATTCTAGTCTCTACTTCCATGAGTTCAACATGTTTAGATTGCACATGTGAGTGAGATTATATTCGTCTCTCTGTGCCTGGCTTATTTTACTTAATGTCATATAGGCTCACCAGTGTTGTTGAAAATGAATTTCCTGTTATTTTTAAGTCTGAATAGTATTTCATTGTGTGTGTGTGTATATATATATATATATATACACACACACACAGATATACACATCACGTTAAAAAATATATATGCGTCTGTTGATGGACACTTAGGTTGTTTGCATAGCTTGTCTATTGTGAATAATACTACAATAAACACGGCAGTCAGATATCTCTTTGGCATACTAATTTTATTTCCATGAGATAAATACACAGCAGTGGGACTGCTGGCTCATATGATAGTTCTCTTTTTAGTTTTTTGAGGAATCGCTGTACTGGTTTTCCAAAATCACTGTATCAATTTACAATGCCACCAACAATGTATAAGCATTCCCTTTTCTCCACATCCTAACCACCACTTGCTATTTTTAATACTTTTGATAATAGCTAATCCAACAGGTTTGATGTGATGCTTCATATGGTTGTAACTTGCATTTCTCTGATGATTAGAGATATTGAAAATCTAATTGGGTGCTTTCTGTATGTGACTAGGGTTTATCAAATGACAGCCTTCGTCTTGGAAGCTGACTTTAGGCCATGATAGCTAAACATGATACTATACTAACCACTGGTTTAATTGGGTAGTGCTTATTCTAGAGGACAGAACACTCTAGAAGCCTGAATTCGGCAGTCTTATGAGTCTAGTTGCTTTAGGAAACAAAATACCCTTCTAAATCTTTGGGATCAAAGTGCTGCGTGAACTGCATTCAGTCATTGAGAGGGAGAAGGAGAAGTGAGTATTGGATGTTGAGAGCGAAGTAGGTTTTGTGGACAGACTTCCGTGGATAAGTCCACATCTTAGCCATCCCTCCCCTTCCTGTCCTTTCAGCTCTTCTCCCTCAGTTTTTCCTTATAATCTTGAGGCTGCAGCTCTTCAAAGCATTGCCAGGCTAATCAACCAGGCTCCTCTTTGCCACTGTCTTTGGTATGGTTGCTTTCCCACTTCATTTTATCCATTGTTGATCTTTTTTTTCGGTATTCCAGGAAGTTCTTACATCTCTCTTCTTCCAATTGCCTCTTTTTGATTCTCCTTTATTCTCTTTTATTGGAAAAAGAGGGCTTTTGTGTTCACCAGCTCTGTCAATTCAAATTGGAATTCTTCTCTGGCTATTTTAAAAATTCATCAAAGGTGTGCTTTGTTTTCATTTGTTGTTCAACATTGTTCAATTGATTTCAGAGAGATAAGAAAGTAGAGACTTATTTACCTCACATTCATGAAATGTGGGTCCTTTGTAAAAATTAAATTTAACATATATTTATATTTACCTCTATCCATACATACCTATATAAAAAGATAGATGCGCTTTGTTTAACATATATCCACATCTACATCTATCTATACCTATATGACTTTGGACAGATGTACTTTATTTCTTATTTGTCAGTATCAATATACATATATCTTTCTTATTAATGTGAATAAAGATTATAAATAAAACGCTCATAGATTTAACATAGTAATATACTAAGTCAACAGTATACTACATGGAAATAGGCATTTCCAGCAAGGCAAATTTGTTTAATATTGGTTGTGATACAAAGTGCCTTTGAATTTGTTACTTATAAAACTTAAACAGGAGAAGAGTTTATCAAACTGATCCTAGTCCATGTATATTAGCTAGGAGAGATAAGAACATCTAAGTATAATCATTTGATAACTGAAAAGGAATATGCTTGGGGCATATTGATGAGATAATCAACAGAGAGTTTTTCAAACTAATAAGCTAGTCAATGAATTTAAAAAATAACATTAACTGCTTTTCTTTTACTCATTCTTATACACAGGAGTATAAGTAAATATGATATTCAATATTTTATAAATATATTTAATATTTTATAAAGTAATTTAATTTTAATTTACTTCATTACTTATTTTTTCTATAAAGTTATAAAGTAATAACATATCATTTTGATACTGACTTCAGGTTCTATTACTACAATGAACAAAAGTCATCAAATCCAAATTTATGTTTGTGTTTATGTCTTATGAATATAGTTCTTGTACAAAATACAGTTGCTCAACTCTTGACTTTGCATTTAAAATTTTTTGTTGTTATCGGTTACTTTAACATTTTAGTTATGTGATAATGGAGTTTGCCAACTTGTGAGCACATATGCAGATAGAAGACAATGTAACTCAGAGGAAAAATGGGGTGGACATGGGGTATGTAACAGTTACCCTATTTTTAAATATAGTTATTTTAATCCTTATCAATAACATTTTCAAGGAAAATAATAAGCTAGAGAATTTTCTGATGTAAAAATTTCTTTTAGAAAATTGCAGCTAAATAAAGATCACATATTCTACTATTTTAACATATATATGTGATTTATATTTACAATCAAACTGTTATAGGTCTGAGAAGCAAATAAGGTTTGAAACTTGTACAAAAATACAAAAGTAAACATAATTCTTTATTATAATGTTAGAGTCAGATTACTATAATGTTAGCTTTAGAATTTTGAAAATGAATTTAATAAGGATTACACACATATTTATATGTACACATATACATTACTTATAATTGAGTGTATGTGTATACAAATATATTTATAAACACTAATACACTTAATGTGTTTATCTTATACACATTGCTTATAATGTAACTTTTTTTTTGTGGGAGTAGAATTTCCTGTTCATCTGTTAAACACTTTAAATACTTTATTTCCCTGTATGGATCTTGAAAAGTCAATGAATTTGAAAAATCATTTACTGTTGGTCTTTTGGATAATGTTAAATTTTAATGTAACTATTGCAAATAGTAGTACAAGACACATTGTTGTACAATGACCTTTGCACATTTATCTGATAGTTTAAGTTATTAGCAATGAAATGTGATGATCCAAATATATGCACCACTTACATATTCGTAAGTATCATTATCTTCAAGAAATATCATGACTGGTTTTTTTTTTGCCACGTATCATATACAGAAATATACACTTCAATATATTCTGGCCAGACTAATTTATCAGTCTGTTAAATACGTTCTAAACATGCTAAATCAATTGCTAATTTGAATTTATTTGATAGCTAATAATTGAGTTCTTCAGAATGCATTTGGCTTGCACTTTGGGGCCAGTGTTTTCTGCCATACTTGTATTTCATATTTATATAGGTATTTCATATTTATATATATATATTTATATATATATATATTCAGAAAAAAGTGACCTATCTGCATGTCTTAGATCAGAATTTTCTCCTAAATTACTTATATATCCTATTACTTAGAGTTTCTTTTCTTATTCTTTACTATTTAATTTTAATTTACTTTGTTACTTAATTTTTTCGTAAGCCTATTTCTGGGTTCCCAATTCTGCCACTGATTGTTTCCTTTTTCTGTTTTTTTTTTCACCTTTTAAGTTCAGGGTTGCATGTGCAGGTTTGTTAACACAGGTAAACTTATGTCTTTGGGGTTTGTTACAGAGATTATTTCATCCCCAGGTATTAAGCCTAGTACACATTAGTTATTTTTCCTGATCCTCTCCCTCCTCCAACCCTCCATCCTCCAATAGGCCCCACTATGTATTTTTCCCCTCTGTGTGTCCATGTAGTCTCATCATTTTCTCCCACTTATAAGTGAGAACATGTGGTATTTGTCCCTGCAAAGGAGATGGCATAGTTCTTTTTTATGGCTTCATAGTATTCCATGGTGCATAGTTGTAGGTTTGCAGTCTTATTCCTGAGTTCTCCATGCTGTCCCTTGGCCTATGTGTCCATTTTTGTACCAGTACCATGGTTTTGGTTACTGTAGCTCTGTAGTATAGTTTGAATTCAGGTAGTGTGATGCTTCCAGCTTTGTTCTTTTTGCTTAGGATTGCCTTGGATATTTGGGCTCTTTTTTGGTTTCATATGAATTTTAAAATAGTTTTTTTTCTAGTTCTGTGAAGAGTCTTAATGGTAGTTTAATAGGAATAACATTGAATTTGGAAATTGCTTTGGGCAGTATGGCCATTTTCGCAATATTAATTCTTCCTATTCGTGAGCATGGAATGTTTTTCCATTTGTTTGTGTCATATCTGATTTATTTGAACAGTGGTTTGTAATTCTCCTTGTAGAGATCTTTCATCTCCCTAGTTAGCTATATTCCTAGGTATTTTATTCCTTGACAATTGTGATTCCTTGATGTTCATCAGTGAAAAAATCCTCAAGAAAATACAGGCAAACCGAATCCAGCAGCACATCAAAAAGCTTATCCAACATGATCATCTAGGCTTTATGTCTGGATGCAAGGCTGGTTCAACATACACAAATAAATAAATGTGATTCATCACACAAACAGAGCTAAAGACAAAAAACACATGATTATCTCAATAGATGCAGAAAAGGCTTTTGATAAAATTCAACATCCATTCATGTTAAGAACACTCAATAAACTAGGTATTGAAGGAACATACCTCATAATAAGAGCCATCTACAACACACAGCCAACATCATACTAAATGGGCAAAAGCTGGAAGCATTCCCCTTGAAAACTGTCATAAGACAAGGATGCCGTCTCTCACCACTCACATTCAGTGTAATTTTGAAAGTTCTGGCCAGTGCATTCAGGCAAGAGAATGAAGTAAAGAGCATTCAAATAGGAAGACACGGAGTCAAATTGTCCCTTTTTGCAGAGGACATGATCCTATATCTAGAAAACCCCATAGTCTCAGCCCAAAAGCTTCTTAAAATAATAAACAACTTCAGCAAAGTCTCAGGATACAAAATCAGTAAGAAAAATCACTAACATTCCTATACAACAACAACAGTCAAGCTTAGGGTCAAGTCAGAAGTGAACTCCCATTCACATTTGCCACAAAAAGAATAAAATACCTAGGGATAGAGCTAACTAGGGAGGTGATCATTTTCTTATTCATCCACTACATCACATTTAAAATATTTTTTAGTCTTACATATAAATGTTGATACCTGTATCCGAAAGCACACTTGCCCTTTGTTTTTGTTTGCTTGTTTGTTTTCATAAAAGTTGGCTGTGATTGCAGCTATTTTACTTAAATCTATCACAATTCAGAATACATTTTTACTTCAATCACAGCATAGTTTCTAGCTTCATAATTTCTATGCCTTTCTAGCATAAGGCATTTCAATTGTATCAAGAATGTTATCTAGTTTTATTTAAAAATGCAAGAGACAAGCCCTTGCATTTTGTGGTGGCTCACTTCTGAAATCCCAGCACTTTGGGAGGCCGAGGCGGGTGAATCACCTGAGGTCAAGAGTTTGAGACCAGCCCGGCCAACATGATGAAACCCCGTCTCTACTAAAAATACAAAATTTAGCCAGGCAAGGTGGTGCTGCCTGTAATCCCAGCTACTTGGGGGGCTGAGGCATGAGAATCGCTTGAACCCAGGAGATGGAGGTTGTAGTGGGCTGAGATTACGCCACTGTACTCCAGCCTGGGCAAGAGAGCAAGGGGAAAAAAATACAAGAGACAAGAGGAAACCTTTATGATACTTAGGTATTGCATGAATATTTATCATATTAATATTTTTTCACATGAAAATAAAAACTACTTATAATAAATTATACTATATTATTATAATAAATTAAATTATATTATAAATATAAATTATAAAATACTTACAAATGATAATTTATATTGTATACAATTAATTATATATTATATTTTATATATTATAAAATTATAATTTACATTAACTGTCACAAATAATTCATTTAATTTTTATGTTGTATATATAATCCTCTTATTTTATTCGCTTTTGGTTTTAGGTTTGCAATACTCTGAATAATTGCCATTGTGATGTTGCATATTCTCCTCAAACTTGTAGGCAAGATAGTTCATCACCAGGAGGAAGTATTGATGATGGGTTTTGAATTTTAGGTTAGTCTCTAGATCTATGTTCCAATAGAGCTTTCTGCTCTCAAAGAAATGGTCTACATCTCTGCTGTCCTATGTGGCTATTGAGCACCTGACGTGGATGGTACAACCAAGGAACTGAAATTTCAACTGTATTTTACTTTAATTTAAATTTATATAGCCATTTGTGGCTAGTGGCTGGTATATTGGATAGTGCAGCTCTAGATCATACTGTCAACCAAACTTCTGTACTCTTAATTTTCATCCAGAAGTCAACATTTGAAGAATCCTTTCCTCACCTTAATTATTAACTGACGTCCCAAGAGAATTTCTATTTATTTAAACTTCAGAGGACCTGCCAAACCATTTTCCAGAATGGCTGTGTCATTTGACATTCCCACAAATAATATATGAATGACCCAATTTTTTGGCATTCTCACTAACATTAGATAGTATCATTATTTTTAAGCCATTCCAATAGGAGTATATTAATATCTATTGTGGTTTTAATTGTGCTTCCTTCAATATGTAATGATGTTAAACTTGTTTACTGTGTTATTTGGTATCTGTATATTCTCTTCAGTGAAAATCTATTCATATATTTTGCCCATTTGTAAAATTGGATTGTTTGTGTTTTTTTTTTTTTTTTTCTTCTTTTATTATTATTTATTATTATTAAACTTAAGGTTTTATGGTACATGTGCGCAATGTGCAGGTAAGTTACATATGTATACATGTGCCATGCTGGTGCGCTGCACCCACCAACTCGTCATCTAGCATTAGGTATATCTCCCAGTGCTATCCCTCCCCCCTCCCCCCACCCCACAACAGTCCCCAGAGTGTGATGTTCCCCTTCCTGTGTCCATGTGTTCTCATTGTTCAATTCCCACCTATGAGTGAGAATATGCGGTGTTTGGTTTTTTGTTCTTGCGATAGTTTACTGAGAATGATGATTTCCAATTTCATCCATGTCCCTACAAAGGACGTGAACTCATCATTTTTTATGGCTGCATAGTATTCCATGGTGTATATGTGCCACATTTTCTTAATCCAGTCTATCATTGTTGGACATTTGGGTTGGTTCCAAGTCTTTGCTATTGTGAATAATGCCGCAATAAACATACGTGTGCATGTGTCTTTATAGCAGCATGATTTATAGTCCTTTGGGTATATACCCAGTAATGGGATGGCTGGGTCGAATGGAACTTCTAGTTCTAGATCCCTGAGGAATCGCCACACTGACTTCCACAAGGGTTGAATTAGTTTACAGTCCCACCAACAGTGTAAAAGTGTTCCTATTTCTCCACATCCTCTCCAGCACCTGTTGTTTCCTGACTTTTTAATGATTGCCATTCTAACTGGTGTGAGATGGTATCTCATTGTGGTTTTGATTTGCATTTCTCTGATGGCCAGTGATGGTGAGCATTTTTTCATGTGTTTTTTGGCTGCATAAATGTCTTCTTTTGAGAAGTGTCTGTTCATGTCCTTCGCCCACTTTTTGATGGGGTTGTTTGTTTTTTTCTTGTAAATTTGTTGGAGTTCATTGTAGATTCTGGATATTAGCCCTTTGTCAGATGAGTAGGTTGCGAAAATTTTCTCCCATTTTGTAGGTTGCCTGTTCACTCTGATGGTAGTTTCTTTTGCTGTGCAGAAGCTCTTGAGTTTAATTAGATCCCATTTGTCAATTTTGGCTTTTGTTGCCATTGCTTTTGGTGTTTTAGACATGAAGTCCTTGCCCATGCCTATGTCCTGAATGGTAATGCCTAGGTTTTCTTCTAGGGTTTTTATGGTTTTAGGTCTAACATTTAAGTCTTTAATCCATCTTGAATTGATTTTTGTATAAGGTGTAAGGAAGGGATCCAGTTTCAGCTTTCTACATATGGCTAGCCAGTTTTCCCAGCACCATTTATTAAATAGGGAATCCTTTCCCCATTTCTTGTTTTTGTCAGGTTTGTCAAAGATCAAATACTTGTAGATATGTGGCATTATTTCTGACGGCTCTGTTCTGTTCCATTGATCTATATCTCTGTTTTGGTACCAGTACCATGCTGTTTTGGTTACTGTAGCCTTGTAGTATAGTTCGAAGTCAGGTAGTGTGATGCCTCCAGCTTTGTTCTTTTGGCTTAGGATTGACTTGGTGATGCGGGCTCTTTTTTGGTTCCATATGAACTTTAAAGTAGTTTTTTCCAATTCTGTGAAGAAAGTCATTGGTAGCTTGATGGGGATGGCATTGAATCTGTAAATTACCTTGGGAAGGATGGCCATTTTCATGATATTGATTCTTCCTACCCATGAGCATGGAATGTTCTTCCATTTGTTTGTATCCTCTTTTATTTCCTTGAGCAGTGGTTTGTAGTTCTCCTTGAAGAGGTCTTTCACATCCCTTGTAAGTTGGATTCCTAGGTATTTTATTCTCTTTGAAGCAATTGTGAATGGGAGTTCACTCATGATTTGGCTCTCTGTTTGTCTGTTATTGGTGTATAGGAATGCTTGTGATTTTTGCACATTGATTTTGTATCCTGAGACTTTGCTGAAGTTGCTTATCAGCTTAAGGAGATTTTGGGCTGAGACAATGGGGTTTTCTAGATATACTATCATGTCATCTGCAAACAGGGACAATTTGACTTCCTCTTTTCCTAATTGAATACCCTTTATTTCCTTCTCCTGCCTAATTGCCCTGGCCAGAACTTCCAACACTATGTTGAATAGAAGTGGTGAGAGAGGGCATCCCTGTCTTGTGCCAGTTTTCAAAGGGAATGCTTCCAGTTTTTGCCCATTCAGTATGATATTGGCTGTGGGTTTGTCATAAATAGCTCTTATTATTTTGAGATACGTCCCATCAATTCCTAATTTATTGAGAGTTTTTAGCATGAAGGGTTGTTGAATTTTGTCAAAGGCCTTTTCTGCATCTATTGAGATAATCATGTGGTTTTTGTCTTTGGTTCTGTTTATATGCTGGATTACATTTATTGATTTGCATATATTGAACCAGCCTTGCATCCCAGGGATGAAGCCCACTTGATCATGGTGGATAAGCTTTTTGATGTGCTGCTGGATTCTGTTTGCCAGTATTTTATTGAGGATTTTTGCATCAATGTTCATCAAGGATATTGGTCTAAAATTCTCTTTTTTTGTTGTGTCTCTGCCAGGCTTTGGTATCAGGATGATGCTGGCCTCATAAAATGAGTTAGGGAGGATTCCCTCTTTTTCTATTGATTGGAATAGTTTCAGAAGGAATGGTACCAGCTCCTCCTTGTACCTCTGGTAGAATTCGGCTGTGAATCCATCTGGACCTGGACTTTTTTTGGTTGGTAAGCTATTGATTATTGCCACAATTTCAGCTCCTGTTATTGGTCTATTCAGAGATTCAACTTCTTCCTGGTTTAGTCTTGGGAGGGTGTATGTGTTGAGGAATTTATCCATTTCTTCTAGATTTTCTAGTTTATTTGCATAGAGGTGTTTGTAATATTCTCTGATGGTAGTTTGTATTTCTGTGGGATCGGTGGTGATATCCCCTTTATCATTTTTTATTGCATCTATTTGATTCTTCTCTCTTTTTTTCTTTATTAATCTTGCTAGCGGTCTATCAATTTTGTTGATCCTTTCAAAAAACCAGCTCCTGGATTCATTAATTTTTTGAAGGGTTTTTTGTGTCTCTATTTCCTTCAGTTCTGCTCTGATTTTAGTTATTTCTTCCCTTCTGCTAGCTTTTGAATGTGTTTGCTCTTGCTTTTCTAGTTCTTTTAATTGTGATGTTAGGGTGTCAATTTTGGATCTTTCCTGCTTTCTCTTGTGGGCATTTAGTGCTATAAATTTCCCTCTACACACTGCTTTGAATGCATCCCAGAGATTCTGGTATGTTGTGTCTTGGTTCTCGTTGGTTTCAAAGAACATCTTTATTTCTGCCTTCATTTCGTTATGTACCCAGTAGTCATTCAGGAGCAGGTTGTTCAGTTTCCACGTAGTTGAGCGGTTTTGAGTGAGATTCTTAATCCTGAGTTCTAGCTTGATTGCACTGTGATCTGAGAGACAGTTTGTTACAATTTCTGTTCTTTTACATTTATTGAGGAGAGCTTTACTTCCAAGTATATGGTCAATTTTGGAATAGGTGTGGTGTGGTGCTGAAAAAAATGTATATTCTGTTGATTTGGGGTGGAGAGTTCTGTAGATGTCTATTAGGTCCGCTTGGTGCAGAGCTGAGTTCAATTCCTGGGTATCCTTGTTGACTTTCTGTCTCGTTGATCTGTCTAATGTTGATAGTGGGGTGTTAAAGTCTCCCATTATTAATGTGTGGGAGTCTAAGTCTCTTTGTAGGTCACTCAGGACTTGCTTTATGAATCTGGGTGCTCCTGTATTGGGTGCATATATATTTAGGATAGTTAGCTCTTCTTGTTGAATTAATCCCTTTACCATTATGTAATGGCCTTCTTTGTCTCTTTTGATCTTTGTTGGTTTAAAGTCTGTTTTATCAGAGACTAGGATTGCAACCCCTGCCTTTTTTTGTTTTCCATTTGCTTGGTAGATCTTCCTCCATCCTTTTATTTTGAGCCTATGTGTGTCTCTGCACGTGAGATGGGTTTCCTGAATACAGCACACTGATGGGTCTTGAGTCTTTATCCAATTTGCCAGTCTGTGTCTTTTAATTGGAGCATTTAGTCCATTTACATTTAAAGTTAATATTGTTATGTGTGAATTTGATCCTGTCATTATGATGTTAGCTGGATATTTTGCTCGTTAGTTGATGCAGTCTCTTCCTAGTCTCGATGTTCTTTACATTTCGGTATGATTTTGCAGTGGCTGGTACCGGTTGTGCCTTTCCATGTTTAGCGCTTCCTTCAGGAGCTCTTTTAGGGCAGGCCTGGTGGTGACAAAATCTCTCAGCATTTGCTTGTCTGTAAAGTATTTTATTTCTCCTTCACTTATGAAGCTTAGTTTGGCAGGATATGAAATTCTGGGTTGAAAATTCTTTTCTTTAAGAATGTTGAATATTGGCCCCCACTCTCTTCTGGCTTGTAGGGTTTCTGCCGAGAGATCCGCTGTTAGTCTGATGGGCTTCCCTTTGATGGTAACCCGACCTTTCTCTCTGGCTGCCCTTAACATTTTTTCCTTCATTTCAACTTTGGTGAATCTGACAATTATGTGTCTTGGAGTTGCTCTTCTCGAGGAGTATCTTTGTGGCGTTCTCTGTATTTCCTGAATCTGAATATTGGCCTGCCTTGCTAGATTGGGGAAGTTCTCCTGGATAATATCCTGCAGAGTGTTTTCCAACTTGTTTCCATTCTCCCCGTCACTTTCAGGTACACCAATCAGACGTAGATTTGGTCTTTTCACATAGTCCCACATTTCTTGGAGGCTTTGCTCGTTTCTTTTTATTCTTTTTTCTCTAAACTTCCCTTCTCGCTTCATTTCATTCATTTCATCTTCCAGGGCTGATACCCTTTCTTCCATTTGATCGCATCAGCTCCTGAGGCTTCTGCATTCTTCACGTAGTTCTCGAGCCTTGGTTTTCAGCTCCATCAGCTCCTTTAAGCACTTCTCTGTATTGGTTATTCTAGTTATACATTCTTCTAAATTTTTTTCAAAGTTTTCAACTTCTTTGCCTTTGGTTTGAATATCCTCCCGTAGCTCGGAGTAATTTGATCGTCTGAAGCCTTCTTCTCTCAGCTCGTCAAAGTCATTCTCCGTCCAGCTTTGTTCCGTTGCTGGTGAGGAACTGCGTTCCTTTGGAGGAGGAGAGGTACTCTGCTTTTTAGAGTTTCCAGTTTTTCTGCTCTGTTTTTTCCCCATCTTTGTGGTTTTAACTACTTTTGGTCTTTGATGATGGTGATGTACAGATGGGTTTTTGGTGTGGATGTCCTTTCTGTTAGTTTTCCTTCTAACAGACAGGACCCTCAGCTGCAGGTCTGTTGGAGTACCCGGCCGGCCGTGTGAGGTGTCAGTCTGCCCCTGCTGGGGGGTGCCTCCCAGTTAGGCTGCTCGGGGGTCAGGGGTCAGGGACCCACTTGAGGAGGCAGTCAGCCCGTTCTCAGATCTCCAGCTGCGTGCTGGGAGAACCACTGCCCTCCTCACAGCTGTCAGACAGGGACATTTAAGTCTGCAGAGGTTACTGCTGTCTTTTTGTTTGTCTGTGTCCTGCCCCCAGAGGTGGAGCCTACAGAGGCAGGCAGGCCTCCTTGAGCTGTGGTGGGCTCCACCCAGTTCAAGCTTCCAGGCTGCTTTGTTTACCTAAGCGAGCCTGGGCAATGGCGGGCGCCCCTCCCCCAGCCTCGCTGCCGACTTGCTGTTTGATCTCAGACTGCTGTGCTAGCAATCAGCGAGACTCCGTGGGCGTAGGACCCTCTGAGCCAGGTGCAGGCTATACTCTCCTGGGGCACCGTTTCCTAAGCCCGTCGGAAAAGCACAGTATTCGGGTGGGAGTGGCCCGATTTTCCAGGTGCCGTCTGTCACCCCTGGAAGGGGAACTCCCTGACCCCTTGCGCTTCCCGAGTGAGGCAATGCCTCGCCCCTGCTTCGGGGGGCGCACAGTGCGCTCACCCACTGACCTGCGCCCACTGTCTGGCACTCCCTAGTGAGATGAACACGGTACCTCAGATGGAAATGCAGAAATCACCCGTCTTCTGCGTCGCTCGCGCTGGGAGCTGTAGACCGGAGCTGTTCCTATTCGGCCATCTTGGCTCCTCCCCTCTGTTTGTGTTTTTTTAAAGTTGCATTTTAAGAAATTTTACATTTTCTAGATACAAGTTTTTTTTTTTTTGAGAATACATTGCTTCACACGTATTTTCTTCAAGTCTGTAATTTATTTTTTCAGATTAATTATTTTTTAAGTTTTATTTTGATAGGGCATTTTTTTTCCAGTTTAGGATCGTGCTATATTGAACTCTCTGCCCGTCCTAAGTCCTAAAGATTTTTTGCAATGATATTTCTAAAAGATATAGTTCTTTATTTTTCATTTAGGTTCATTATATATTTTGAGTTATTTTTATAAAAGATGGGAGATACTAAGACAACACTAATTTTTTTATTTATGGATGTCCAAGTTTTCCATAAATGGATGTCCAAGTTTTCCAGCAGCATTTTTTGAAAAAGCTATTACTCACCTATGTCCCAAACATTGGACAGATTTCTGTTGGTGTATTTCTTAATCTTCTCTTCTTATCTTTTGATCTTTGCATCATTTTCTCCACCAGTACCACACTGTTTATTATAGCTATGTCATAATTTTTAACATTGTAAAATAATTCTTTTTCTTCGAAGTCATTGTGCCTATTTTAGAATTTCTCCTTTTCATATGTATTTTAGAATTAGCAGAATAAGCTTATCTATGTTTATAAAATATCTTGCTGTGATTTTGATACAAATTGTATTAAACCTATAGACCATTTTTGGAAGAATTTGCCTCTCTTCTATTATTGAATCTTCCGGTCTATGGACACATGTATCTCCCTGCATTAGTCTGTTATCACACTGCTATAAAGATACTACCTGAGACTGGGTAATTTACCAACAAAAGAGAATTAGTTGACTCACAGTTTCACATGGCTTGGGAGGCCTCAGAAAACTTACAATCATGGTGGATATGATGGGGAAGCAGGCATCTTCTTCTCAAGATGGCAGGAGAGAGAGAGAGAGAGAGAGAGAGAGAGAGAGAGATTGAGATAAGGGGAAACAGCCACACACTCATCAAGCAACCAGATCTCATGAGAACTCCACCATGAGAACAGCATGAGGGACACCATCTCCATGATCCGATCACCTCCTACCAGGTCCCTCCCTCCACACATGGGAATTACAATTAGAGATAAGATTTGGTTGGGGACACAGAGTCAAACCATAACACTCCATTTATATAGGTCTTCTTAGATTTCTTTCATCAGAATATTGTAATTTTCACAAGATACTGTACATGTTTTGTTGTTTCATTATTGAATACTTCATTTTCTTTAGAGCAATTATAAATGATGTGTTTTTTTTTCTTTTTAAATTTTCACTTGTTCACTGTAAGTATACAGATATGCAATTCATGTTTGGGTGTTGATCTTGGATTCTGCAACATAATAGAATTCATTTTTAGTTCTGAGGTTTTTTTCTAAGTACCTTCAGATTTCTATGTAGACTATCATGCTATTTTTAAAAACAGTTTTTTTTCAATGTAAATCCCTTTTATTTCTTATCATATTGACTAGAATTGAAGTGAGAGTAAAGATTCTAGCTTTAATACTGATTTTAGGAGGAGAATAATTCAGTCTTTCACACCAAGTCTGATGCTAGCTGTAGGGATTTTGCTTTGTTTCGTTTGGAGATAATCCTTATGAGTTTGAAGAAATTTCTCTCAATACCTAGTTTCTGAGATAGTTTTTTTATATATAGCATTGAGTTTTATGAATGAATTTAGTTTCAATGGCTAGGATCATATGATTCTGCCTTTTTGTCTGTTGACATAACGGATTACATGAATTTTGGATACTGAACTAATCTTGAATATCTAAAATAAATTCTTCTTTTCTATAACCTATTATTTTATTGTTAGTAATATTTTTATAAAGAAAATATTCTTATTATTGTTTTCATTATTATTTATTTGGATTATCTATTATTTATTGCACATTACTAAATTTGACTTGTTAATACTTTGTTGAGGATATTTGTATATTTTTTTAAGATAATGGTTTATATCTGTCATTCTTTCTTCATTGTACTGTCTTTATTTTGTTTAGGTATCAGTAATACTAGCCTCACAAAATTAGATGTGAAGTATTTACTTCTATATTCAATATTACTTAAAATTGACATTATTGCTTTTTAAAGCACATTTTCCAGTTAATTCTTATGGGCCAGTAGATTTCTTTTCAGGGAGTTTTTGAATTTTTAAAAAATTATTTTTAAATTTAAAGACAAAATTGCATATATTTATCATGTACAACATCTCACATATTTATCATTTTGGTCATGAGAACATTTTAAATCCACTCTCTTTGCATTTTTAAGAACACATCTTTATTTTCTTAATACATATATAGCCATTCATAGCATCCATTTCATATTAGCTGAGTTGAGTAGTTTGTACTTTCTGAATAATTGATCTAACTAATTCTTTTCTACTTCTATCAAATACTGAGACAGAAGTTTTTAAAAGCTCCAATCATGATTGTGGATTTACTTCCATATTTTTTATTTCACTGTATTTTTCATTCCATCTTGAATCTTCATTAATTGCTGCATTCATTGGATTTTAATGTCTTTGTGTGGAATAGCTTCTTTTATTACCTCTGTAATTTATTTCTTCATATTTGTCTTGAAGTCTACTTTATCTGAAAATAACCCTCAGAAGTTATCTTTAACCTGGGACCCATTAAATCTTTATTTTGTGTACTTTAAAAGTCATATCACAGATTATTTAGAGAAGTAGGAATAAAGTAGCAAAAACCAGCTTTATAAAATCTTAAATTGAAATTTAAACATGGAAAATCAACTTTTTAGTCTACATTTTTATTGTGTTTCAATATGAATGAGATGAGATTAGTGCACTTGTAAAAGAGATCCCAGTGAAATTCTTCACCCTTTCCACAAGTGAGGTTATAGCAAGAAGATGGCTATCCATGAATGAGGAGGCAGGCCCTGACTATATAATGTCCCTAGCACCTTGATCGTGGACTTCCTAGCTCCAGAACTGTGAGAAGCACAATTCTGTTGCTTATAAGCCACCAAGTCCATGATATTTTTGTAATAGCAGCCTAAACAGACTAAGATAATTATCATTACAGATTAGAGTCCTGCTCTATGTTTCTTTGGATTTGTCTGATTCATATTGTGTAATGTCTTCTTGTACTGATTTTTAAAAATCATTATGGGCAGTACAAAAAAATCTGAATTCTCAGTTGTTTTCAATAATAGCTAAAATAAAAAGACAATTTGTCTTCAAGACTCTTCTGTACCTTCTTGAAAACTGACACATAACTTTGGAAAACAAATTAAGAAAATGAAAGATTTACAAAGAAATAAAAAAGGATCCCAGGAATAAATCCTTTCATATATGGTATAATAATTTTCAACAACACCGACAAAACCATTCAATAGAGAAAGGACAATCGTTTTAAAAAATTGTGTTGGGAAAACTGGATAATCACATGCAAAAGGATGACGTTGTACCCATGCTTGTACGATACACAAAAAAAACCTCACAATGGATTCAAGATCTAAATGTGAGTTTTAAAACTATAAAAATATCAGAAGAAAATACAGGGGGAAATCTTCATGACATTGGATTTGAAAATAATTTCTTGTATATGACATCAAAACCATAGAAAACAAATAAAAAATAGATAAATTGCAGTTTAATAATTAAGAATTGTGCATTAAAGAACACATTCAACAGAGTAAAAAAGAAATATATGAAATCGGAGAAAATATTTGAAAATTATATATCTGATAAATATCCAGAATATGTAAAAAATTCCTACAGCTCAAAACAATAAAACCCTGTTAAAAATGGGCCAAGGACTTGAATACAGATATTTCTTCAAAGAAGATATATAGATGACTAATGAGTACATGAAAGAAGATATATAGATGACTAATGAGTACATGAAAGAAGATATATAGATGACTAATGAGTACATGAAAGAAGATATATAGATGACTAATGAGTACATGAAAAAAAGATATACAGATGGCTAATGAGTACATGAAAATATATTTACCATCACTAACCTTTAGAAAAACGCAGGTCAAAACTATAATGAGATAACAATTTTAACTTACTAAAATGGCTAGTATAAAAAAATTTTTAAAAATTGTGTTGACAGGAGTGTGGAAAAATGGAAAGCCTTGCACATAACTGATGGTATGTAAAGTGATCCAGGCTTTGTGGAAAATATTCTAGTGGTTCCTCAAAAAAAGAAACACAGAATTACCATATTAGCCAGCAATTCGCATATACATATAAACCCAAAAGTATTGAAAGCAGAGACACAGACAGATATTTTTGCATCCATTTTCATAGCAGCATTATTTCCAATAGCCAAAATAGCATGGAAATAACCTTTTCTCATAGAGGAGGCAGTGAAGAATCTTAAAAGCATTGAGCTCTACCATAGTTTAAGGTTGCTGCATATTTGCTTAATTTCAACAGCTTTGCATTGCAATTCATTTCTTATATAAAACATTCTGAATCACTTTTCTTTAGACAAATCACTTTGAATCAAGATATCATTGGATTGTCTGCCTGTATGTGTGTGTGCATGCATGCAAATGTGTTTTAAAGTTACTGTTTCCTTGTCTTTTTTGATGGTTACTAAATTTATTTACATTTAATATCATAATATTTTAGTGGGAATACTGATTGCTTAATTCATTACATTGATATTTTAGTTGTCTGGTTTATTTTTTTCATTTAATTATATAGATATTTTTGCATAGATTTTATTTTCATCTCTAATTCTCTTGATACTTATTCGTTTTTATGTTAATTAGAGGAATATCTATTTTTCTAATTAATACAGTCAAAAGTAGAATAATGTCATATTATACAAATAATGTGGAAATTTTCCATAGAAATTTTGCCATTAACTCACTTTAAAATTAGTTCCCAAGTGTGTCAATAATTTTTCATAAAATTATTTTTGAAATAGCTTATATAGTTCTACTTTAAAATTTACTTTTAAATATTTGCAATTTTAACTGACAACTTATAATTGTATATACTTATGAGGTAAGAAGTGATGTTATGACATGTCATGACATGTTATGGTATATTATATGTATATATACAATGTGGAATGATTGAATCAAGTTAATTAGCATATCAATCCTATCGAATACTTATCATTTAATCCTCCTATCTACCTAAAACTTTGCATCCTTTGACCAACATCTCATTTTTGCTATGCCCCTAGCCTCCGGTAAACAGCATTCTACTTGTTCTATGTATGTTTATATTGTGGTTCCATATGAATTTTATATTTCATTTTATATGAATTCTATTTCGTGAAGACATGAACACGTGTATTTCTATTTATTCATTATTTCAATTTAAGTACTATCATTTATTAATTTTTAGGATTCACCCTCAGATATGTCAATAATTTTTTATAAAATTATTTTGAAACAGTTTTTTTGCTCCATTTTTAATCTGAAGAACACCTTGTTAGATAATATTAAGTTAATGTGTTACATGTAGCCGTTCACAGAAGGGAATATGTTAGAATATGATAGATTAGAATATATCATGTAAATAAAGATTAAATATCGCTAAATTTTAAAACTAAATTTGTCAATAATATTGTATATTGCCAATGGCTGTATATTGTCAAAGATATGTGTAAGTGTACTGAGTTGAACATAAATATATAATGCACTTTGAGGCACAGTTATAGAAGATTAGAAAACAATTTTAAATTCAAATTTATGTATTTATTCTATAACTGTATTTGAATTTCAAATGTTAAAATTCAAATCAGCAGTATGCTTTAAATATCATATTTGTAAAAGTCACTCTCATGTTTTCACGAAAAAGTACACCCTTGTTTGTGAAATGACGTGCTGTTCCTCAGAAAAATGGCCTTTTAATCAGTTGCTACATTTTTCTACCTTTCCTCATTTTAACTGCCATCATTGGTCTTAAATGGAACAAAATGAAGGGATTTTGGCACTGAGCAAAAAGTGTAAGTGGAAGGTAAGTAAACTTGTTATTTTTTATATTTAATTTTACAAAAGGACTATGGGAAGAATTTGAGTATAAATTTAAATATTACAAATAGGAATTTTGAGAAGGATTGGGTTAATGTTTAGAAAAACTGAATGAGATATTGAACAAGAAGGTCTTACTATATACCAAAGTTTCTTTTCAGATTTTGGGCAGTTAGGTATTCTGCATATTCTTACAGGGCAAGGAACAACTGAAGCTGCTCAGTAAATTCTCATTGCCTTTCAAATAGAAAGCCCATATTGGAGCTGGGCATGGTGGCTCATGCCTGTAATCCCGGCACTTTGGGAGGCCAAGGTGGGTGGATCACGAGGTCAGGAGTTCGAGACCAGCCTGGCCAGCATGATGAAACCCTGTCTCTTAAAAATACAAAAAAATAGAAGGGCGTGGTGGCACATGCCTGTAGTCCTGGCTACTTGGGAGGCTGAGGCAGGAGAATTGCTTGAACCACAGGCAGAGGTTGCAGTGAGCCGAGATCATGCCACTGCACTCCAGAGTGAGACTCCATCCCCCCACCAAAAAAAAAAAAAAAAAAGCCATATTGGCTGAAATTGTTTGAGGATGTTCTTTGGATTTCCCAGATGACCCCACTTTTCATGCATTAATAGTCATTTGTATCAAGGATATCAATAGAGACAATTGGGGAAGCAACTTTTGTGAATAGAATATGTAGAAGGTAAAAAAATAAAACAGGAAATGAGGGAGAGAAAGCAGATAGGAAACTGCACTTTGTGCACAATTAATATTCTTCAATGGTTTCTAAAATTATAATAAAGGTTTTTGCACAGTTATTTTCTTTGCTGTAACATCATTGCATACTCAGTAAATATTTAGGGACACAAGAATACGGATAATAAGTGGATTTCTGTTTCTCACAGGTGAAGATGAAGATTAAATAATGATATAAAATTTCTACTAACACCTCTGTTTGTAAGCCAGATAATTTTATGTATCAACAAGTTAGCAGTAGCGAGCAGTTTAAAGTAATTGCAAAAACCGTAATTACTTTTGCACCAACCTAATAAATTCAGAGTAATATTCTGGATTTTTTGGAAGACACGTAATTATCAAATTGTTACAAATTAACTTAACTGAATGATAGCTAGCATAAATCTTCTTGTGCTCTTAAGACATCTTGGAAATATGCGAATAGTTACTGTAAGTAAATATGAGTAATGGAAAAAATGTTAGATTAATGGTTACAAATGACAAAATCTGTTCAAGCAGCCTCTTTTACAACCATAAGTGATTTCAAGGCTGCAAGGGTAAGAAACTAACCAGAGTTGAAGCACAAAAGACAGTAATGAACTGGATGGTCAGGAACTAGGTCATTTCATCCATTACTGATTGACATTACCCCTTCTTGTCCCTGTCTATTCTCTTTATATTGACTGCTCTGGCTTTGACTTGGCCCAATACCTCTATCTCAACCCTTTCTATATTTGCTTCCAAAAAAAATAACAATAATCTTAGTCAATGTCTTTTAGTTAATATTCTCTGGAGACAGAAGAAAATAGCAGTGCAAGGGCACCAAAATTCATCCTGTATTCTATCTGGATTTATAATCCGGAGTTAGTTGTTCAAAACTTACCTTAAGAAAAAAACGGAGGCTTTATAAATACCATAAAATGAAACTAAATGTATCTGAAAGACACAGAGGCCTCATTAAGGGCCTCATCAATGAAAGAAAAATTATAGTCCAAATAGTTATTTACATAGTTATTAGTAGAAATACTATAATTGTGTAAATCATAATTTAAGAATTTGAAAATGTGCACTTATATATCTTTTTAACTGTGGAGAAGCATTATCATAGATATATTAGTATCTCATTCCATCTTCCATGTAGACAGGATAGAAAAAATAATAGATTTTTAGTTTGAAATTTTTAAAAAAAGTCTTAAAACCTTTAAAAGTTAGACCGACATTAGATAAAGGCCAAACACAAAAATATATGCTCTCTGAGAGGTATACAGAAAGCAAAGGGGATATCGGTACCTATTAATTAACTATCACAAATGTAGCTTTTTTACTCTTCTTGATTTTGCTGAAGATTACAATGGCTATTAACCCTAAAACCAGTGTTAATCTCTTTTATACAGTTCTACATCGGAAGACAGCAGTAGTAGCAGCAACAGTAACAGCAGTAGTGACAGCAACCAGTCATAGAGGTAAGTGACATAATTCATAATATATATATATTTAAAAATTTTTAACAATACCTTAGTATGAGAAAGCTATTATTCCCATATTTTATCATCCCAACTTCTACATTTTAATATCATATGCTAAGCAAAGACTAAAGTATTTTATGTTATTATTGTTTTATGCTAATTTGGAAATATTTTAATGTAACTGATATTAGCCAGATATTCATTAAAAATATTTTTGTAATAAGAAGTGACTTCCAAATTATTTTACATACATTCTTAGAGTATTTATGAATAATCATATTTCCTGCTCCTTCATTTAAGATTCTAATTTGTTTAGAAATTGGTAAATCTAATTGATTTACACAGATTGTTTCCCTATGTTTACATTTTTTCCTTAATAACACTACATTGGTATTATTATCCTTATTTTAGAAATAAGAATATGGATGTAAAGAATTTAAATGATTCTTCATATGTAAAGTTTTAGTGAGTTTTGCATTGGGGTTTAACCTAAAGCAATCAAACTCTAGAGTAGAAGCTTACAGTCTTAAAACATGTAGCCTGATATGTGGCTAGGGATAAGGAATAGAATACACATGGATTGAGGACCTAGTTGATGCTAAGCAAAATGCTAAATATACTCTCCCTCTGAGGCAGAAAGACAATTAATTATTTACCTTGAAATGGCTTGAAATAGGCATACGTATGTACCGTTCAAATTCATATGTGTAGAAAAACAATAAAGTTTGATGTTAGGCCTATTACTGGCAGTAAATTGAAAAGTTCAAAAATTCAGTCTAGAGCAAGATCAAGATTTCATCCAATTGTTTATCTCCCATTCCTTCATATCAGACTTTGAGTAATAATTATGTCCATGGGTCTCTATTTCCTTATTTGCCACCAAATAAAATCTTTATAACTTGTAACCTCAATGTAAAAATTTTATTCATGCCTAGACCAATCTCTACATCCTCCTTAAAAACTTTATTAGAAGCCTGTGTCTTACCTGAGGATTCTGGCACTTGGCTACTGCCTTCTTCTCATGTCCTTCAATCAGAATCTCACCATCCTGCTGCGTGTCTTCACCTGAACTCCCTACCAGCACCATCGGCCAACCACAGTCATTTTCTCCTAGAGCTTGCCATTTCCCTGATTTCTTCCAACTCATAAGTCATAAATGCAATATCTTGCTTTCCTTTTTCCCTGTTTTCACAGCTTCCTTCTGCCAGCAGTACCTTCTTATTGCATTGAAGTCTTGCCTCAATAATTTGAGATAGAGGGTTAGGCTATCAGTCCATAAATAATAGACATATAAGTTGATAATATAGTAAATTGAAACATGATTAATCATATACAAAAGATTATAGTAGTAAGGATGAGTGGGGGAGTTGCTGTTGAGGAAGGTATTGGATAACAATTTTACATATGTTTGTTTCTGAATAAGTCCTATAGCACAAGTGATTTGTAAGCAAATAATCTGAAGGAGGTGAAATCGTTACTCAGTTTTGATCATTGAAAGGAGTTACCTGAGTTCAAAGGATGAACTCACAAAAAGCTTTTATTTAAATGCAAAGGGTACAGTGTAGCAAGAGAGAGTGCAGGCAAGCATTGGGGGTCAGAAAGACAAGGGGCTCCAAGGTTCCTTATTGTAGATTTTAAACAGCCCATTAACAATCCCAATGCCTTTTTCTCAACAAAAAGTCAAAACCAGATACCCAGGCTTTCCTAGAGATAAAGATTGAGCTTTTCCATTCTAGCTGTAAATCAACTCTATCCTACAGAGGCATGGAATTGGCAGAATTACTCATGCATATATATAGGCAGTATATGTCCAAGCAGATGAATGATATGATACAAAATAAGTTGGGAATGTTTGAAGAATACCAAAGATGTCAGTTCACCCGGAGCAGAGTTAGTAAGAGGGCTATAGCTGTGGTTACATCAGAGAAGTAACACCATGGAGGGTCTTGGAGCTTTTGGAGTCCATCTCTGTCTTACTTTGAGTGAAAGGAAGGAATTACTGAATAGTTCAGATTCTAGGCACATGGCCTTACTCTTTAAAAGGCTGACTTGTTGAAAACTGTCTGTATGATCACAAGAGTAGATGTAGAGAAAATACTGCAATGATACATGAGAGAAAAGATAGTACTTCAAAGCAGGAGTGGTAAGGATAATCTTATGGATAAAGTTTGAAGGTGACTCAGCAGAATGCATTGACAGTTTGGATGCAGAATGTAAGAAAAAGTGCTTAAATAAAATGGCTATTGATGCAAAGCAGGAAAACAGCAAGGCTAAAATGTAAAACTAGGCCTATTTCTAGAATGTGGGCTCTTTGTACTTTTTAAAAGTCATTTGCAAGTCTATGAATACTGAGATATAAAAAAAAAATAGGTAACTGTGAGCCAAGACAAGTGACTGGTATGCCACAATAAGGATTTTAAATGTTTTTCTATATGAGCAAGAACATAAAGTATTTTTGAGGTTGTAAGAGAGAGATGTGGCATGACATGTTTTGCATTTTACCTATTTCATTGGGATAAAGCAGGGATAATGGATTCTGTCAGAACTGCAGACTGGTGAAGCAGCTGAGAGACTACTGAATGCACAGGAAAGGTGTGATGAGGGCAGGATTAGAGAGGAGGAAAAGCACAAAAATATTTTCAGGAATATGACAGAGGCAGAATCTGTTGGATTGGTTACTGAATGGATGTATTTGGATTAGAATAAAAGAGAGAACTACAAAGACGTCTACTTTTCTGGCAGAATGGATAGTGACACCTTTTACCAATTGTTGCAGGAAGTCAGGGAACCTGAACAGAGGGACCGGCTGGAACCATGGCAGAGGAACATAAATTGTGAAGATTTCATGGACATTTATCAGTTCCCAAATAATACTTTTATAATTTCTTATGCCTGTCTTTACTTTAATCTCTTAATCCTGTTATCTTCGTAAACTGAGAATGTGTGTCACCTCAGGATCACTGTGATAATTGTGTTAACTGTAAAAATTGATTGTAAAACGTGTGTTTGAACAATATGAAATCAGTGCACCTTGAAAAAGAACAGAGTAACCGTGATTTTTAGGGAACAAGGGAAGACAACTGTAAGGTCTGACTGCCTGCAGGGTCTGGCAAAAAGAGCCATATTTTTTTATCTTGCAGAGAGCCTATAAATGGACGTGCAAGTAGGAGAGATATCACTAAATTCTTTTCCTAGCAAGGAATATTAATATTAATACCCTGGGAAAGGAATGCATTCCGGGGGAGGGGGGTCTATAAACGGCCGCTCTGGGAGTGTCTGTCTTATGTGGTTGAGATAAGGACTGAGATACGCCCTGGTCTCCTGCAGTACCCTCAGGCTTATTAGGGTGGGGAAAAACTCCGCCCTGGTAAATTTGTGGTCAGACCAGTTCTCTGCTCTCAAACCCTGTTTTCTGTTGTTTAAGATGTTTATCAAGACAATACATGCACAGCTGAACATAGACCCTTATCAGTAGTTCTGTTTTGCCTTTTGTCCTATTCCCTCAGAAGCATGTGATCTTTGTTCTGCTTTTTGCCCTTTGAAGCATGTGATCTTTGTACCTACTCCCTGTTTTACACCCCCTCCTCTTTTGAAACCCTTAATAAAAACTTGCTGGTCTGAGACTCAGGCGGGCATCATGGTCCTACCAATATGTGATGTCACCCCTGGAGGCCCAGCTGTAAAATTCCCCTCTTTGTACTCTTTCTCTTTATTTCTCAGCCGGCCGACACTTAGGGAAAATAGAAAGAACCTGTGTTGAAATATTGAGGGTGGGTTCCCCCAATAACCAATGACATATTGTATAGTAGGGAAAGAACTGTCTTAGGTTGGGGTGAGGAAGTGGAGGGGAGTGAATGATGAATATGGTTTTGAACGTGTATATGTGGAAACCTGTTGGAAATGCACTGAGGGTTTTTGAAAATTCTCTCCCTCTGCAGATACATATATAATAGAGAAATTAATAGGAACTCTATTTCTTCACAGGTTTACATTGCTCTTTTTGCCTCTGTTTTCTTGTTGGTGATTTCCATTTATTGATGTAAATTTAGAGACCATGTTATTGAAACCTGTGTGACTACCAATTTATAATATTTACTTTTAATGTGGCTACCACAAATTATTCATGAATAAGGAACTTTGCTTTATGAATGTCCTGAATATCACACAGAAATTTTTAATACAACAGTATAGCAAGCAGTGTCTTACTTGACTAATTAATTGCTATACCTGTAGTTGCATTATAAAAGTAGACTTTTATTAACAATGAAAATTTAACATTTCTATTTTTCTGTATTTCTTTTGCAATAGTAACTACATGATAACATCAAAAGCCATAAGATAGAGAAAGGATATTATCAAGAAATTTACCATTAACTGGTTTGATTCAACAATGAAAATTAAAATCACCTTTTTTCTCCTTTCATTATGGCTTAAAGCTTTCAATTGCACAAGCAAAATAAATTCTATGACAGGAAGTATGCAAGCGTGTGTCTATTTATTATTCTACCTGCCATGAATCTTTAAGTAGGAGAAAACCACTTTTGCTCTTTTTCACCCAGAAACCTGTTGTCACGTGCATCCATGTGAAGGGACCACCAAACAGGCTTTGTGTGAGCAATAAAGCTTTTTAATCACCTGTGTGCAGGCAGGCTGAGTCCGAAAAAGGAGTCAGCAAAGGCAGATAGGGTTGGGGCAGTTTTATAGGATTTGGGTAGGTAGTGGAAAATTACAGTCAAAGGGGGTTTTTCTCTTGCAGGCAGGGGCGGAGGTTACAAGGTGCTCGGTGGGGAGCTTCTGATATTCATTGTCCAAGAAAGAATTTCACAAGGTCAATAGATCAGTTAGGGTGGGGCAGGAACAAATCACAATGGTGAAATGTCATCAGTTAAGGCAGGAACCAGCCATTTTCACTTATTTTGTGGTTCTTCAGTTGCCTCAGGCCATCTGGATGTATACGTCCAGGCTTGGGCTCAGAGGCCTGACACCTGTTACATGCTAAACTGAAAACTTTCAGATTCTTCAGATGCCCACGGTCTTGCTTACTGCTCCTGTCTCAAGAGAGGACACCAATAGCCACACCTCTCCAATAGTTCATGATTCCCCTGCCCTGTCTGTTCCAGGCATTAGGATACTGAGTGGAAGAATTGCTAGATATTCACTCTCACAGCCCCCAGATAGTCACTAGTATCCCTTCTACTTGAAAGAAATTGCTCAAGCCAAGTTTGAGGTCATAGTACCATCAGGTACATATGCTTCCTTGGCCCAGTATAAACTGATCTAGAAGATTTCTCTGTCCTTTGAGAAAACCCAAACTTGCTGCTCTATCTTCCCTGAAGTTGGGCAATTCTGGGTAAGATTTTCTTGCCTTGGTCTCCCCTCCCCTCCGCCTCTTGCTAAGATGGGGGCACTTCTACACATCGCAGAGCATTACACATGGGTTAGGGATTCATCAGCCCACCTGGAGTCCAGTTAGGACCTACAGAACCTTCATCACAAACCAAGATGCTCCTCAGAGAGGGGTGGAGGAACCTCACCACAGAGGTCCAGAGTTTCCTATTCCAAATATCCATCAACTGAAAAATGGGTAAACAAAATGTGGCATATCCAAACAATGGAATATTATTCAGCTCTAAAAAGGAATGAAGCGCTGACACTGGTACAACATGATTGGTCCTTGAAACCATTATGCTAAGTGAATAAAGCCAGTCACAAACATCAGATATTTACATGTGTATTTGAAGCAGCCTCATTGCCTGGGGTAAGTACCAAGGTTCTTTGTCTCATGGCCAAGGAGATGGAGGTCGTGGACATACACACACAGACACGCACACACAGACACACACACACACACACAAAGGGAGTTTGGAGCAAGAGTTTAATAGACAAAAGGAAAGAACAGCTCTCTGTCACAGAGAGGGGTACCAAGCAGGTTGCCAAGTTGTCAGCGTTTTTATAAATGGGCTAGTGAGGAGGGGGCTCATGAGGAAGGGATGTCTTATCCTCCTAGGGCCAGATGGTTTGATTGAGACCAGGTGTGCTATCTGTATGGAGCAGAGTTTTTTGTCAGTTCTCATCCCATTCCCTGCCCACATAGGCAGAATCTCAGTCTGTGTAACTTTGTTCTGCTTATCTGGGAGGGAGAGTTTCTGTGTCTGTTCCCAGACATCTTCTTGCATCTGCAGGCATCCCCCTGCCCCCACAAGTCTGCTTTTGGCTTGCCTACCTCAGTGTGCCTAAAGGGAAAGGAATGTGCTTATTAAAGCCCTCTGTTTTACTGGGGCCCATTGTGTAAGTGTGAAGTTTGGTGATTACCCAGGAGACTTTCCCCTTCTTTCTGTGCCCAAGCTGTTGATCTGTGATTTACAGCCTGAACTTTCAGCCTGCTTGTTGTTAGAAGTGATTTCTTTGAACTGCCTGAGGTTAGAAAGGGAGGTATTTTTGAGCTGCTTTTTGTTAAAAGGAAAGATTTCTGCCAGGGACTTACTTTATCCTGTCTACCTAAATAATTTCTTTCTGCCTCCTATAACATATTCATTTGTATGAAATGTCCAGAATAGAGACATCTCTTAAGATAGAAATTAGTTTAGTGGTTGTTTAGGGAGTAGAGGGGTGGGATAAAGAACTTGTGTTGGGGGTGGGAGGGTACTTTATGGCTAACGGGCACAGAGTTTCTTCATGATGTGATGAAACTAATTTCAAATTGACTATAGTGATGGTCACACATATCTGGGAACATATTAAAAATCACTTAATTGTATGCTTTGAATGGATAAATTGCATGGCATATGAATTATATCTCAATAAAGCTGTTTAAAAATACAACCTGGGATAATTTTACCAGAAATACAACCTGGGATAATTCTACCAGATTTCTCTCATCTTCATTGCCACTAATTTATTTTGGATCATTGTGTTCACTGGCCTGCTTCTTGTCAATAATAATTTTTGAGCTATCTGTTCAGGTGTACCAGTACTTAGCAGATCCAAGTTTTAGTCCTGATCAGTTTTATTTATTTTATTTGTTTTTTATTTTTTGAGATAGAGTTTTGCTCTTGTTGCCCATGCTGGAGTGCAATGGCACGATCTTGGCTCACTGCAACCTCTGCCTCTGGGGTTCAAGCAATTCTCCTGCCTCAGCCTTCCAAGTAGCTGGGATTACAGGTGCCCACCACCATACCAGGGTAATTTTGTATTTTTAGTCGAGATGGAGTTTCACCATGTTGGCCAGGCTGGTCTCGGTCTCCCAAAGTGCTGGGATTACAGGCATGAGCCACCACGCCCGGCCCTGATCAGTTTTATTTTTGCACACAATTTTGCACACAATTTTTGCACACATATTTTGACACAATTCATCCCTGAAATAGGGGGTACTGGAGTAAAAGGCTTGAGTGTGATAGATGGGTTGGGTTTTGGACATGTGCCATTTAAGATATTTGTCAAAAAGTTAAGGGAGGCAGTTGCATAGTTTTCTACAGTGGTCTCAATTTTTCTTTCTCCCCTTGCCTTGCTGCCCTTCCTGTCTCCACAGTTTCTTACTTAGAGCTTAGAGTCACTGTTAACAAAACAGTCAGGTACACAGTTGAAGTAAAGTGCTTTCTGATTGTCTTTTCAAGATAAAATTCCATTTTCTTGAATTCTCTTTATTTGCAAAAATAACACTAAATATTAAAGCTTTCCTTTCTCTTTCCTCCACTGATTATAATATAGTTTTATGAGAAAAAATACACAGTTGAAGAAAAGTGCTTTTTGATGGTCTTAGTGGGATCAACTCCATTTTCTTTTTTGCAAATTTATTTCAAACAATTTTGTGTATTTATACGGTACAGCATGATGTTTTGATCTATGTATACATTATAGAATGCTTCAATCAAGCTAGTTAACATACCCATCTCCTCATCAATTTATCATTTCTTTGTGGTGAGAACATTGAAAATAAATTTTAGAAATTTTGAAATATGCATTATTATTAACTGTGGTCACCATGTAGTGCAAGAGATCATTGAAACTTATTCTTTCAGTCTGACTCATACTTTGTACCTTTAGATCAACATTTCCCTTTCCCCATCCCTCATCCCGCCTTCCCTAGCCTCTGATAATCATCCTTCTATAAGATAGACTTTATTAGATTCCACATTCAAATGAGATCATACAGTATTTGTCTTTCTGTGCCTGGCATATTTCCCTTAGCATAACGTTCTCTGGTTTCATCCCTGTTGTTGCAAATGAATTTCCTTCTTTAAGGCTGTATACTATTCCACTGTGTATATGTACCACATTTTCTTTATTTACTCATTCCTCATTGACACTTAGGTTGATTCCGTGTCTTGGTATCACGAATAATGGTGAAATCGTACCAGCATTAAAAAGTTCAATTTTCTTGATTTTTCCGTATTTGCAAAGATATTTAAGTCAGCAGTAGCATGTAGAAAATTGCTAGTAATAATAGCTAATAATAATAGCTGTTATCTCCCTTTTCCTCTTTCTCCTCCACCTTAGTAAATAAAACCTGCCATAAAACTGTGATATGGAGAAACAAAATTACCAACCTCACTAAAGAAAACCTCACTAAAAAGGAAAATCTAGCTTATTTACCCCAATGTAACTACTGAGGGCTTTAAACAACTTAAACGTCTCTGCAACAAATTTTGTGCAAACACCTATGCTTGCATCTGGCATTTCCCCTCCCTGCCCTGCGGAACTGGCCCAGCTCTCAGAGCTCCTCGGGCCTCACCCCCAGGGTCCTGGGGCAGCACAGGGTCCTCCCCGGCCCAGGCGCCCGGCGGCCGAGAGCCTGCCCGCGAGCTCAGCGCGGCTCAACGGTCTCTGTCCTTGGCTGTGCCTCCTGCGCTCTGGCTGAGCCATGTTCCTTCTCCTCGCCCTCCTCACTGAGCTTGGAAGGCTGCAAGCCCACGAAGGTAAGTCCATTGGAGCCTCCCCTTTCTTCTTCGACTTTATAGCGGGGCTGGGCTCTTCCTGGGAACAGTTTCTTGTCATTCTGGGACCCTCCCCTGCTCCCTTCTGGGATCCCATGCTGGTGCTTCCGGTGTGTCAGGGACACCTTTCCACGCCAGGCCAGGGGGAACTAAGGGCCTTAGCGGAGGACCTGTTAGCGCTCTGCATCAGCGCCCATGATCTCAGTGGCCCACACGCAGTGCGTCTTCCGGGATCTTCTCACTCTGTGAAGGAGGGTGGAGGTGGTGGAGTACTAACTGCCTTCAGCGAACTCCTCAGAGTCCTGAGGAAGCAAGTCTCGCATCGATTCTAAAAGGGAACCAGAGGGGCCTGTAGAACTGCAATGTCTAATTTTTTTTTTTTCTTTTTTTGTGTCTTAGCCATTTTCAATGTGCTGTTGATTATGTAGTGAAATTTGTGGACTAGAAAGAGTGTGAGCACGTGCAAAAACTTCTACTTAAAATTTTAGGCGCCACCATGCAGTCAGGGATAAGAACCCATGCCTGACTGAGACGATTGTTGATGCAAAACAAAGACAAAAACAAACACATTTTCTTACCGCAGGTTCTGAAGGAATATTTCTGCATGTCACGGTTCCACGGAAGATTAAGTCAAATGACAGTGAAGGTTCAGAGAGGAAGGTAAATGATGAGGAATATTTATTCTATATTTAAAGTTTTATGGCAATTTTTATTTACCCTTATATTAAGTCAGATCATACTAATTTGTATTCATTGCCAAATCGTAGTATTTTGCCTGTGCTATTTTGTCTCCTACCATGTTTTGATCCTCTTGTTCCCCCATTTCTGCTGCTTATTTCCCTGTCTTTTCTCTTCATCTCTTCTTAACATACTACTTGTTCACAATTTCCAAGAAATGCTCAGCAATCAAACTGGTAGGAAAAAGAAATCAATATAAAATATTCATGACCATGGTTTAGCTAACAAATTAACAAATTTTTTATTGTCCACTAAATGACATAGAAATTGGTCATAAGTAAAATTTAGACATGCAAAATTTGACCCACAAGCATCAGTCTTAATAGCATGTAATGTACAAAGAAATTTTTAAAAAGCAAAGAAAAAATAAAAATATCACATTTGCCCTATTATAATGAAAAATATTACAATAAGTAAATATTAACTGGAAAAAGAAGTTGGAAAATTACTAACCTGCTAGATTGAAAACTGATTAAACTGAAGGCATTCAGTCTTGTATATTTTCTTGATTGAAATACCTGAAATTGACAGGTTTAAAATGTTTTATTTTATGAACTGGAAGTCACAATATAGGGGTTTATATTTCTATGCAGTCAAAATGGGCACAATATATGTCAACTCTGAAAATGTTTCAGGTTGAAAGAGTGATTTTAAAATTATGAGTAAGGAAAAGATTAATCCATTAATTCTATTTTGGCACACAATATTGGGACCTACCATGGCTGTGTTCTACTAGTGAACAATTATAATAAATAAAACATATGTCAAATTATGTTTGGGAATCACAATAAAATGAATACTTTCTTTTAGAGAAGTTGGAAAGGATTTTCGTATATAAATCTTATTTATCACATTATCCTTCTGAAGTAGGATTATTTATTACATATATTCTTTTTAAAAGACAGAGGATTAAAAAATATTTATGGCATCAAATCTGTGTTAGCGTGTAGAGTCTAATCTTTAATTTATAACTCCATTTCCACCACCGTAAGCTGCTTTCTGTTGAAGAATTATTTGCATACGTTATTTTCTGCCAACACAATCCCATCCCAACACTTTGGGATCCCAAGGTCAGAAGATCGCTTGAGCCTAGGAGTTTGAGGCCGGCTTGAGCAAGTTGGTGAGACCCCATCTCTACAAAACTAGCTTAACTGGGTGTGGTGGTGTGTGCCTGTAGTCCCAGCTGTTCTGGAGGCTGAGGCAGGAGTACCCCTTGAGCCCAGCAGTTGGAGGGTGCAGTCAGCTGTGATTGTGTCACTGTACTCCAACCTGGATGACAGAGCAAGACTTCATCTTTTAAAAACAAAAAACAAACAAACAAAAGACCAACTATCTATCTATCTATCTATCTATCTATCTATCTATCTATCTATCTATCCTGTTTTTTTTCCCCAGATTTACTACTATTGTACATTGTCATTGCATAATCACTGTAAACTTCAAATTTCTTACTACTTGTCAAGAAGCATATAGCAACTACTCAGGGCTTGATGAAATAGTTTTACTATGAGAGACATGCAGTATTCAGTCCTTGTCTACACTTTTGGTATTATTTATATGGAATTCTTGAAGCTATATTTTATTGTATAGGGTATTGTTTTCATGTTTTTAAAACTTTATTGAGTTATAATTGATATAAAAATTGCACATATCTAATGTAGACATTTTCATGAGTTTGAATATATGCATACACCCATGATATCATGACCACAATCGATGTACTAAACATATCCATCACCTCCAAAAATGTCCTTGCATACTTTTGTTTTGTGTTTTGTGCTAAGAATGCTGAACATGAGAATGATTCTTTTAACATATTTTCAAGTGCACAATGGTGTATCATTAACTATAGGTACTATGTTATATGGCGTATCTCTAGAACTTATTCATCTTTCATTACTGGAACTTTGTATTCATTGAGCAATAATTCCCTATTTCTCTCGACCCAGACCCCTGGCAACCACTATTCTATTCTCTGCTTTTATGATTTCTACTGTTTTATTTTATTTATTTGTTTGAGATGGAGTTTCGCTCTGTTGCCCAGGCTGGAGTGCAGTGGTGTGATCTTGGCTCACTGCAACCTCTGCCTCCTGGGCTCAAGCAATTCTTGTTCTTCACCCTCCTGAGTAGCTGGGATTACAGGTGCATGCCACCACACCTGGATAGTTTTGTATTTTTTTAGTAGAGATGGAGTTTTACCATGTTGGCCAAGCTGGTCTTGAACTCCTGAACTCAAGTGATCCACCAGACTCGGCCTCCCAAAGTGCTGGCATTACAGGCGTTAGCCACCACACCCACCTATTTTAGCTATTTTAGATTCCTCATATAAGTAAGTGGAATCATATAGTGTTTGTCATTCTGTGACTGCCTTATTTAACATAGCATAATGTTCTGTGGGTTCATTCATGTCTCAAATATGATTTCCTTCTTTTTTGAAGCTAAATAGTGTTGCAATATGTTTATATGCCACATTTTCTTTATGCATTCATGTCATTGAACATTTGGGTTGCTTCCGAACCACGAATATTGTGAATAATGTTGGAATTAACATGGGGCTGCAGATATCTCTTCAATTTCATGGCTTTAATTTTTTTGGATATGTAGCCAGAAGTTGCATTGCTGGATCATATGGTAGTTCTATTTTTAATTTTTTGTGGAACCTCCATACTGGTTTTCATAATGGCTGCACCATTCTCCATTCCCACCAATAGTGTACAAGGATTCCAACTTCTCCACATCTTTGCCAGTGCTTGTTACCTTTTGCTTTTGTTTGTGGGTGTGAGTTTTTTTTTTTTTTAACAAAACCCATTATAATAGCTGTGAGGTGATATTTCACTGTGGTTTTGATCCTGCATTTTTATGATGATTAATGATATTGAGTACTATTTCTTATACCTGATGGTCATTTGTATGTTTTCTTTGGACAGAAGTTTATTCAGGTCCTTTGCCCATTGTTTAATCAGATTATTTGTTTTGTTTTGTTTTTGGCTGTTGAGTTGTAGAAGGTCCTTTTGACATTTTGGATATTAACTCTTTGTCATATAGATCGTTTGAAATATATTCTTCTATTCCATAAAACAATGGCTTAAATTTTAGGATATTACAGGAACTATGAAGAAGGTTTCAAACTTTCTGTTTTATCTAAGTATACATATGGAAGCCATAGTGCCATTGTTGGTTCAACACTGGGAAACAACTCTCCGGTTGGGGTGAGCTGACCTCAGTTAGGATGTGTTTATTTCCTGCTATCAATGCCTTCTTGCCAAAGACCATTGCAAGCACGCCTGCAATTGAACAAGTGAGGATTATTACACACTGCAGTGAGGGAGGATGCACACCTTGGGGAGCCATGGAGCATCTCTTTAGGAGGTTGTTAAAGTACTTATAAGATTTTGGCTTGTGTTTTGGGAATTTGGGGGAAGTTTTAGGATGCATGCCTTTGTTCTGGTTTAGATATGGTCAGGAAGTAGACATAATACTATGATTGTGTATCTTAGTAAGTCTTATCTAGGGCACAGGAAGACCAGAACATTTCTAAATCTGTCATTAGTTAAGAAGCAGCAGCCATTCATGCTAGCCCAATAAGGGCATATTCAATCTTTCTTTTTTTTTGGCTTGGGAAGGCTTACATTTAGTTGGCGTTCACACATGATTATGAAGTAGTCTTGGTTTTGTCTTGATGCATAATTGTCTCACAGTGGTCCTGTGTTACGTTGATGTCCTTTTAAAGTGCATATATTCAACAGCAGAATTCCAAGGCTAGCTGATAGTGCCAAGCCAACTCCTTAATGTTACTGGCTGCTTTCCCCTTTCTTATTCTTTATGTGATTAATTTATGTTAGGCACATTATATCTTACTCAGACTATAGCCAGAAGCAAGCATTGGAATCATAAATGTCTGCACAAGACATATATATATATATATATATACTTCGTAATGAATTAAGTTGTCATGGTAAGGTTGAGAAGAACCATCTATGCAGAGTATCTATTCCAAATGACTGTTGTTTATAGCTATTAATATAGAGAATATAAGAATATATGTAAGTACATATTATGTATAAATTATGTATGATTATGTGTATGTTATGTATATCAAGATGTATGTATATCTTCCTTGACATGCATATTTTACACACACAAACATGTCAATGATTATGTACACACATGAAGAAATATATATATAAATATATACACCAACATGGGTGTATGTATGTATATAATTATTAATATTTTTATTAGAAATAATTTTTAATTACTAACTTTGTAACATGTTTAAAAATTTTAAACTTTCATTTTAAGTACTCCTTGAGTCATACTCTATACTTTTTATTCATTTTTCAATATTTTTTTTTTTTTTTTTTTTTTTCATTTTTCAATATTTTAAAATGAATGCTCTCATTCCTTTTTGGCTCAAGTATTTTGGGAAGAGGACATTTTGCCTTTAATTTCCAAAATAAAGTTTTTCTAGGTTCTCTTTTTTAAACTAAAATAACATTTTACATTGATAAATAACACATATATCTCAATGAATTTTCACAAAGTAGACACACCTCCAAAATTAGCACTTGATTCAGAAATAGAACCTAAGAGCAAGTCACAAACTCTCTCATGATTCCTTCTAGTTATTTTCCTCCTTATTTTGACTTATAATGCCCTTGCTTATTATTGTTCAAAACTGAAAGTTACAGGCATGTCTTGAAGATATTGCAGGTTTAGTTCTAGACTACCAAACTAAAGTAAGGCACACAAACTTTTTGGTATCCCAGTGCATACCAAACTTACGTTTGGTATACTATATACTATAGTTTATTAAGTGTGCAATAGTGCTATGGCTAAAAATAACAATGTATAAACCTTAATTTACAATACTTTATTACTAAAAAATGGTAACTATCATCTGAATTTTCAGTTAGTTGTAATATTTGCTGATTACAATCAGGCCTTGCCTGATGTTGATGGCTGCTGACTGATCAGGATGGTGGTTGAAGGTTGGGGTGGCTGTGCCAATTTCTTAAAATAAGACAATGATGAAGTTTGCTGTGTCGGTTGACTCCTCCTTTCATGGAAGATTTCTCTGTACTATGCAATGCTGTTTGATAGCATTTTACCCACAGTAGAACTTATTTTAAAATTTGACTCAATCTTCTCCAACCCTGCCACTGCTTTATCAACTAAGTTTATGTAATTTTGTAAACTCTTTTTTTGTAATTTTAACAGTATTCACAGCATCTTTACCAGGAGTAGATTCCATCTCAAGAAACCAACTTCTTTGCTCATCCATGAGAAGTAACTCCTCATCCATTCAAGTTTTATTATGAGATAGCAAAACTTCAGTCGTGTCTTTAGGCTCCACTCCTAATTCTAGTTCTCTTGCCATTTCTACTACATCTGTAGTTATTTTCTCCACTAAAGTTTTGAACCCCTCAAAGTCATTCATGAGGGTTGTAATTAACTTTTTCTGAATTCCTGTTAGTGTTGATATCTTAACCTCTTTCCATGAATCGTGAATGGTCTTAATGACATGTAGAATGGTGAATTCTTTCCATATGGTTTTCAATAGACTTTACCCAGATCCAACAGAGGAATCACTATTTACGGCAGCTATAGCCTTACAAAATGTATTTCTTAAGTAATAAGACTTGAAAGTCAAAATAACTCCTTGACTGGGCTGCAGAATGGATGCTGTGTTCACAGGCAGGAAAACAGCCTTAATTTCCTTGCACATCTCCATTAGAGCTCCTGGGTGACCAGGTACATTGTCAATGAGCAGTAATATTTTGAAAGGAATCTTTTTTTCTGAGCAGTAGGTCTCAACAGTCAGCTTCAAATATTTAGTAAACCATATTATAAATAGTTATACTATCATCCAGACTTTGTTGTTACATTTCTCATCACAGGCATAAGTAGATTTAGCATAATTCTTAAGGGCCCTAGCATTGTTAGAATGGTCACTGAGTATTGGCTTCAATTTAAAGTCATCAGCTGTAATAAGCATTAACAAGAGAGTCAGCCTGTCTTTTAAAGCTAGACATTAAGATTGGGTAGAATGATAGTTCTATTTTTAGTTTTTTGATGTTTGACCCAGCAATTTCACTAATGGGTATCTAAATACCCATTTTACATTGATAAAAAAAGGAATATAGAACATATGAAAAAGACACCTGCACTTGTATGTTTATTGCAGCACTATTCACCATAACAAAGTCATGGAACCAATCTAAATGTCCACCAACAGTTCACTGGATAAATAAAATGTGGTATATATACACCATGGAATATTATGCAGCCATAAAAAAGAATGAAATCATGTCTGTTGTAGCAACATGGAGGAACTGGAGGCCATTATCCTATTTGGAATAACCCAGAAGTGAAAAAATAAAATATTACATGTTCTCACTTATAAGTGGGAGCTAAATAAATGGTACAGTTGGACATAAAATGATGAAGAAAATAGACTCTGGGGACTCCAAAGTGGGGGATGGGGACAGAATACCTACTGGGTACAGTGTCCAATATTTGAGTGATGGGTACACTAGAAGCCCAATCCCCAGCATCATGCATGTAATTCCCATGTAACAATCAAGCACATGTACCCCTGAATCTAAAATAACAATTTTAAAAATACTATGCATGGATTTCCCCTCTCTAGCTATGAAAGTCTCTAGCTGAGTCCTAGATGGCATATTCTTCCAGTAGAAGGCTGTTTTATCTACACTGAAAATCTGTTGTTTAGTGGAGCAGTCTTCATCAATTATCTTAGCTAGATCTTACAGATCACTTGTTTCAGCTTCTATATCGGAACTTGCTGCATCACCTTGCATTTTTGTTATGGAGGTGTCTTCTTAAATCTCATGAACCAACCTCTGTTAGCTTCACCCTTTTCTTGTTCACTTTCTTATCATTCTCAGTCTTCATAGAAATGAAGAAAGTTAGGGCTTTTTTCCAGATTAAGCTTTGGCTAAAGGGAATGTTATAGCTGGTTTGATTGTCTATCCAGACCATGAAACCTTCTCCATATCAGCAATAGCTTGTTTGCTTTTATGTTATGGGGCCATTGATTTTTATTCTTGAGTAATGTTGCTAAAATGTCCATACTACCCAAAGCAATAAGCAGATTCAGTGCAATCCCAATCAAAATTCCAACGGCATTCTTCACAGAAATAGAAAATACAATGCTAAATTTTGTATGGAACCACAAAATAACCTCGAGTAGCCAAAGCAATACTGAGCAAAACAGTTAGAGGCATCATACTTCCTGATTTAAAATTATATTTAAAAAACATAATATTCAAAATAGTATGGTATTGTCATAAAAAAAAATCAGACATGTAGACCAATAGAACAGAATAGAGAGCCCAGAAATGAATCCAAACATATACAGTCAACAGATTTTCAACAAGTTCACCAAAAGGATACAATGGGGAAGGATACTCTTTCTGTCAGGTTTTGCTTCTTATATTTTGCAATTCTGTCTTTTGGGGCATACCCATTTAGGATTATTACGTCTTGCTGGATTGATACCCTTTATCATTATGTAATGCCCTTCTCATTCTCTGATAAATCTCTTTGCATTATTTGATACTAATATAACAATTTCTACTTTCCTTTGATTTATGTTTGCATGATAAGTTTTCTTTAATGTTATTCCTTTCAGCCAGCCTAGGCAATTGTCTTTGATGTGAAATTATTTTTAGCAGAATATAGCTTTGTCAATTTTTAAATCCACTCAATCTATGATTTTGCCTATTCATATCATTTATATTTAATGTCACTATTGGTGTTACATCTACCAAGTAATTTTTGTTTTGCTTTTAATTTTTATTTTCTTTTTCATGCTTATGTATAAATTACCAGAATAATACAGTTTTTTGCTGTGGTGGTGGTTTAAGAATATATACTTGTAGAGCTCTTTTAGTGGTTACTCTAGATATTACATTACATGTACTTAACTTTTCACAGCCTACTGTCATCATTTCACCAGGTTAAGCAAACTATTTAAACCTTAATGTGTTTCTGAATGTATGTTGAGGCTAAAGTAAAGGAACACAAAGAAATAAGTGTAATAATTTTTGCCTCAATCTTCAAATTAATTTGGAAAACTCAATATGAAAAGGTAAACTTTTGTAATTATTCATACTTTCCCCTCTGTGTTGTTTCTTCATTCTGGGCGTTTCAATCCTTCCTCTTTTATTTTTCCTTTTTTGTTTAGAGAAATTTATTTAGTTGTTCTCTTAGTGTAGGTTTGTATGAGACAGATTCTCTTAGTTTCCTGATCTGACAGTGTCTTGATTATCTCTTCATTTATGAAGGATGTTTTAAAGTGGATTTTCATAGAATTCTAGATTTATGGGTCTTTTTTTTCATCGTATTTATGTTACGACATTTCCTTTGATCTTCATGGCTTCTTATGAGAAATTTGCTGTCATTTGAATTGTTTTTTTTTTTCCCCTAATGGGTAAGTTGTCATTTCTCTCATTACTTTCAAGATTTTAATAATTTCCTTTAGTTTTCAGAAATTGAGCTATGATGCATTTTGCTGTGATTTTTTTTTTTTTTGGTAATTGTTTCCTTTGTAGTCTCAATAGTTTCTAGCTTCTTAAATCAATAGGTTTATGATTTTGTCAAATTTGGTAAATTTTCACCCGCTATTTCTTGTGAGTATGTTTTCAACTCTAGCCTCCATCTCTATTTGGGATTCTAATGACACTGGTAGAATTTTTGTTATAGTACCCTAGGTCCCCAAAGCTCTGTGCATTTTTTGTCATTTTCTGGTAGAATTTTTGTTATAGTACCCTAGGTCCCTGAAGCTCTGTGCATTTTTGTCATTTCCTCTCTACATTTTTTGTAAGTTTCCTCAATTTTCAGATTGCATAATTTCTATTATTCTGTCTCCCATTTCAATATTTTCTCCCCAACCACATTCTGTGGTTGAGCCCTTCCACTTAGATTTTTATTTTGGTAACTTTGTTTTCATGTGTTATTCACTGTATGTAACTGGAATCCTGAATAGGTGAAGCACAGGGCTGACTTTCACTGGCATGGAGGGTGGTGCTTCATCACTACAAGGAGGGACTGCAATCTCAGCTCTACACGGGACCCTGTTGACACTGTGCCTTGTTGGTAGTTCCAGGTTGCTGTCTTCTCCAGCAAACCATTTACAAGCATGGGAGTCAAAAGAAAACCAGCGAACTAACTGTTTTTATTTTTTATTTTTATTTTTTAAAATATTTATTTATTTGTTTATTTTGAGATGGAGATTCACTCTGGCTGGATTCACTCCAGGAGATTCACTCCAGGAGATTCACTCCAGATTCATTGTACTCCAGGCTGGAGTACAATGGCGTGATCTCAGCTCACTGCAACCTCTGCTTCAGAGGTTTCAAGAGATTCTCCTGCCTCAGCCTCCCAAATAGCTGGGATTACAGGTGCACGCCACCACACCTGGCTACTTTTTTTGTATTTTTAGTGGAGACGGGGTTTCACCGTGTTGGCCAGGCTGGTTTCAAACTCGTGACCTCAAGTGATCCACCCACCTCGTCCTCCCAAAGTGCTGGGATTACAGGAGTGAGCCACCATGCCCAGCCTGAACTAGTCATCACTCAAGTTATATCACTGGTTAGTCTGCCTTCTTGTTTCCATTTCTCCAAAATTTTTTATTTTTATTTTTCAATTATATTTCCAGGATTTCTTAGCTTTAAGAGGGAAGAACTTGGAAGAATGAGGCTATTCCATTTTGGCTGGAACCAGAAATCTGATCTTATCCATTTTTAGTTTCAAGAATTTCTAAAATAAACTGTGTGTGGTTGTTTTTTAGAGCAGTATTAGGTTCAGAGAAAAGATGAGAAGAAAGTACAGAATCTTTCAGCTTACCACTGTCTTTATAGATGCGCGGCCTCGCTGACTATCAGATCTCAGATGTTTGTTTCAATTAACGAATCTATATTAACACATCATCACTCAAAATTTCATAGTGTACATTAGTGCTGTGTGCCATGTGGGTTTGAACAAATGTATAATGACATGTATCCACTAATAGTATCATACAGAATAAGTTCACTGTTCTAAAACTCCTTTGTGCTCTACCTAATCATCCCTCCCCACCAACCAAATCCTTGACATTTACTTATTCTTTTATAGTCTCTATAGTTTGGCCTTTTCCAGAGTGTGTTATAACTGGAATCTTGAAGTACATAGCCTTTTCAGATGGCTTTTCTTCCCACTTAGTATGTGTTTAAGATTCTTTTATCTCTTTTAATGGTGTGATAATTCATTTCTATCACTGAATAATAATCTGTTGTCTGGCTGTACCACAGTTTATTTATCCATTTACCTACTGAAGGATGTGTTGGGTGCTTCTAAGATTTGGCAGCTATGAATTAAACTGCCTTAAATATTTCTGTATAGATATTTGTATGGACATAAGTTTTCAGCTCTTTTCAGTAAATACCAAGGAACACAATTGCTGGATTATATGGTAAGAGTATGTGTAGTATTGTAAGAAACTGCCAGCTTATCCTCCAAAGCTGATCTATTATTTTGCATTTCTACAAACGAGGAATAAGAGTTCCTGTGGCTCCTCATCTTTACTTCAGTTGGGGTTGTCAGTGTTTGGGTTTTGACTATTCAAATCAATGTGTAATAGTATTTTATTTTTAATTTGCAATTCCTTAATAATATATAAGGATTAATTATTTTAGAGCAGTATTACATTCAGAGAAAAGATGAGAAGAAAGTACAGAATCTTTCAATATACCACTGTCCTTATGGATGCACAGCCTCCCTGACTATCAGGTCTCATGTTTGTTTGACATATGTCTTATTTGCTTGACATATATCTTATTTGATGAGATGTCTGTTTAGGTTTTTGTCTCTTTTTAAAGTCTGACTGTTCATTTTATTATTGTTGAGTTTTAGGAGTTGTTTACATATTTTGGTCCTTTATCATATAGGCCTTTTGCAAATATTTTCTTTTAATCTGTGGTTTATCTCTTCATACACTTGACAGTGTCTTTCACAGAGAAGAAATTTTCAGTTTTAATTAAATCCAGTTTATCAATTATTTATTCATGGATCATGCCTCTGGGGTTGTACTAAAAAGTCACTGCCATAGCTAAGGTCACCTAGATTTTCTCCTATGTTCTCTTCAAGTAGTTTTATAGTTGTGTATTTTACATTTTGGTCTGTTATTAATTTTAAGTCAGTTTTGGTGAACTATTATGTGTCTAGATTTATTTATTTTTTTACGTTTGGATATCCAGTTGTCCCAACACCATTCGTTGAAAAGACTATCTTTACTTCATTGTATTTCCTATGCTTTTTTGTCAAAGGCCAGTTTACTTTATTTATATAGGTCAATTTCTGTGCTCTTTTTTCTGTTCCATTATTCTATTTGTTTATTCTTTAGCCAATACCACAATCTGCTAATTACTGTAGCTTTATAGTTCAGTCTTGACATCAGGTAGTGTCAGTCCTCCAACTTTGTATTTCTCTTTTAATATTGTGTTGTGTTGCCTGTTCTTGGTCTTTTGCCTCTCCATATAAACTGTAGAATTTGTTTGTTGATATTTGCAAAATAACTAAGTGGGATTTTGATTGGAACTATCTTGAATCTATCTTGACTCTATTAATCAAGTTGGAAATAACTGATGTCTTAATGATATTTAGTGTTGCTATCCATAACATGGAATATTTCACTTAGTTCTTATTTAATTTTTTCATCAACTTTGAAGTTTTTCTCACATAGATGTTGTATATATTTTGCTAGATTTGTATCTAAATATTTTGAGTTTTGGATGCTAATGTAAATGGCATTGTTTTTACTTCACATTCCCCTCCTTCATTGCTGGTATGTAGGAAAGCAATTGACTTTTGTATGTTTACCTTCTATCCTGCAACCTTGCTATATTTGTTTTTTAGTTCCAGAAAGTTTTCTCATCAATCCTCTCAGAATTTCCACATAGACAATCTTTTCATCTATGAACAAAGACAGTTTCATTTCTTTTTTCCCAATCTAGTATACCTTTTCTTATTGCATTGGCTAGGACTGGTAGTGTGATGTTGAAAGGAGTGGCTATCTGTGCCTTGTTCCTGATCTTAGCATGAAAGGGTCTAGTTTTTCAAAACCTATGTATGATGTTAGCCCTAGGTTTTTTTAAATAGATGTTCTTTATCAAAGTGAGAACATGGCCTGCTATTCTTAGTTTGTTGAAAATTTTTATCACCATTGTTATTATTATTCAAAGTGGGTGTTGGCCGGGCACGGTGGCTCACACCTGTAATCCTAGCACTTTGAAAGGCCGAGGCAGGTGGATCACCTGAGGCTAGGAGTTCGAGACCAACCTGGCCAACATGGCAAAACCTGGTCTCTACAAAAAATATGAAAATTAACAGGATGTGGTGGTGCGTGCCTGTGATCACAGCTACTCGGGAGGCTTAGGAAGGAGAGTCACTTGAACCTGGGAGGCAGAGGTTGCCGTGAGCTGAGATCACGTCACTGCACTCCAGCCTTGGTGGCAGAGCAAGACTCCTCAAAAAAAAAAAAAAGAAATGGGTGTTGGATTTTTTCCTTTTTCTTTTTTGAGACAGAGTCTTGCTCTCTCACCCAGGGTGGAGTGCTGTGGCGCAATCCCAGCTCACTGCAACCGTCACCTCCTGGGTTCAAACGATTCTCCTGCCCCAGCCTCCTGAGTAGCTGGGATCACAGGAACCCACCACCATGCACGGCTAATGTTGTATTTTTAGTGGAGACGGGGTTTTGCCATGTCGGCTAGGCTGGTCTCAAACTCCTGACCTCCGGTGAGCCACTCACCTCGGCCTCCCAAAGTGCTAGGATTACACGCGTGAGCCACTGTGCCAGGCCGGATTTTTTCAAATGCCTTTTCCATATCTATTGAAATGATCTTATGTGATTCTTTTCCTTTAGACAATGTGATGATTACATGAATTGATTTTCAAGGGTTGAGTTACCTTTGCACACCTAGGGTAAACCTCACTTGGTTGTAATGTATATAAAAAAAATTGTATAAAATATGTAAATAGTTTGTAGAAAGTAATGTATAAAAATAATTATTTTATACATTGTTGAATAAGATTTGCTAATACTTTGTTGAGGATTTTTCATCTAACTTTATAGAAAAAGAAGTATTCCTGTGCTTCTATCTCTTGAAAGAGATTGTAGAGAATTAATATACATTATTTCTTAAATGTTTAGTAGAATTTACCAGTGAATCCATCTGGGCCTGGTGCTTCCTGTTGTGGAAGGTTAATTATTGATTCAATGTCTTTTATGGATGTATCTCAATGGGTTTATATATGTATATACGCACACACCCATTTATTTATGTCTTTGTTAATTTCACTAATCATTTTTCTGAAGCTTTCTAGACACAGATATTGCTCATGTATTTTATAACTTTTAAAAAACATTTCATGTTTTTGATGCTTGTGTAAATTCCATTTTTATTGCATATTCCTATTATCCATTGTTATTATGTAGAACTAAATTAAATTTTAAGTGTTGAGCTTCCATCCTTCATAGTATTAAATTCACCCATTAGTTCTAGCAGCTTTTTTCGTATATTACTTATAATTTTTTCTGTGTATTATCACGTGTTTTGAAGATTTAAAAAATGTGTTATTTATTTATTTTTTTTAAATTCTGCCTACCAGTTATTCCTTTTCCTTGTGGTATTGCACTGGCTAGAAACTCCAGTACAATATTCAATAAAAAGTGTGAAATAAATTGTCGATAAAAATTTACTTCTTGAGATTGCAGAGAGGATGCATTCAGTTATTCACCATTAAGTCTGACATTAGCTGTAGATTTTGTTCAATGCCTTTTAATAATTTAAGAAAGTTTTCATCTGTTCTTGGTTATTTCTTGCTAATAAAAATATATAAATTTGTAAATTTTTTTAAAGCACTGTTAAAGAAAGGTCTGTAAGCTTTCTTTTAATCACAGTTTTTATTTTTCTGCAGGCCACAAAGTTTTATGGGTTATGGCTTTATCATTATTTGCTTAAAATTATTTCTAAATTCTTATAATTGCTTCTTTGACTTAGGTAATATTCAGAAGTGAGTTATTTAATATCTAAAAACTTGAGAAGTTGTCTAGATATTTCTGATACTGATTTATATTTTAATTTTATTGGATCCAGGTAACTTGCTTTCAGTGGCTTAAATATTTTTAGATTATTGAGGCTTGGCATAAAATAAGGTATATCTTAGTAATTGTTCTTTGTGGATTTAAAAAATGTGTTTATTTCATCTTGGTGGATTGTGTGGTCTATAAATGTAAATTATTTCAAGTTGATTGATAGTGTTTAATATTCTAGGTCTTTGCTAATTTTCTGTCACTAATGCCATTTCTGTGGATAACTGCTTTCAGTTTGAGAAACAATTTTTGACTTGCTAATGAGCCTTAATAAGACTGAATGCTTAATCAAGGCACCAGGTTACCCTGGGACCTGAGCTGCCCATGAGGAACTGGGTCTTATCTGACCTACAAAGCTTATGGTGGGACATGCACAACAGGATTTTACCATCAAATGGAAGGGGTATAAACATGACTGGGCTTTTGAATGTGTCTGAAGGCAGTATTAAGTTACATGATGAAGTGGTGCAAATGCCCACAGTCTCAATTCCTATTTGTATTAGTCTGTTCTCACATTGCTATAAAGAAATAACTAAGACTGGGTAATTTTTAAAGAAAAGAGGTTTAATTGGCTCACAGTTGGGCAGGTTGTACAGGAAGTATGGCTGGGGAGGCCTCAGGAAACATTCAGTCATGGTGGAAGGGGAAGGGGAAGTAGGCATGCTTTGCATGGCCAGAGCAGGAGGAATAGAGAGGAGGAGGAGATGCTGCACACTTTTAAACAACCAAATCTCACGATAATTATCACAAGAACAGCACCAAAAGGGAAATCTGCCTTTCTAGTCCAATCACCTCCCACCATGCCCCACCTCCAACATTGGAGATTACAATTTGATACGAGATTTGAGTGGGGACACAGACCCAAGCCATATCACTGCTGCACTATCTTCTGTCTTCCAGCCCAATGTGGCAGGGGCCAGGTGGTGGCACTTTGCTCTCAGTAAAGTGTTTAAATCTCCATTTATAAGTAATATTTGTTTCCTCCACATTTGAGTTTTTCATGCATTTTACAGCTTTATGCACATTTGGATTTATATTGCCTTCTTGGTGAATTGACACTTTTATCATTATGAAATGTTTCTGCTTATTCCTAATATTATTTCTTATTATCATGGTTTGCCTTCTTAGTTTTTAATGTACACATTTGGTTTATTTATGATTAGCATTTGGATGATATATTTCTCTTTGTTCTCTTAATCAACCCATGTCTCTGTGGGCATATAACTGGGTCTTGGTTTTTTATCCAATCTCACATTACCCGTCTTTTAGAAAAATATATTGTACAATAACGTACATATGATAAAATTTACCACTGTAACTATTTTTAAGTAAACAATTCAATGCTGTTAATTAAATTCACACTGTTATGCAACAAATCTCTAGAATTTTTTTATATTGGAAAACTGAATCTGTATACCCGTTAAATACTAATTTCCTTGATAGCCTTCCCCAGCCCTTTCCAACCATCTTTCTACTTTTTGTTTCCATGATTTTGACTACATTAGATATTTTATATTAGTGCAAACATACGTGATGTATTTCATGTCTGGCTTATTTCAGTTAGCATAGTGTCCTCAAGATTCAACCTTGTTTTAGCATGTAATAGGATTTCCTTCTTTTTTAATGCTGCATAATAATCTATTGCATTTTCCACATTTTATTCATCTATTCATCACTGATGGGCATTTGGGTTGCTTCCACCTCTTGGCTATTGTTAATTATGATACCAAGAACATTGGTGTGCAGATAACCTCTTCAAGATACTGCTTTGAATTGTTTTGGATGCATACCCAACAGTGGGGTTTTAAATCATATAATAATTCTATATTTTATATGATTCTATTTTTATGTGATTTTTTGGATGAACCTCTCTACTATTTTTTGTAATGGTTGCATCATTTTAAATTTCCACCAACACAAGGATTCCAGTTACTCCATGTACATACCAACATTTGCTGTTTCTTGTTCTTTTGATAGAAGCCATGCTATAGAGTTTAAGGTTTTGACTTGCATTACTCTTATGATTTTATAGGTGACCATGTCTCATGTAATAGACCGAAAGTCACAGTTCCACCCTTACTGGAACTGCCTTGAATCCAGATGAGAACTTTAGGGTCATTTCTGCCGTACTCTTGTGTACCTCCTTGACCTTCAATCTCTTGCAAAATCCCTCTTCTGGTCTAAGATTTTAAAAATATACCTGTTATTTTCCATCTGTATATCTTCTTTGGTAAGATTCAAAAATTTTGTTCATTTTTAAATTGGGTTGTTTCTTATTTTTGAGTCTCAAAAGCTTTTTATGTACTCTAGTTAAGTATTTTATGAGATATGTGATTTCCAAATATTTTTCCCTGTCTATAGCTTTTTTTTTCATTCTTTTAACAATGTCTTTCTTTGAGCTAGTATTTTCACAAAAATGAAGTCCAACTTGTATTTTTTTTCTCCTGTATGGATTATGCTTTTGCTATCATATCTAAAAACTCATCACCAATACCAGGAATACAGAGGTTTTTCTCCTGTGTTTCATTTTAGATATTTTGTGGTTTTATGTATTACCTTTAAGTCTACAATTTCTTTCCACACTTGTGCAAGGTGTGATGTTTGTATTGAGATTCATCTTTTTGCATGTGGACATCCAATTGTTCTATCACCATCAATTGAAATGACGACCCTTTCTCCATTGAATTGTGTTTGAGTCTTTTATAAAAATCAGTTGAAGGTCTGTTTCTGGGCTCTTTTTTCTGTTCCATTTGTCTGTGTGTCCATTTTGTTTTGCCAATATCATTCTGTCTTGATTGTGGTAGCTTTAGAGGAAAATCTTGAAATTAGATAAGGTAATTTCTCCAAACTTGGTTCTTTCTTCTCAAAATTTTGGTGGCTATTCTATGTCCCTCACTACAGGCATACCTTATTTTATTGTGCTTTACTTAATTGCAATTCACACCTGTGTCAAGCAAGTTACCTGTGCCACTTGTACAACAGCATGTGCTTGTTTTGTATCTGTTTGCCTTTTTTAGCAATAAATCATTTTTTAACTAAGGTTGAACATTTATAGACATAATTTGCTTTATACATTCAATGGACTACAGTATAGTGTAAACATAACTTTTATATGCACTGGGAAACCAAAAAATATACATCACTTGCTTTATTGAAATACTTGCTTTATTGCAATGGTTTGGAAATAAACCTGCAGCATCTCTGAGGTAAGCCTATATTGTTAGTTTTGTGTTTTAAAATCTCTATATGACCCTTGATGAGCACATTAAATGATAATACTTATGTGTTCAATTTTGAAGTAGTAATTTTTAACTATTAATATTTCTTTCACTTTATCTTTATTTTTGCCTTCTTAAATTCTTATTAGTTTATATTGGAAGTCCTGGAAATAGCTTCCCTGTTTCTTATTTATTCTTTCAGATCTTTCACTTTTAAAATATTTTTGTGTTTAATTCACAGAAACTTTCTAGTTTTGATGTTCAACCTCACTAATTATCTTTCAGATATAGCCAGGCTCTTATTCAGGATAATGATTTACTTAAAAATCAACAGTTACATGGTCATTTATATCATCTATAATTGATTCATTTTTATGATTTTCTGTCTTTTCTTCAGTAAGAACTCTCTGCTCTTTGCCACATGCTAGCATTGTCACACAGTGGTAAAGCACATTGCTTCTCTGCCAGGCTCTTACATTCATTTGATGTGTCATCTTTGGAGAGTTACTCAATCTCTTTTTCTTGAAATGAAAAATAGTTTTTCTGAGGATAAAAATGTTACAAAAAAACATACAAAGTGCTTCAGACAATGCTAGGCATTTGATAAGCCCTCATTAAGCATTAGAAAATTATAGAACTAGTTTTTTGTTACACTCAATCCCTGCTCCTTATAATACCTATTTTTATTTTTCTAAAGATATTAAATATACTTATATTAAGGTCCTGTTTTATTCACACATGATACAGTTTGCATATGTGTTCGCTCCAAATCTCATGTTGAAATGTGGTCCTCAGTGTTGGAGGTGAGGTCTAGTGAGAGGTGTTTGGGTCATGGGGGTGGATCCCTCATGGCTTGGTGCTGTCCTTGCAATGGTGAGTGAGTTCTCGTGAGATCTGGTCATGTAAAAGTGTGTGGCACTTCCCCCTACACCTACTCTCCTTGCTTCTGCTTTTGCCATGTGCAAGTTCCTGCTTCACCTTCTGCCATGAGTAAAAACTCTCTGAGGCCTCCCCAGAAGCCAAGCAGATGCTGGTCTCATGTCTGTAGAGCCTGCAGAACCTTGGGCCAACTAAACCTCTTTTCTTTATAAACTACCCAGTCTCAGGTAGTTCTTTATAGGAATGCAAAAACAGCCTAATACAACACACTTTATGGTTTTCTCAGGAGTAATTTGATAAATTGCTCCTTTTATTTGTTGAATTTGTTATTGTCCCTTCTTGGTGTAGATGTACCTCAGAAGTTAGATAGATTTTTATTGTGGACTTGCCATTGGAGTGGAGATTGTGTCAGACCTTTTGCTGCCTTTATTTTGCATTCAGTCTGGGAGAATGCATTGGATTTACCATAGTAGCTTACATTAGTTTTAGGGGAATAATGTGATGAGATTTGCCTCCAGTCTGGGTGATGAGCAGATAGCCTTCTGAGCCTGTGTGCTCCTTTTTCTTTCTGGCATTTCCAGTCATAGGCAGTATTGCCCTGTTTCTCTCTATCCAGTTCATAGACTGTTCCAGCTTAAAATTAGAGATCTCTCTTGACATTTGTTTGCCTTGGGCGAGAAATGGTGGGTTTGGTAGGATAGACCTCTCTCTGCATCTGTAGACATAGTCCAGTTACGCCCCCCTAGAATTTAATGGCATCACCTGCTGTTTCTGGATGCCATCACAATAGGATCATGAGCATTGTTAGTACCCAATTTGTGATAGTTTATAACTCTTGTCCCTGCAGGTATGGTCTTCCTCACTAGCTTCTTGTCTGCTTTCAGTCTCTTAGCTCTTTTTCCACAGTTTTATATGTTGAGAGGGAGATGCTAAATGTCTCTAAATAGGTGTGACTGCACATATGTATGTATATATTAAAATTTGTTACTGGTTCGTTATATTTTGTGTGGCATGTATGCCTACAACCATGTCTAATTTATCTTGACTAAAAATGCATGTTTTTTTCTAAATAGAAGCAGTTAATATAGTGTTAATAATGCTAAAATGCTAAATATATATATATATTTTAAAATGTACTCTCCTTTTTTATTTTATTTTTATTTATAGGTTTTTGGGGAGCAGGTGGTATTTGGTTACATGAGTAAGTTCTTTAGTGGTGATTTGTGAGACTTTGTTGAACCCATCACCTGAGCAGTACACACTGAACCCAATTCATAGCCTTTTATCCTTCACCCCCTTCCTACCCTTTCCCCCGAGTCCCCAAATTCCATTGTCATTCTTATGCTTTTGCATCCATAGCTTAGCTCCCACTTATGAGTGAGAACATGTGATGTTTGGTTTTCTATTCTTGAGTTACTTCACTTAGAATAACGGTCTCCAAACTCACCCAGGTCACTGCAAATGCCATTAATTCCTTTCTTTTTATGGCTGAGTAGTATTCCATCATGTATATATACCACAGTTTCCCTTCACTTTTATTTTAAAAAGTCACCCCACACATTAAATTGGTCACATTGTTCCTGAATTTATTAAGATACTAAATTCTTACTATTTAGAATAATAAATTCTAAAGATTATGTTCATTTTTAATAGATAGAGTGACTCTTTTTATTAACTTGGGTGAATATTATTTTATTTTATATATTTCTGATTTCCTTCATAATCTTTACTGATGTGTTTTATTTTAGATGATTTACATCATTACAATTGATGGACAACCTTACACTCTACGTCTCAGAAAACAGTAAGATACGATTTTTTTTTTTATTAAGGAGAAGGGAAAGCTTTAAGTTTAGATTTTACAGCCTTAAAGTTTTTGTGCAGTATTTAAATTCAGGAATGCTGTATAATGTAGACTTGTTTTATCAATCAACTTCCGAATTTAGGATTCATTAGGTCTTGAATATCAGATCTATAGAGCTCTTTCGTTTTAATTTTTGCTTGGTATTTTCAAATTATGAAATAAACTACATACTTGTAAAATCTCAAATTGCCATTGAACCCAAGAACGGCAAGTTATATATTAAGTATATCTGGTGTGAAATCAAGTATAGTTATGTCACTCGCGTCCGTGTGAAGAGACCACCAAACGGGCTTTGTGTGAGCAATAAAGCTTTTTAATCACCTGGGTGCAGGCGGGAGAGTCAGCAAAGGGAGATAGGGGTGGGGCCGTTTTGTAGGATTTGGGTAGGTAGTGGAAAATTACAGTCAAAGAGGGTTTTTCTCTGGTGGGCAGGAGCGGGGCACACAAGGTTCTCAGTGCGGGAACTTCTGAGCCGGGAGAAAGAATTTCACAAGATAATGTCATCAGTTAAGGCAGGAACTGGCCATTTTCACTCTTTTGTGATTCTTCACTTGCTTCAGGCCATCTGGATGTATATGAGCAGGTCACAGGGGATATGATGGCTTAGCTTAGGCTCAGAGGCCTGACAAGTTACACATCAAGTGATTATGGTGGGAAATTCAACTCGTGACACAATTTTTATGATGTGCTGATTACAAGTGTGTCTATTTTTAACAAGTTTAATAAAATTCTCTAAAGTATAAAATTCAATAATTTTAATGACTTTATGCACTGTTGCCACCATCAAATATAAATCAGTTTTAGAACATTCTTTCCCCACATAAGAGCCCTCATGTTTTCTATTAGCCTCTTACTCACAACTCCAAGCAACAATCTACTGTTTGTATCTTGATTTGTATTTTCTCAAAATTTTATAAAGATTAAGTTAAGTAGCCTCTTCTCTGTCTGCATCTTCAAACATATGTGTTTATAGCAACTGTCCCTTGTCTGCCTGCTTTTTTGTAATTGAACAAGGCTAGAGGAAATTATTCTCACTTAATTCCTGACTACCCTACTTAATTCACGTTTACTTTTCTTCCTCTACAACTCCACAAAAGTGTTTTCTGATAGAATCATCAGTGGTCCTCATGTTTTTTAATGCCCTGTTTGTGTTTTAGTCTTAATTTTTCTTAACCAGTTGGCAGCATTACTCATAGTTGACCAGTGTCTCCTCCATAAAATACTTTCTTCATTTGGCTTCCAGAATACCACAGACTCCTGCTCCTGATTTTACTCTGAAGTACTCTGGGTACTTCAGTGCTGTCTCACTCTCTCTCTGTCTCTCCTTTCTCTATCGTTTTTTTTTTTTTTTTTAATTCTTTCTCATCTGTTGAATCTTAGAGTACTCCATGGCACAGTTTCTGCATTCTGTTTTTTTTTTTTTCCCTAGCTATATTCAATCACCAGGTTGTTTAATTCTTGTGACTTTAAATACCATCCGCATGTTGGTTGCTCCCAAATTAACATCTCTACCTTATTCCTCTTAAATAAATGCCATATTTACTTATCTGAGTACTTAGTTGATAATCAAGTATTTACTAGAATCCTCATAGGTAACATGTCCAAATGGAATTCTGACTTTCTTCTCAAATTTGTCTTTCTCACAATCATGTCAGGAATTGGCAAATATATCAGTTCTTCAGGAAAAAAAAAAACATTTAAAAAGTCAGAGTCATACTTGACATCTTTCTGTCATTTTCCCCTATTTCCAGTGGATTATAAACCTCTGTATTCAAAATATATCTATATCTAAACCCTACAAAATATATCCAGAATTAGACCTCCCCCACTGATGCTGTCTTAGTTCAAAGCACCTTCATGTCTTACATCTAAATGTCTCCCTGCTTCTTCTGCTTATTTGTCCTGCAGATTATTCTCAACACAGCACTGATTTTATTAAAACATTGGTCTGTTGCTGTCTTTATCTGCTCAAACCGTCCAATGCTTCTCATCTCTGTGACACCATCTCTTACTGTAGTCTGTCTTCATCACTCCACACTCCAGTCATACTGCCCCCTAGTTGTTCCTTGTTTGTACAAAGCGTATTTCCGCTTGAGGGTCCTTGCATTTTCTATTAATTCTGTCTAGAATAGCACTTCTGTGAAATTCCATGTGGTTTATTCCTCAGGTATTTAATCATCTATTCAGAGAAGTTTTCCATGCCATCCTATCTACATTTTGTAACCACCCTCTCCAGGCCTTATATATTATCATCTAATTGCTAGTACTATGTGCCCCTGGCTGTCACAAAGACTAAGGCTTTTTGTCCCTTGTTTAACGCTGAATCCCAACACCTACATGAGGGTCTGTCAGATAATGAACGCGCAGTACATTTGTTGAACGTCATCATACACAGCCATACACACATATATCTGATGCAGAGGAGTCCCAGAGTCTGTCCCAGTGCTAAGTCTAAACTCCTTGATTCACCAGTTCTATGAATTTCAACTGTTATGCCTCACTAAAATCACTCAATTAAATCATGCCATTATATAAAGCTAATTAAATCATGTTATATAAAATGTATGTAATATTTGTTTTTAACATTTATATTAAAATTATGATTCAAACTTTTTTATTATTTCTTGGTTTTTTAGATTGTTCTTACCCCAGAACTTTTTGGTTTATACATATAATGAAACTGGATCCTTGCATTCTGAGTCTCCACATTTTATGGTAAAGTATGATACCTTTTTTTTTTGTTAAAGTGGATATATTGTTACCATTAGAATGTGTTTCATGTTGACAGTTTAATACAAATGTTTTATCCTTACTGACATGTTACTGACTTTTGTACATAGAAATGGCTTGTGATAGAGATGAAACCCAGGTACAAGAGAATACTCACAGAGACCTAGGTGGTGCAAAGTAAAGAGAGTTGTCACGAATCTTTTTTTTCTGAAAATATGCATTAATAATTCATGATCTTATTATTAAATCTTTTAATATTTTGAATCTTCTGACATGTTTGACAATACATTTTTTATTCACAACGAATTTATATACTTGCCTTTCTGTACTGTTTTTCAGATGCATTGCCATTACCAAGGATACGCTGCCGAATTTCCAAATTCATTTGTGACACTCAGTATATGTTCTGGTCTCAGGTAATAGCACCTTATAAGAAATCTGTAGATGGAGAACTTAAGATATACTTTAAAACAAAACTTAGTGACTAGCAGACACAAATCGTGAAAGTTTAAGGGAAATCAAAATGGAAAGTTTTCTTTATAACAGCTTTATTCTATTTATATTAATGTTAATACTTAGACCTAAGGGCCTATTCCCATGAAATCAATCCAGGGTTATCATGGAAAATGGAATAGTTTCATGTAAGAAAACTTTAAAATATCTCCTTAAGTATGATTGTTGCATTCTGCATCTGTTTTCTCAAATAGTTATGGAAAATGGCATTAATTAGTTATATAAATATAATAGGAAAATATAGTATGGTCTCAGCTTAGTACCAGATATAAAACAACTAATTAAGAAGATCCCTCAGGAATAAAGGATAGGGATAAGTGATTTTTGTTAGTGATGCTGGGAGGCTCACTTATGATAAATTCATCAGGAAAAAAAGGATCCGGAGCAGAGAAAAAATGCTCCCTCTAACTTTCCTTTGGTTTCAATTGCCTGATTTCCAGAATTTATTCACAGCAACTCAGAAACTTGGCATTCTCTAAATGTGGTTTTTATAGATAACAACCTCATTAGATATATAGTCTACATACATGCTGTCCCTTATCAAACCTCTGGAAGAACAGGAACGTTATTCCTGGAATTCTCAACAAATATATTTGTTTGTGGCAAATTTGGCCTTAATTAATGTGATTGCCTTACAAAAATATTCTTCATTGCATTTAGATCTTTAAAATGTAAGCAAAACGAAGCCAGATATGGTGGCTCTTACTAATGATAAACTGCCCCCCCACAAAAATAATGGAAAAAGAAAATAGGCTTAAGATGTGTTCTTTAGTATAGTTTTTTATTTGTTATGCCATTTCAGATTATCATTTTGAAGGGATCATTTGTGGGATTTTTATAAGTATTTTCTTATGCCTTCTAAATTTTCAGGGGATTTCTCCAGTTTGAAAATATCAGTTATGGAATTGAACCATTAGAATCTTCAGCAAGATTTGAGCATATAATTTATCAAATGAAAAATAATGATCCAAATGTATCAATTTTAGCAGAAAATTACAGTCATATTTGGCAGAAAGACCAGCCCTACAAAGTTCCTTTAAACTCACAGGTGACTGTCGTTCTGATGTTATGATATACTAGAAAATTGCCTGTGTAGTTTTCTTTTAAATCATGAAAGGAATTTAGTTAGCTATTGAGTAGGAATATTAAATTTTATATATTTTTCTACCTTTAAATAAAACATTGAAACTTCATCTGAAATATTTGGAAAGTTACGTATTTCAAGCTTAATATTTTATGATGTATTATGTAACATTAATTTTTATATTTTTTCCAAACAAAATGGAGACTATTGAAAAACTTTAGAAATGCAAAAAGAACAGAGTCACTGTTATTCCAGTACCTTGGTAAAATTACTTTTAATATTTTGTTATATATCTTACATACTACCTGGACATATCTTTCTAAAATACACAGCCATTTGCATGTTTCTTGATGCTCTTCATTTGCTGGTAGACTAGGTATAGAATTATTGCTTGACAGTTTCTTTCAGCACTTTGAATATTTCAATCCATCACCATGTGGCCTCTGTTTTTTTCTGATAAAAATATTCTATTATTCTTATTGAGAATTCCTCGGACAAAATGAGTTGCTTCTCTTTTGTTTCTTTCGAGATTCTTTCTTTGCCTTTGTCTTATGGCAGTGTGCTTATCATGTTTCTATGAATGGATCTCTTTGTGTTTACCATACTTGGAGCTCAAAGCACTTCTTGGGTCTGTAAATGGACGTGTTTTGAAATTAAATTAGCTTGTGTGAATCCTGAAAAAAAAAAATCCTGTGAAGCTATGAAACCAACTATCCGTATGGTTCCTAGAGACTTCACTTTTATGCTACTTTAAAATTTGTCTCGATTTTGTAGTTCATTATTGCCAAAAGTTTTTACTGGGATAAATAAAAAAAGCATTCTTCTCGGGTTTCTGGTTTCAGGTAAGAGATATGGAAAGCTGGAAACAGCATTGCTTCCGCATATACATCAGAGTAAAACTGCACATTAATGATTTTTATGGAATACATCAAAAAGCTGAGATTGCAGATTAAACCATTATCCAACATGTGGAGGAAAAAAAGTGCCTATAGGTTGTGATGGGAACCAAATGTATAAAAAATAGAGTTTTTCTTTTTCCTTTTTTTGTGACCACAATTAATTTGGTATCAGTTCAAAATAACCTGCTAGAACTATATGATGTTCTTTCTAAGCCTCATGATAACCACAAAGCAAACATTTTTAACAGACACACTAAAAGTAGAAAGCAAGAAATCAAAGCATATTTGATAGAGAAAAAATCATTTAACCACAAAGGAAGATAGCAAGAAATGAAAAAAATGAAGAAGTTTATACAAAACAACTAGAAAACAAATAAGAATATGGTAATACCAACTTCTTACCCATAAACAATTACCTTGAATGTAAATGAATTATACTATCCAGCTAAAAGAAATAATGTGGCTTAATTAGTGGAAAAAAAAATGGGAGGGAGGAGAGCAAAGATGGCCAACTAGACACAGCCAGGAAGGTTTTCTCCCACTGGAAAATCAGACAAAAAAGACCAACACATTCTGAGCAGATCTTTGGAAAGAAGGAATTGAGGGTGGGTGGAGGGAGGATGTAGACCCTGTGCTGAATGGGAGGAAGCTGGGAACCCTGCACAGGGCTGTTAAGCACCAGGACTCATCCCTGGCTCCCAGCAGCTCCTGGGGAAGAGGTGAGTTAAATGTTAGAGGAGTGGCCCACTCTCACTATAAAAACCTCCAGAATTCTAGCTGCAGGAGACCCCATGACCCTCACAGACACTTGATCTGGCAGGGAGAGCTGCTTGGAGAAGTGGCAGGGACAGGACCCCAGCCTGTGCAGAACCAGGGGGTTTGGTTCAGGAAGAGCTGCAGTGGAATAAAGCCAGGAGCACTCATACCCCAAGGCTCCTCACACTCCTCTAGGTGGCTTTGGTTTTTGTTGATTGTTGAACCTGGACAAAACAGGGCTGCCTTGCCTGTGGGACAAGGCCATTCTGATTTGAGCACCCTAGTGTCTGACATATTCTTCTGGGATTCCTCCTTGGCTACATTCATTTGCAGCACAACCTCAGATGCCCAACCTGAATGCCTCCCTGTTGCTGCTGCCATAGCTCCTTCATCAGCAGACCCTGCCTAACCATTGGAGAGATTTAGCAAATGGGCTTTTGCCAACATGCATGTGCTAATATCCTCCTCCCACCACTTTGTTGGTGCATACTCACCCATAGCCTCCCCCATTATTTTTCTGGTATGTGTGCATGGACCTTGCTGTTGCAGCCTCACCCATGCCAGTACATGTACACATGCAGAGCCCATAGAGCTACCACCGCTAGAACACACCTGGATGCATGGACTCCACCATGTCTCCCTGTTGCTGCTGCCATGTATGCATGCATGGAACCCAACATGCCGCTACCAACCACAGGTACACACATGCATGCAGACCCCGCTACACCACTGGCCAGCCACTGCTGGTCTGCACGCAGGAGTGCAGACCCTGCTGCCATCACCCTGACAGAGCACTTTTGACAGCACCCCCAAATGGAATGTTATTGCCAACATATCAGGAATAACTTGGCCTCTCAAGCACAGCAGGTGCTTAACCTTGATGGGCCAAAGAACAAAGCCATGGGCCTGATTTCAGCCCCCCAGGGTTACAGCATGCAGCCCAGGAGTACTAAACCAAGCATAAGCCCCCTAAAATCATCCAGAAACAAAGTCAGTTGACTGAACCCAACTTACAAACATGGACAAACCCTCAAAGCATCAAAGAATATAAAAGCAAAAAGCCCCACCCAAAGGACAAAAACTTTAAACAAACATCAGCCCGCACAGATTAGGAAGAACTAGCACAAGAACTCTGGCAACTCAGAAGCCAGAGTGTCTTCCTGCCTACAAATGACTGTACTGTATCTCTGTCAATGGTTCTTAACCAAGCTGAAATGACTGAAATTACATACTTAGAATTCAGAATCTGGATGGCGATAAAGATCATCAAGATTTAGGAGAAAGTTGAAACCCAATCCAAGGAATCTAAAGAATCCAATTAAACAATGAGGAGGTGAAAGAGGATATAGCCATTTAAAGAAAGAATCAAACTGATATAATAAAGCTGAAAAATTCACTAGAAGAATTTCATAGTACAATCAGAAGTATTAACAACAGAATAGACAAAACTAAAGAAATAATTTCAGAGCTCAAAAACTGTTTTTTCAAATTAATTCAGTCAGACAAAAATAAAGAAAAAATGCAAAAGAATGAATAAAACCTCTGAGAAATATGAGATTACGTAAAGAGAACAAACCTATGATTGCCATCCCTGAAATAGAGTGAAAGAGAGAGAGCAAGCAACTTGGAAAACGTATTTGAGGATATTTTTCACAAAATATTTCCAAACTTTACTAGAAAGGTTATCATTCGAATTTAGGAAATTCACAGAACCCCAGGAAAATGGTATACGAGACAACCATCCCAAGACACATAGTCATCAGATTCTCCAAACTCAATGTGAAAGAAAAAATATTGCAAATAGAGACAAGGGGCAGGCCATCTACAAAGAACACCCCATTAGGTGAAGAGTAGATTTCTCAGCAAAACCCTACAAGCCAGAAGAGATTGAGAGCCTATATTCAGCATTCTTAAAGAAAATAAATTTCAAACAAGAATTAAATATCCATCCAAACTAAACTTCATAAGCAAAGAAGAAATAAAATCCTTTTCAGACAAGCAAATGCAGAGAGAATTTGTTCCACCAGAGGAACAAAGAGGCCCTTAAGGGAATGCTAAACATGGAAACAAAAGACCATACAGGGCACCAAAGAACACATGTAAGTACGTAGACAATTGACACTATAGAGAAACTACACAATCAAATCTTCTTAACAGCCGGCTAACAACACAATAACAGGATCAAATCTGCACATATCAATATTAACTTTGAATGTAAAGGGGAAAAACACCCCACATAAAAGCATGGCAGGTTGCATGAAGAAGCAAGATCCAACTGTATAATTTCTTCAAGGGACCCATTTCACATTCAATGACACCCATAGATTCAAAGCAAGAGATGGAGAAAAATCTACCAAGCAAACTGAAAACACGAAACGCAGGGATTGCTATTCTAATTTCAGACGGAATAAACTATAAACCAACAACAATCAAAATGGACAAAGAGCACTGCATAATGATAAAGGGTTCATATCAGCAAGAAGATTTAACTCTCCTAAATAGATTTTCACCTAACACTGGCACACCCAGATTCATAAAGCAAGTTCTTGGAGACCTACAAACAGATGTAGATAACTGGACAATAACAGTAGGAGACTTCAACACTCCACTGACAGCATTAGACAGAACATTAAGGCAGAAAACTAACAAAAATATCTGGGACCTAAACTCAGCATTTGACCAAATGGACCTAACATACATCTACAAAACACTCCACCCTAAGAACAGAATATACATTTTTCTCATGTGCACATGGCATGTACTCTAAAATCAACCGCATGCTTGACCATAATGCAATTCTCAACAAATTAAAAAAAATCATACGGACCACACTTTTTGGAACACAGTACAATAAAAATAGAAGTTCACACCAAGAAGATCTCTAAAAATCATACAATTACATGAAAAGTCAGCAACTTACTCCTGAATGACTTTTGGATAAATGATGAAATTAAGGCAGAAATCAAGAAATTCATTTAAACCAATGAAAACAAAGATACAACATACCAGAATCTCATTCAGTAGCAGGTTGTTTAACAAAATCCCACATGAGCGTCTCAGCAGATGCAGAAAAGACTTTCAATAAAATTCAATATCCTGTTATATAAGGAACCCTTAACAAACTATTCATTGAAGGAACATACTTCAAAATAATGAGTCCTCTATGACCAATCCACAGCAAACATACTCAATAGGCAAAAGCTGGAAGCATTCCCCTTAAGAACCAGAACAAGACAAGCATGCCCACACTCACCACTCCCATTCAACATAGTACTAGAAGACCTCACCAGAGCAATCACGTAAGAGAAAGAAATAAAAGGCATTCAAATAGGAAGAGAAGAGGTCAATCTCTCTCTCTTCATAGGTGATATGATTTTATACCTTGAAAACCCCATAGTCTCTGCCCAAAGGCTCTTAGATGTAGCAAAAAACTTCAGCAAAGTTTCAGGATACAAAATCAACGTAAAAAAATAAGTAGCACTTGTATAAGCTAATAACAACCAAACTGAGGGGCAAACCAAGAACACAATCTCATTCACATTAGCCACAAAAAAATAAAATACCTAGGAATATAATCAGAGAGGTGAAAGATCTCTATAATGAGAATCACAAAACATTGCTGAAAGAAATCAGGTGACAGAAACAAATGGGGAAAATATTTTATGCCCATGGTTAGGAAGGAAGAATCAATATTGTTAAAATGGGCCAGCTGCAGTGGCTCATGCCTGTAATCTCAGCATTTTGGGAGGATGAGGCAGGCAGATGATCTGTTGTCAGGAGTTTGAGACCAGCCTGGCCAACATGGTGAAACCCTGTCTCTACAAAAAAAAAAAAAAAAAAAAAAAACAAAAATTAGGCAAGAGTGGTGGCGTGCACGTGTATTCCCAGTTACTGGAAAGGCTGAGGCAGGAGAATTGCTTGAACCCAGGAAGCTGAGGTTGCAGTGAGCTGAGATGGCACTACTGCACTCCAGCCTGGGTGACAGAACAAGACTCCTTCTCAAAGAGAAAAAAAATTGTTAAAATGACAATGCATCCCAAAACAATTTACAGATTCAACGCTATTCCTATCAAACAACCAATAACGTTTTTCACACAATTAGACAAAACTATTCTAAAATTCATATGGGACCAAAAAAAGAGCCTGAATAGCCAAAGGAATTTTGAGCTAAAAGAACAAAGCTGCAGTCATCACATTATCCAACTTCTAACTAGACTTTAAGGAGGTAACCAAAACAGCATGGTACCGGTAGAAAAACAGAAACATAGACCAAATGGAACAGGTTAGAACCCAGAAATAAAGCTGCACATCTACAACCATCTTATCTTCAACAGCATCAACAATAACAAACAACTGGGAAAATAATTTCTATTCAATAAATGGTGCTGGGATAACTGGCTAGTCGCATGCAAAAGATTGAAGATGAACTCCTTCCTTTCACAATATACAAAAATCAAATCAAGATGTATTAAAGACTTAAAAGTAAAAGCTAAAACTATAAAAACTCCAAAATAAAACCTAAGAAATATCACTCTGAACATAGGCCCTAGCAAAGATTTTATGATGAAGATGCCAAAAGCAATTGTAGCAAAACCAAAAATTGACAAGTGAGACCTAATTAAACTGAAAAACTTCTGCACAGCAAAAGAAACAATCAACAGAGTAAACAGACAACCTACAGAATAGGAGAAAACATTCACAAAGTATGAATCCAGCAAAGGTCTAATATCTAAAATTTACAAGAAAAAAAAGAATCCTATTTAAAAATGGCCAAAGGACATGAACAAGCACATTTCAAGAGAAAACATACATGCAGCCAACAAGCATATGAAAAAATGCTTATCATCAGTAATCATTAGAGAAATACAAATCATAACCACAATGAGATACCATTCCACACCAGTTAGAATGGCTATTACTAAAAAGAAAAAGTTACAGATACTCACGAGGCTGTGGAGATAAGGGAACACTTGTGCACTGCTGATGAGAATGTAAATTAGTTCAGGCACTGTGGAAAGCAGATTGGAAATTTCTCAGAAAACATGGAACTACCATTTGACCCAGCAACTCCGTTATTGGGTATATACCCAAAGGAATAAAAATCATTCCACCATAAAAACACATGCACACATATACTTATCATAGTGCTATTCACAGTAGCAAAGACATAGTATCAATCTAGATGTCCATCAGTGATGGAATGCACAATGAAAATCTGTTATATATGCACCATGGAATACTACACAACCATAAAGAATACTGAAATTATGTTCTGTGTAGCAATATGAATGGACTTGGAGGCCGTTATTCTAAGCAAAGTAATGCGGAAATAGTAACTCAAATACCACATGTTTTCACTGATAAGTGGGAGGTAAACATCGAGTACACATAGACACAAAGAAGGGAACAATAGACACTGGGCCTACTTGAGAGTGTAGGGTGAGTGTAGGGTGGGGACCTATTGGGTACAATGCTCATTACCTGGGTGACACATTGATCTGTACATTAAACCCCTATGACATGCAATTTACCTATGTATCAAACCAGCACTTCTACCCCTCCAAACCTAAAATAAAAATTGGAAATGAATAAAGTTAATAAAACCAGAAACCTTGAAACAAGACCTATTTGACGCCTCCAAAGACTCACTTTATCTGTAAGTATACACATAGACTGAAAGTAAATGGATGAAAAATGTATATTTAATACAAATAAAAAACAAAATAAATTAGTATTATGGGATCTGGCCAGCAGCCCGCAATGCAACGAGGCTCTCTGTTTGTTCCCAGGTGGATCAGCAGGTTGAGAAATTAATAGACACACACACGCTAGTGAAAGCTGGGTCCAGGGGGATCACTGCCTTCTGGTCCTGTGGTGCCAACAATGCATTCAATATACCAGCATTTATTATTAAGTTTAGTTAGGGTGGGGGTAGGTTAGTGAGGGATTTAGGGTCATTTGATTATGAGGTGAGATGGTCACATGGGGATGAACTAATTCTTTAACATAACATCTGTATGCAGAAGTACAGTATACAGAGATAAGAATTTACAATATGGTGTGTGCATCAGTAATTTCTAACAGAGCCTTAAAACAGAAACACAGTCTTTCCATATCCTATGATTAGCAAGATATTAATCAGCAGTAACAGTTGCAGCAAAAGCTGGTTACAAACAATCCATAGAAACAGGATGTGAAGCTAGACAACTGGTTAGACCAGAAATTCTCAGAAGGGAGTATGCCTTAACCCTAAAGAGGCCTAGAAGAGCCATGGCAAGATGAGGGCGTTTATAGCCCTATCTTATCCATATGGACAGGCGCTCCCCCATGCGTCCGTTTATAGGCTCTCCACAAGGGTCGCATTCCATTCCCAGAGCTATGAACATCTGCTTTTCTGGGATAGGAATCTTGATGATGTGAAACCTCCCTGACTGCACGTTCATTCATAGGCTCTCTGCAGGGGGAAGCACATCACTTGCTGTTGGCTCATTCTGGCAGTCCAACCTAGCATTGTCTTTGCACAATCCTGCATACAACTTTGTATTTACAATAATCAGGAGTATTTCATCTTTTATTCAGCAATAGTTTCAGGGGGTAGCTATACTTAGATAAAAATATTCTCCAAGGAAAAAAGTATAAAAAAAGACAAACAAGGGCATTATATAATTACAAAGTGGTCAATACAAGAAAAGAATAAAACAATCACAAATATCTTTTCACCCAATATTGTAGCACCTAAATAGATAAAGCAAACATTAATAGATCTAAAGGAAAAGATAGACACATATACAATAATAGGGGATTTCACCACCTCACTTTCAGTAAAGGAGGAAACATGCAGGTATAAAATCAACAAAGAAATACCACATTTTAACTCTACTCAAGATAAAAGCGACCGAATGGACATTTACAGGAGATCTGATCCAACAATTTCAGAATTCACGTTTCTCAACTGCATATGGAGCATTCTCCAGGTTAAGTCATATTCTGTGACACAAAACAAGTCTTAACAAAGTTTTTAAAAATTGAAATTGTATTGAATAGTTTTTCTAACTATAATGGGATAAAACTAGAAATCAATGACAAGAGAAACATTGGAAACTGTACAAATACATGGAAATTAAAAGCAACATGCTCCACATAAAAAAATCAGTATCATTTCTATATGCCAATAGTAACCTATCTGATAAAGAATTCAAGAAAACAATCCCATTTATAATACCTACAAAAATGCAATAACTATTAGTAAGTTTTTATAAGGAGATTAAAGATCTCCACAATGAAAACTGTAAAACATGGATGAAAGAAATTGAAATAGACACAGTAAGTGGAAAGATATTTAATGTTCATGCATTGGAATAATTAATATTGTTAAAATGTTCATATTACTTAAAGAGACTTACAGATTCAATGCAATTTCTGTCAAAATTCTAATACCAGTCTTTACAGAAATAGAAAAAAGTCAATCCTAAAATGTATATGCAACAAGAAAACACCCCAAATATCTAAAGCAATCTTGAGCAAAAAGAGGAAAATATACTATAAAGCTATAGTAACTGAAACAGCATGGTATTGGCATTAAAACAGACACATAGACCAATGAAACAATATAGGGAGCCCAGAAATAGAACTATGTATTTACAGCCATCCTTTTTTATTTTTTATTTTTTGACAAAGGTGCCAAGAACTCACAACAGAGAAAGGACAGTCTCTTCAATATATGGTGCTGGGAAAACTGAATATTCACATACAAAGGAGTGAAAGTAAATTCCTATCTCTGAACTTATACAAAAAGATCAAAATGTATTAAAGGTTTAAACTTAAAACCCCAGACCATAAAATTATTAGATAAAAAGCCTCAGTGGAACACTGTATGACGTAGGTCTGAGCAAGGATTTTTTTAGACAGGACCTCAAAAGCACATGCAACAAAAGCAAAAAAAAAAAAAAAAAAACAAAAAAAATCACAAAACTAAACAAAGAAAAAAGATAAAGAAAAACAACAACCAACCAACCAAACAAAAACACTACAACAAACTGTAAAGCTTTTGCTTCCAAATGGGCAAGATATTTGAACAGGTAAACATACTTTCTCAAAAGAACACATACAAGTAGCCAACTGTTATAGTAAAAAGAAATGAAATCCTATCAGCAGCAACAGCATAGATGAACTGATGAACTGGAGGCCTTTATCTTAAATGAGACAAGTCAGACACAGAAAGATAAACACTAGATGTAGTTACTTATAAATGGGATATAAATACTATACTGTGCACACAGAGATGCAGAGTGTGGAATGATAGATAATAGAGATTTGAATGGGTGAGGAGGTGAGAGAGGGGTAGATAATGAGAGAATATTTAATGGATACAATATACATTATTTGGGTGATGGATACCCTAAAAGCTCTGAGTTCACCACTACACAATCTATGCATAGAACAAAATTATGTACATTTATATGCCAAAAAGACAAGCTACAGACCTGGAAAATGTGACAATGGACTGATATCTAGACTATATAAATAACTCAAAAGCCAACATTTAAAAAATACAATTAAAGAATAGCCAAAACATTAAGAGGCATTTCACTGAAAAGGACATAGACATGGAAAAAACAAAACGAAACAAAATAAAAACACGTTAAAATATTGACATCATCACTACCCATTAGAAAAATGCAAAGTAAGAACATCATCAGATACTATTACATACTTAATAGAGCAGCTGAGTTTTTTAAATGTGACATGATTACATGCATGACAAAATCACACACACACACACACACACACACACACACTGTACCCATGTCAATGTCCTGGTTTTGATAAGTTTATGACCACTGGGGAAAACTGGATGAATGACACATGACTTCCCTGATCTTCTTTGGCATTTTCTAGTGTTTCAATTTTTTTTAATTTTTAAGTATAAAATATGGAAAATAAAAATAATCTATTAATATAATAATTTTGGAAGTTAATTTTATTGCAGGTAACATCCAATAATATTGTGAATATTATTTTAATTTATTTAAATGCTCAGATACTAAAGATATTTATTTTTGTTTTGAGACTAACAAAAATATAAAGTCACAATAGTAATGACATGGAATCAACCTAAATGCCCATCAGTAATACACTGGATAAAGAAAATATGGTACATATACACCATGGAATACTATGCAGCCATACAAAAGAATGAGATCGTGTAATTGCAGGGATATGGATGGAGCTGGAAGCTGTTATCCTCATCAAACTAAAGCAGGAACAGAAAACCAAACACTGAATGTTCTGTTATAAGTGGGAGCTAAATGATGAGAACACATGGACACGTGGGGAAACAACACACACTGGGGTCTGTCAGAGGGTGGAGGATGAGAAGAGGAAGAGGATCAGGAAGAAAAGCTAATGGATGCTGGCCTTAATACCTGGGTGATGGGATGATCTGAGCAGCAAACCACCATGGCACATGTTTACCTATGTAACAGACCTGCACGTCCTGTACGTGTACCCCTGAACTTAAAATAAAAGTAGGAGATTTAAAAAAATGTATATATACATATATATTTAATTTCCAACTTTTATTTTTAACTACTTCTACTTAAAAGTTATTGACAAAACTGGTTGTTTTTCTAAAAACAAGTACATCAGCACACAAGGCAAAATTATATTCTCATTGATTAAAAATAGCATAAGTAAAATTATATGTAATATATTATGTATATTATATACATAGTTTTACATATATAATATACATAATACATATATAATAGCCTCTAGAAAGATTCCATTGAAAATGTTCACAATTTTAAATGTATTAACCATAAAATACAATTTAGAAAAAAATCATAGGCAATGTAATGAAAATATTAAGATGATATTGAAAAATCTATTGCTCTAAAATATAAGAAATATAGCGTTAGAAGGAGAGACACCTAAGAAAATAAAGCACATGAGAATCTATCAAGAGTGATTATTTTACTTATGCAATTTTTAATCATTGAGAATTTGTCTTGTGTGCTGTTATATTTGTTTAGAAAACCATCTAGTTTTGTCAATAACTTGTAAGTAGTTTTAGTTATATCAAAATAATACAATCAAACTTATTAATTTTTCATTTCATATCTTATTTAATGCTATGTACAATCATGTTTGTCATATTTTACAGATACATAACTGAGGTTTTAATAAGTTACATAACTTAATAGAAGACACAGAGATAAAAGATTTAGAGGAGTCATACACAACACACACTGATGTTTGTAAACCTCTAAGACTTTCTAGTTTTCCAGGCTACCAGTCTATATATATTTATATATATATTTTTTCATTTCAATTGCTTTTGGGTATGAGGGGACAGTTACATGGATAAATTGTATAGTGGTGATGTCTGAGATTTACTCCATACATCACTTGAGTAGTGTTCATTGTACCCAATATGTGGCTTTTAATCCCTCACTCCCCCTCTCACCTTCCCCATTTCTGAATCTCCAATTTCCACGATACCACTCTGTATGTCTTTGCATATCACTTAAAAGTGAGAACATATAGTATCTGTTTTTCCATTCCTGAGTTACTTCACTTAGAATAATGGCCTCCTCCATTCAAGTTGCTGCAAAAGACATTATTTCATTCTTTTTTATGGCTGAGTAGCATTCCATGGTGTATATATTATCCACTCACTGATTGATGTTCACTTAGGTTGGTTCCATATCTTTGAAATAATGAATTGTGCTGGAGTAAACATATGTGTGCAGCATTCTTTTTGATATAATAATTTCTTTTTTGGGGGATAATCAACAGTGGGTTTGGTAGATCTACTTTTACTTCTTTGAGAAATCCCCATACTGCTTTTCCATAGTAGTTGTACTAATTTACATTCCCACCAGCAGTATGTACATATACTCCTGAGCTTGAAATAAGTTCCCTTTTCACCACATCCACACATCTTTTTTTTTTTTTTTTTTAGTTTTTTAATAATGACCATTCTGGCTGGGATAAAGTGGTATCTCATTATAATTTTTTCGTTTGTTTTTTGTTTTTGTTTTTTTTTTGAAACGGAGTCTCGCTCTGTCACCCAGGCTGGAGTGCAGTGGGGTGATCTTGGCTCACTGCAAGCTCCGCCTCCCAGGTTCATGCCACTCCCTTGCCTCAGCCTCCCGAGTAGCTGGGACTACAGACACCGGCCACCATGCCCGGCTAATTTTTTGTATTTTTAGTAGAGAAGGGTTTTCACCGTGTTAGCCAGGAAGGTGTCGATCTCCTGACCTCGTGATCCACCTGCCTCCACCTCCCAAAGTGCTGGGATTATCATTATAGTTTTAATTTGCATTTCCCTGATGGTTAGTGATGTTTAGCATTTTTCGTGTTTGTTGGCCATTTGTATATCTTCTTTTGAGAAAGGCCTATTCGTGTAATTTGCCTACTTTATGGTGGGATCATTTGTTTATATCTTGCTGATTTGTTTGAGTTCCTTGTATATTTTGGATATTAGTCCTTTGTCAGATGCATAGTTTACAAATATTTTCTCCCCTTCTTTAGGTTGTCTGTTTGTTCTGATGGTTATTTCTTTTTCTGTGCAGAAGCTTTTTAGTTTAATTATGTCCCATTTATTTATCTTTGTTGCATTTGCTTTTGGGGTCTTAGTCATAATTTCTTTGCTAGGACAATGTCCAGAAGAGTTTTTCCTAAGCTTTCTTCTAGAATTTTTATGGTTTCAGGTGTTAAATTTAAGTCTTTGATCCATCTTGAGTTGATTTTTGTATATGGTGAGAGATAGGGATGCAGTTTCCTTCTTCCACATGTGGCTATCCAGTATTCCCAGCGTCATTCATTGAATAGGGGGTCCTTCCCCCAATTTATGCTTTTGTATGCTTTGTTGAAGATCAGTTGGTGGTATTTGGCTTTATTTCTGGGTTCTCTAGTATATTCCATTGGTCTATGTATCTACTTTTATAACAGTACGATGCTATTTTGGTTACTAAAGCTTTGTAGTGTGGTTTGAAGTCAGGTCATATAGCGTCTCCAGATATGTTATTTTGCTTAAGAATGCTGGTATGTTTCTGTATCCTCCCAAATCTCATGTGAAATTGTAATCCCCAGTGTTGGAGGTGGGGCCTCACGGAAGGTGATTAGATTATAGAGGTGGTTTCTCACGGCTTAACACCATCCTCCTAGTGCTGTTCTCGTGATAGAGTTCTCAGGAGATCTGGTCGTTTAAAAGTGTGTAGCACCTCCCCTGCTCTCTCTTTCTCCTGCTCTGTCCATGTAAGACGTGCCTGCTTTTCCTTTGCCTTCTACCATGATTGAAAGTTTTCTGAGGTTTCCCAGAAGCTGTCATGCTTCCTGTACAGCCTGTGGAACTGTAAGCCAATTAAACCTCTTCTTTATAAATCACCCAGTCTCAGGTATTTTTTTATAGCAGTGCAAGAATGGACTAATAAAATTGCTTTGGCTATTCAGGCTTTTCTTTGGTTCCATGTGAATTTTAGGATTACTTTTTTCTAATTCTGTGAAAACTAATCTTGGTATTTTGATAGGAATTGCTTGAATATGTAGATTGCTTTTGGCAGTATGGTAACTTTCACAATGTTGATTCTTCCATCCATGAGCATGGAATGAATTTCCAGTTGTTTCAGCTATCTAGGATTTCTTTACACAGTGTTCTGTAGTTTTTCCTGTAAAGAGATTTCACCTATCTAGGATTTCTTTACACAGTGTTCTGTAGTTTTTCTTGTAAAGAGCTTTCACCTCCTTGGGTAGGTATATTCTTAATTATTTTATTTTATTTTTGCAGCTGTTGTAAAAGGGATTGAGATCTTGATTTGATTCTCAGCTTGGTCATTGTTGATGTACAGCCATGCTACTAATTTGTGTACATCGATTTTGTAACCTGAGACTTTACATAATTCACTGGTCAAATGTAGGAGTCTTCTGGAGGAGACTTTTAGGGTTTTTTAGGTATATGATTATAACATTGGCAGACAGAGTTAGCTTGACTTTCTGTTTTCCAATTTAGATTTCCTTTATTTATGTCTTTTGCCTGATTGCTCTGGCTAGGACTTCCAGTACTATGTTGAATAGAAGTAGTGAAAGTATCCATCTTTGTCTTTTTCCAGTTCTTGGGGAATGCTTTCGGCTTTTTACCCATTCAGTATGATGCTCTCTGTGGGTTTGTCATATATAGCTTTTATTATTTTGAGGTATGTTCCTTCTATGCCTAGTTTGTTGAATTTTTTTATTATAAAGAGATGCTGGATTTTATTGCTTTTTTCAGCATCTGTAGAGATTATTATAATTTTCTTCAAATTTTTATGTGGTGAATCACATTTATGGACATGCATATATTGATCCATCCCTCCTGCATCCCTGAGGTGAAACCTTCTGATCATGGGTGAATTATCTTTTTGATGTGTTATTGGATTCAATTTGCTAGTATTTTGTTGAGGATTTTTGCATCTGTGCTCTCAATACTTTGCAATAGTTTCAGTAGGATTGGTATCAATTCTTGTTTGAATGTCTGGTAGAATTTGGTTGTGAATTCCTGTGGCCTTGGGCTTTTCTTTGGCAGTTTTTTAAAATTACTGACTCAGTCTCACTGATGGGTATTGGTCTAGTCAGGATTTCTATTTCATCTTGATTCAAGCTAGTAGGGTTGTGTATTTCCAGGAATTTATCCATTTCTTCCAGATTTTCTAGTTTGTGTGCGTTGAAGTGTTCATAGTAGTCTTGGATGATCTTTTATATTTCTGTGATGTCAGGTGTAATATTTTCATTTTTATTTCTAAATCTTCTTTTAATCTTGTCTCTTCTTGGCTAATGGAACTAATGGTCTATTAGTTTCGTTCATCTTTTCAAAGAACCAAGTTTTCATTTCATTGATCATTTTAATATTTTTGTTTCAATTTCATTTAAACCTGCTCCGATCTTTGTTATTTCTTTCCTTCTGCTAGCTTTGGATTTGGTTTGTTCTTATTTCTCTAGTTCGTTGAGGTTGAGATTAAATTGTCAATCTGTGGTCTTTCAGACTTTTTGATATAGGCATTTGGTGCTATAAACTTTCCTCTCAGTGCTGCGTTTGCTGTTCCCAGAGGTTTTGATAATTTGTATTACTATTATCATTCATTTTGAAGAATTTTTAAATTTTCATCTTGAGTTTATTGTTAACCCCAAAATCATTCAGGATCAGATTGTTTAAAATTCTTGTATTTCTATAGTTTTGAGGGTTCCTTTTGGAGTTGATTTTTAGTTTTACTCCACTGTGTCTGAGAAGATACTTGATATAATTTTGATTTTTAAAAAATTTATTGAAACTTATTTTGTGGCCTATCATATTATCTGTCTTGGAGAATGTTCTATGTGCTGATGAGAAGAATGTAGTTCTTGGGTAGAATAGTTTGTAAAGATGTGTTAGGTCCATTTGTTCTAGAGTACGGTTTAAGTCCTATGTTTCTTTGTTGACTTTCTGCCTTGAAATCTGTCTAGTGCTGTCGGTGGAGTGTTGAAGTCATCCACTACTATTGTGTTGCTGTCTATCTCTTTTCATAGGATTAGTAGTCATTGTTTTATGAATGTGGGAGCACCAAAGTTAGGTGCATATATATTTAGGATTATAATATCTTCTTGTTGGATTAATCCTTTTATCATTATATAATGACATCTTTATTACTTTGTTCTCACACTGCTGATAAAGACATACCTGAGACTGGATAATTTGTAAAGGAAAAAGGTTTAGTGGATTCACAGCTCCACATGGCTGGGGAGACCTCACAATCATGGCAGAAGGTGAAGGAAGAGCAAAGGGACATCTTACATGTCAGCAGGCAAGAGAGCTTGGGCAAGGGAACTCCCGTTTATGAAACCATCAGATCTCATGAGACTTATTCACTACAATGAGAACAGTATGGGGGAAACTGCCCCCATGATTCAATTATCTCCACCTGACCCCACCTTTGACAGATGGGGATTATTACAATATTTGGGTGGGGACACAGTCAAACCATATCAACATCCTTTTGTCTTTTAAAACTGTTTTTGCTTAAAAGTCTATTTTATCTAAGAATAGCACCTCCTGCTTGCCTTTAGTTTCTATTTGTCTGGAATGTCTTTTCCACCCCTTTCCCTTGAATCTATAAGAATCTTTACATGTTAGGTGAGTCTCTAGAAGACAGCAGATGTTTGGTTTGTGATTTTTTTTTTATCCATTCTGAAAATTTGTGTCTTCTAAGTGGTGTATTTAGACCATTTACATTCAACATTAATATTGAGACGTGAGATACTGTTCCAGTCATGCTGATTGTCAAAAGATACTTTGTATTCTTCATTGTGTTATTGTTTTATAGGTCCTATGCATTGTATGCTTTCAAGAGGTCCTATTCTGGTGTATATTGACATTTTGTTTTAAGATGTACAACTCCTTTTAGAATTTCTTCTAGGGCTGATCTAGTAGTAACAAATTCCCTTAGCATTTGTTTGTCTGAAAAAGACTTTACTTATCCTTCATTTATAAAACTTAGTTTTGCTGGCTATGAAATTCTTGGCAGAGTTATTCTTTATAAAGAGACTAAAGATGAATGTCAATTCTTCTTGTATGCAAGGTTTCCGCTGAGAAAGTTAAACTTTTTGGTCATTAAATATCAATTTTAATAATTATATAATTTTGATTATTTTAGTGCCCCCTTTTCTCACTCAACATTATTTCAGTTTGAGCAATAAGTTGTATGGTCATGCAATAGTATGATCACAAAAAACACACCAATAACGAAAGTTTGAAAGACCAAACTCACATATTTTAGAATATTGAAAAAAAATGAGAGTCCTCTTTTTTACAAAATTGCATATATACATGTGTACACAAGGAGAGGGTATATAGATAGATGGATAGGTAAATAAACATGTATGTCTTGAGAGATGATAGACGGATAGATTTAGATGATGAATAGGTAGACTGATAGATCAATAGATAGATAGATAGATAGATAGATAGATACTTTACTTTACTTTCCTATGGAAATGTAAACCAACCTATTTAAACAGAGACTCTATCCAGTAAGTTTGGCTTATTTGTTTGCTTGTTTACTTATTTTAACTCAGACTATTCTATTGCAGATTCAACACCCTCTTTACTCTTGTATTTTGTGGCCAGTAAATATGCTTAGATCAAAGAAGAAATTTATCTGAAGTTTCTATATGTGAGAAGGCCCTTCACATATATTTCAGTTTGTTAGAAATAAAGCTCATGTAAAATTATCAATAAAGTGTGTGTTAAATGAGGATATAATAATTGATGATTTATAGGTGATAATCATATGGGTACACAGGGAAGAACAGAATGTATAATATCAGAAATAATTCAATAGGTCCAGAGCATAGGCTTTGTGTGTCATTTGATATAATGCAATAATTATTGATTGTGCTGATAATAACCTATAAATCATCAATTATTAATAGACAAATCATAATATTTACCTGAATTTCAGTGTAGACTATGAGTTCTCAAATATTTCCTATATCTTTATGAATGGACAATTTGCAGTATGCCACAGTTAGTGTTGCTATAGTCCTTCATAAGACAGTCAGTGAAAAATGTTCAAAGTACAAATTTCTCAGCAGATGAAGACAGCAGAAGGTGTATTTTTATGTTTATGTTTTTTTTTCTCATTCAGCATTAACAGAGACTAGACCCTTACATTACTCTAGCAGGTTCATTGTAAATATTTTAAGCTTGGAATATGTTTTGAAGTAAAATTTTCCACATTGGAATTAATTTTTATATTTAAGTCCTCATGAAAATTTTATATGCAATTTTTTGCTGTCTTTACATGTCATCTTTTTCTCTTAAATTCAATACATGTTAACATTTTATAAATCCCTGTTGTTGTTGTTTTCCAGATAAAAAATCTTTCAAAACTATTACCCCAATATCTGGAAATATACATTATAGTGGAAAAAGCTTTGGTAAGTATGCTTTGAAGAGGTCTTTCAAGAAGGAACTAAGTATGCTTTCAAGAAAGAACTTTCCTTCTTGCCTTCCTGTCTTCTTCCTTTTCTCTCTTCCTCCTTCTTTCCCTTCCTCCATTGTCTCCTTATTTTCTCCCTCTCCTCTCTTTTCCTCCCCTCCCCTCTGTCTTCCCTTTTCTTCCTCTACCCCTCCTTCATTCACTCCCTTTGTTTTCCTTCCTCCCTCCCTTCCTTCCTTCTTTCCTTCCTTCCTTCCTCTTTCTTTCACTCTTTCTTTCTTTTTATAACTTAGTGAAAGTTTTGTTTTAATTTTAAAGGCACAATACAGTTTTATTAATATTTTAAAATAAAAGATATTTTATTTTAGGTGTGTTAGATAAATCAATATTTGTGACCTTATTATGAGTAACAGCCCAAACTAGCCTAGAATGCCCTACACTATCTGCTTCCTCCACTCCAGCTCAGTCAGTATCTTTGACTTTAACCCCTAATGGCCTATCCCTTCTCTTAATCTGCTCCATCCTTTCTGGTCACATTGTTTTATTGAATACACATTTTTACCATCTTATAAAGCATATTCACTTGATATTTCTCTCTTGCAAAGTTTTCAACTAATTCAGTTTGTTGCTTTAATGTCATTTTAAAACCTTTATTGCTAACAAAAATTTCACTTCAACAATAGTAGTGTTTATATTTTTTGTTTATTCTTAAAATGTGTTTCAGCATAGTTTTTGAACAAATACACCTCTGGTTTTAAATGTATATTTATTTTTAAAATTAGTACTATTATATATTTACTAAATGCAAAACACAGACTAATCACTGGAAATTCTACTTTCAAGAATTCATATTTTAATGGAAAAGACAGATATGCAACCAAGTAATTATGATGCACTACATACATTATATATGTGTATATATAAGTTATATGTATACTTATATACCTATATATATACTCACAAAGTAACAGGATAGAATTGAGAAATATGTAGGAATTCTTAAGGAAAGGCTTCATAGAATAGATTTTTAGATGAATTACTAGCATTTAGCAGATAAATATAATACAATCAGGTAGATCCAAAAGTGTAAATTGTAGATTATATATTCTGTAGCATCTAGGTTATTTTGTTAAATATAATGTCTTTAAGATTTATTCACATTGTTGCCCATAACAGTAGTTTATTTCTTGTATACTAACGTGAAGAATACCACAATTTGGTGCTATTATGAATAAAATTGTTATCACCAATCTTGCTCATGTCTTTTGGTAGACATAATTTCTATTGGTATCTGCCTAGGAGTGAAATAGTTATATCATGGGATTGGTATGTTACCTTTAGACAATATTGGTAAACAGTTAAAAAGTTATTATAGTAATATCCTATTCTATCAGCAATGTATGAAAGGTTCAGGAATTCTGTATCATTACAAACAGAATTTATAAACTTTTAAAAATCTTAGCCATTTTAGTGGATATATAGTGATATCATATGGTGGTTTTTAGGTGCATTTGAGCATATTTTCATATCATTGTTTACTATTTGGATTTTTTAAAGAGCAAATGTATAAGTTTTCCTCATTTTAATAATTTCCTTGCTATTTTATGTGAATTCCTTATATATTCCAAATATGAGGCCTTTTTCAGATAGCTGTATTAAGGCTATTTTCTCCCAGTCTGTGGCTTAATTTTACACTCATTTAATGATGTCTTTTGATAGACATGCATTCTGAACCACAGTTAATTTAAGTCCAATTTATGTTTTCTTAATTTCCTTTTGTTTTTGATTTAAGAAATATTTTCTTATTCCAAGGACATAATTTTACTTTCTTCCATATCATTTTATATATTTTTCTTTACCTTTTAAAATAAGTTTTATGGTATATTTTTAATTGAGAGAGGTGTATGCTGTGAGGCAGGTTGTCTTTTTTCCATGTAGACATCCATTTGCTGCATCTCCACTTATGGAAAGTATCTCTTACTCCATTCAATTGTGTTAGCAATTTTTAAAAATTATGTAGTAGAATTGTGTGTGGCCTATTTCTTAGGTTGCTGTTCACTTCCATTGCCCTATTTCTGTTTTATTGAATCAATAATTCACTGTGTTCATTACTGTGGCTTTATGGTTATATGATTTATTTGGTTTTGTCCTTTTTCTAATCTTAATTATTGCTTTGACTATTCTGGGTCCCTTTTATTTAAATCCATTTTAGAATCACTCTCTACAATTTTGCAAAAATACCGTAATTTTGATTTTGGAATTACATTGAATGGTTAGCTCACTTTGGAAAGAATTGTGATCTTAACAATACTGAGTCATCCAATCTCTGAATAAGGAGAACCCCCTCACATACATCTTTACATTTTTTGTTAATTCCTTTCGTCAGTGTTCTATAGTGTTCTTGAACATCTTTGTTAGTTTTATTGTTATGCATTTGATGATTTTGTGATGCCCTAGTAAATAGTATTCTTAATTTAACATTTAAGTATTTTTGCCCTGGTTTATGAAAACATAGTTGACACACAATTTATCTTATATCCTGTTATTTTTTGCATAATTTACTCATTAATTCTTGTGAGTTTCATTTTTTGTAGATTTTTAATGTTCTATGTACACAATCATTTATGAATTTTAATTTTTTTAATTTTAAATTTTAATTTTTAATTTTTTTCTTTTTCAATTTTTACTCCTTTTTGCTATTTATGTATACATGTGTTTATCAATTTATCTATTTATTTTACTTTTATTTCATTTTATTCTTTTATTGTCCTTGCTTGACTCTGCAGTACAATGTTAAATAGACTGATGTGTACATTCCTAAATTTTCCCCTAACTTACAGATTAACCATTCTCTCTGAGTTTCATGTTAGCTCTTAGTTTTTGGTAGGTGATCTTTATAATATTGAGAAGGCTCCATTATATTCCCTGTTTTCCAAGATTTTTGTCATGGATAGCTGTTTTTCATCAAAATTTTTTTCTGCTCTTACAGAGATGATCAATGGATATAGAGAACCATACTTGTGTTTCTAAAATACACACTACTTATTTATTACATTTTAATCAATTTTTACAAATAACCTGATCTTTTATTTAATATTTTGTTTTTGATTTTAGGGTTTATGTTCATGAAATAATGGTATGTTATATTCCTTTCTTATAATGATTTTTCTCTTTGTTATCAAGATTATCCTAGCCTCATCAAATAAGTTAGTGAGTTTTCTTCTTCTTATAGTCTCTTCGAGAATTGAGATATTATGAGTATGACCCCTTCCACACATAGTTGGAAGAATTTACTCTGAAAACCTGTAGACCTTAAGTTTTCTTTGAGGAAATATTTTAAAGTACACATTAAATTTCTTTACATATGATATACATAGGGAAGTTTAGATTTTCTTTAAACTTGTTTTACTTTCTAAAAGTTAGATTGCTATGGTTTGAACGTGTCCCCTTCATAATTCACGTATTGAAATGTAATGGCTAATGTTATGGCTTTAAGGCATGAGGCAATTCTGTCATGAAAGCTTCTTCTCTCATGTATGGGATTAAGTCTCTTATAAAAGTCTCTTATAAAAGAGACTTCATGCAGCATTCTGTAGCTTGCCTTTCTGCTTTCCTCCCCATGAGGACATAGCAAAAAGGTCCTCACCAGACCAGTTTGTGGTGCCTTGATGTCAGACTTCTCAGCCTCTAAGACTATGAACAATAAATTTGTGTTTTTTACAAACTACCCAATCTGTCATATTCTGTCATAGCAGCACAAATAGACCAAGACAGAAATTGGTATCAGGAGTGAGTGTTGCCACTGCGAATGTCTAAAAATGTGGAAATAGTTTTGGTACCTGGAAATGGGTTGAAGCAGGAGCTGTTTTGAAGTAAATAATGGAATAAGCTTGTATTACTGCTAGTGGGGCATGAAGGGTGATTCTGATGAGAGCTCAGAAGAAGAGAAGTAGGGAAGTTGTGAATCTTTTTAGAGATCAGCGGTTATGAACAGTTTTTAGAAATTACTTAAGTGGTCATGAACAGAATGCTGGTAGAAATATGGACAGTAAAGGCTGTTCTTATGAGAGCTCAGATGGAAGTGAGGTCCAACGTATTGGAAACTGGGAGAAAGACCACTCTTGTTATAAAGTGGCCAATCACTTGGCTGAATTATGCCCATGCCGTAGAACTTTATGGAAGGCAGAACTTAAGAATGATGAACTCAGGTATTTGGCAAAAGAAATCTCTAAGCAGCAAGGTGTTCAGGATGCTGCATGGCTTTTCCTACTTATTTATAGTAAAATTTGAGACAAGATAAATGGTTTAAATATGGATTTTACAATTAAAAGGGAAGAAGAATGTAAAGATTTGAAAAACTCTCAGCCTTGCCCTGTAAAAAAAAAAGGTGGGGGTTGGGGGGTGGGGGGTTGGGGGAAGTATATATGAGAGAGAATAGCAAGAGTGTGTCAAGTGACCTTTAAAGAAAATTTGTGTGGATAGAGGAAGTCAGCTGCTATTTATCAACACAAGAGGAGAATAACCATAAAGACATTTTGGAGATCTTCAAGGCTGCCTTCCCATTACAAGCCCAAGAGTGCTGGGTATTTGTAAGCAAGTCAAGTTAAAGAGGGAAGCCAGAATGCTTATAGGACCTTGAGACTTGCACACCAGGGCCACCTCGGGTCTAAGATCCTTGCATCACAGCCAGGCACTTCTCTGCTGCCCTGGCTGTAGCTCAGCTGGGCCCAGGTACATCTCAGTCTGTGGTTTCAAAGGGTGCAGACTGTGAACCTTGGCTGTATCCACCTGGTGCTAACTCTCCAGGCTCCCAGAGTGCAAGAGCTGTGGTGGCATGGCTACCTCCACCTATAAGTCAAAGGATGCCTCAGAGAGACCCCACTAAGGCAATGCCCAGCAGAGACATAGGTGCTGGGCCACCCACAACACCCCAGAACTATAAAGCCAACAGGAAGGAGCACCTGGGAAAGCTGCATGCATGCATTTTCAATGTGTGAGAGCTGAAACATGGGCTGCACACAGCAAAGCTATTAGGGTGGTGCTACCCAAAGCCTTTGGGGCTCAAATCCCACCCCACTGTGTCTCGTGGGTGGGTCATGGAGTCAAAGATCATTTGCAGGCCTTAAGATTTAATATTGTTTGCTCTGTTGGGTTTTGCATTGGCTTGGGGCCTCCTATTCCCTTCTTCTTGACTCTTTCTTCTTTCTGAAATGGGAATGTCTGTCCTATGCCTGTCCCACCATTGTATCTTGGAGGCATATAACTTGTTCGATTTCATAGACTCACAGCTAGAAATGAATTTGCCGCAGAATAAATCTTGCCTTGAGTCTTACTCATATAATGTTTAGGTGAGATTTTGAAATTAGACTTTAAAGTTGATGATAGAACAAGTTAGGATTTTTTAGGACTATTTGGATGGGATGAAGGTATTTTGTACGTGAGAATGACATGAATTTTGGGAAACTAGGGGTGGAATGTTAGGGTTTGAATGTGTTCCTTCCAAAATTCAGGTATTAAAACTTAATGGCCAATGTGATGGTATTAAGGAATGGGACCATTTAGAGGTGATTAGTGCACGAGAACTTCTTCCCTTACCGATGAGATTAAGGCCCTTAGAAAAACAATGTGTAGCTTGCTCTTCTGTCTTCTGCCATGTGAGGATGCAGCAAGAAGACCCTCACCAGACCAGATGCTAGCAACTTGTTCTTGGACTTCTCCACTCCCAGAAATGTGAGGAAATAGATTTCTCTTTTTTATAATACCCAGTCTGTGTTATTCTTTTGTAGCAGGCCAAATGGACTAAGGCATAGGTTTTCAAGTAAATTTTTAAAATGATCTAAATTATCAAATTTCTTAGAATGAATTTGTAACACATTCTTTTATCTTTTAAAAACTGGTATATTTGTAGTATCAACATTTCTAATGTTCACCAATGATATTGGTGGAATATCCCTCTTTGCTCTTTAGTTGCATGTTATTATTTTGAACTTATTATTTCGAAAGAACTTTAGACTTACATGAAAGTTAAGAAACAGTAAAGATTATTTTCACAACTTCTCCTAAGTTAACCTCTTATATAATCATAATATAGTAATCAAAACATAAAAGTTAATGTTTCTACATTGTTAACTATTATAAAATTTTTGACATTTTTCCCACAAATGTCTTTTTCCTAATTCAGTCCTCAATTATAAGAGCCTACATTCCATTGAGTTCACATGTCTCTTTTTTCTACTCCAATCTGTGGCATTACTATGATCTTTGTCTTTCATGTACCTTGGCACGATTAGAGAATACGTGCCAGTTATTTTGTAGAAATGTTTCTCAGTTTGGACTTGCCTGAATTTTCTCGTGGTTACATTGAGAATCCATTTTATGTTTGACAAGAATATCCAAAAAAACCCTTTTCTTGTTAAGCTGTTGTTAAAGTAGTGTTGGTTTCATAAAACAAATGACAATGTCTGCCCTTTTCCTACATTCTGAATGATTTTTGTGCAAATGCCTTTACTTATTCTTTACTTATTATTTAAATATCCGTAACCATTAAGGTTTTTTTTTTTTGAGAGAGAGAGAGAGAGACAGGGCCTCACTCTCTCGTGCAGCCTGGAGTGCAGTGACAAAATCATAGCTCACTGCAATCTCGAACTCCTGGCCTCAACCAGTCCTCCTGCCTCATCCTTCCAAGTAGCTGGGACTACAGGCATGCACCACAAAGCCTGGATAATTTTTTAAAAATTTTTAAAGAGACGAAGTCTCACCATGTTGTCCACGCCTCAGTCTCCCAAAGTGTTGGGGTTATAGGTGTGAGCCACTGCACCTGTCCAACAATTAACCCATGTATTTCTTTATTAACCTGATATTTTAATGGGAAGGTTTAAAATTACAGAATCCACTTTAATAGTTATATGATTCTTTGAACTTTACCTTTGGCCATTTTGGCAAATGCCATTTTAAATAGTATTTTCAAATGTATTAAAATGTAATAAGTTATTGACATCAGTATTTTCACACTTTATTATCATCCTGTGATATTATAATCCTCTTTCATTCCTGATATTGGCAATTTATATCTTCTCTCTAACCTTTTATTCTTTTTAAAAGTATATATGTTTAAGATGTATACATCATGATGTTTTTATATACATAGTGTTACATTTTTATGGTAAAAGTACCTAAAATCTACTGTTTTAGCTAATTTTCAGTATATAAAACAATATTGTTAATTGTAGTTCTCGCTTTGTACATTAGGTCTCTAGACTTATTTATTCTACGTAACCCAAACTTTGTATCCTATGAATGCTGTTTCCACATTTCTCCCCACACTCAGCCCTCTGCCCCTTGACAACCACCTTTTCACTTTGTTTCCATGTATTTGAATATATTTGTTTTGTTTCGTTTAGATACCACATATAAGTGAGATCTCATGTATTATTTTCTTTTCTGTATCTGGCTTATTTCACTTAGCATAATGTCCTCCAGATTCATCCATGTTTTCACGAATGACAGGACAACCATTTTCAAGGCTTAATAATATTTCCACATGTGTATTATACATATGTATATACATAATATATAATCCATAAAATCTTAAGTCCCTTATATAAAATAGCATAGAATTTGCTCAAATCTACATTCTCCTATGTACTTTAAAACAGCCCTAGATTACTTATAATATCTAATACAATGCCTAAATATCATTTCATTCACATGGATTCAAAATAATACTTTCATGAAAAATAAAATTTCTTTTTCAGTATGATTATATGGGATCTGAAATGATGGCTGTAACACAAAAAATTGTCCAGGTTATCGGGCTTGTCAACACTGTAAGTTTTTACTTTTTCACATTTCCATTTTCATGAAAGTTTCTTTAATATAATTTGGGTTCTATCTTGGCCAATGAATAACTTAAATACTTTTTATTAGTTTAATACTCAAAATACTGGAACATTTTGTTTATTTTTTAATGTACCTTTTAAATGTAATAACTTGTTCTTTAAAAATGTACAATAAATCTTATTTTTAGATGTTTACTCAGTTCAAATTGACTGTTATACTGTCTTCCTTGGAATTGTGGTCAAATGAAAACCAGATTTCCACCAGTGGGGATGCTGATGATATATTACAAAGATTTTTGGCATGGAAACGGGACTATCTCATCCTACGGCCCCATGACATAGCATACTTACTTGTGTAAGCACAATGCTCTACATTAATAAAGATATCTGCATAAATAATTTTTTTAAATTGGTAATTTAGTGAATTTATCGTGTTCTTCAGTTTTTTCTAAGCCCCTTTGAAAGTGTTTAAGAATTAGTAGGCTTTGTCATAGAGGTGCTAGTGTACGTAAAAATATAATAAAAGTAACAATAATCAGATTTTTATTAGAATAGTTTGGAGTGTAAGTATTATTTCAAAAACCTGCATTTCATGAACTTCTATGATATTGACTTTACTACAGAAAACATATAATCCTTAGTTTATGAATGATGTAAAAACGGAGACTATTCAGTTAAAATTATTCATGATTAATACATTTCATGGCTACTTTTTACTAGGAGGGATTTGGGTTTTTTCTAATATTTAATATTTAAAAATGCTTATCTTTAGGACTGGTAAGATTGCTTCTTCCGCAAATTAAAAATTATTTTCTCTTTAACTTTTGGTAACCAAACTAAGTTGAATTTGAGCTAATAAAATTATATCCATTTTAGGAGCTATACAAGGAAATTACATTGGTATTAAAGTGAATTGATTAAAGTGAATGATTTTAGTATTTTGTATAGTTTATTAGATATTACCTAGTTTGAAGCTTTATATATTTGCAAAGTCATTTTTAAAATTTTATATAAAGAGGGTTTAATTTAATAAATAAGCTTACAAATTGTTTTGCATAACTATGTTAATAAAAAATTATAACAATGTAGTTACAGGAAACATCCTAAATATGTGGGAGCAACACTTCCTGGCACCATATGCGATAAAAACTATGATGCAGGTATTGCTACGGTATGTAATTTTTATTCTTCTTTACATCAGGATTTTTAGGCCTTATATTATATTTTATAAGTATTAATTTAAGTAGTTAAATAGTGTAAAACCACTTGATCTTTTTCTGTATGTGTATATTCATTATTATTATTTTATTGGGACAAAATTAATAGCATCTCAGAAAGTTTATTTATTTATAAAGTTCAAATACAAAAAATATTATGTGAACAAACCTTAGTGTAACCACTCACCAACTGGTCATAATGGACACGAACATTTGCTTTAGATTTTTAAATAAATAAAGCATTAGAGCAATGTTAAAGCCTCCTGCACATTTCCTCCAAGTTCAATAAATAGCAAAAATCATGAATTTGTGCTTGCAATTTTATGCATACTTTATGCTATTTTAATAAATATATGAATGCATAAATAATATATATTGTTTTTAGATATTGAAAATTTGTATGTGGATAAAACTGCTTCCTGCAAAATCTACAACCCTTAAATCATCTTTCTCAATTAGAAAATTTCTTCTTTGTAACCATATAACTCCATGTTCATTTCTTTTCAAAGAAAAGTTTTGTTGAAGTACAAAATATATTATATAGATAAAATTCCACAAGTCAAAGTATATAGCACAATTAATTTTTATCAAGTTTATGCATAGGTATAAACACTACAAAGACCAAAAAATAGAATATTATCAACACTTCAGAAGGTACTTGTGAATCATGCGTCCTCCCACTTATTACCCCTACCAAAGGAAACCACTATCCTGTTGCCTTTGTTTAATTTTACTTCTTTTTGAAGTTTATGTAAGCAGGACACAGTGTGTATTCTTGCCTGCTCTATTTTGCTCACTATTATGTCTATAACAATCATTTATGTTCTTATGAGTAGGAATGATTTGTTCATTCTTTTACTATGTATTTCTTAAAAATATGCGCATGAAGTTTCCTGACTCTTCAAATGTGAGTATTATCTATTGACTTCCTATTATTGAAGTTAGAATGTAACATCCTAATAGTTCATCATATCCATATTTCGACTCCTTCATTCCCCCTTTATAATTATATACCTCATTTGAATTGTGTCTTATTCCCTAATGAGCCAAGTAATGAACTAAGGTTAAATTGCCTTGATTGTGTGCCTTTTTGTTCTTCCTAAATTTAATAATTGCATTATATTGATTTGCGCAACAACTATTTAATAAAATTATACATTGCTTCTAGTTTTCTCCTTGTTTCAGAAATTCCTCTTTCCTTTCTTGGAGACATTCTGGAGAAATTGTCTGTTTTACCAATCTATATTACACTTGATGCATAGACAGGGTTGGAGAATTTTCAATCTGGTTTCCTTTGTATTATGTGTATCCCTCTTTCATATTTTGCTCATTTTGGTAGAAATAAGCTCCTATAATTTACTGACAAAGAAAAATGGGAAGTAAATTGTGTGAAAGTTATATGATAGACAAAATTTTAATTTTTTTATTCCAACTTTTAAATTCAAGGGTACATGTACAGGATGTGCAGGTTTGTTACCTAGTTAAAAGTGTGCCATGCTGTTTAGCTGCACATATCATTCCATCACATAGATATTAAGCCCAGCATCCTTTAGCTATTCTTCCTGATCCTCTCCCACCTCCCACTCCTCCAACCTCCAACAGGCTCCAGTGCGTGTTGTTCCCCCCATGTGTCCATGTGTTCTCATCATTCAGCTCCCACTTATAAGTGAGAATATGTGGTATTTGACTTTTTGTTCCTGCATTAGTTTGCTGAGGATAATGGCTTCCAGCTCCATCGATGTCCCTGCAAAGGACATAATCTCATTTCTTTTATGGCTGCAAAGTATTGCATGATGTATATGTACCACATTTTCTTTGTCCAGTCTATCTTGATGGCCATTTAGGTTGATTCAGTGTCTTTGCTATTGTGACTAGTGCTGCAATAAATAAATGTGTGCACGTGTCTTTATTACAGAATGATTTATATTCCTTTGGGTATATAGTCAGTAATGGGATTCATGAGTCAAATGGTATTTCTGCCTCTAAGTCTTTGAGGAATTGCCACACTGTCTTCCACAATGGTTGAACTAATTCACACTCCCATGAACAATGTAAAAGCATTCCTTTTTCTTTATAACCTCGCCAGCATCTGTTGTTTATTGACTTTTTAATAATAGCAATTCTGACTGATGTAAGATGCTATCTCATTGTGGTTTCAATTTACATTTCTCTAATGACCAGTGATGTTGAGCTTTTTTTCATGTTTGTTGGCCACATATTTTTTTTTTTTTTTATGAGAAGTGTCTGTTCTTGTCCTTTGTCCACTTTGTAATGGGTTTCTTTTTTCTTGTAAATTTGTTTATGTTCCATGTAGATGCTGGATAGTAGACCTTTGTCAGATGGGTAGATTGCAAAAATTTTCTCCCATTCTGTAGGTTGTCTGTTTACTCTGTTGATCATTTCTTTTGCTGTGCAAAAGTTCTTTAGTTTAATTAGTCAATTTTTGGTTTTGTTACACTTGCTTTTGGCATCTTTTTCATGAAATCATTGCCCATGCCTATGTCCCAAATGGTACTGCGTAGCTTGTCTTCCAGGGTTTTTTAGTTTGGGGTTTTAGATTTAAGTCTTTAATCCATCTTAAGTTTTGTATAAGGTGTAAGGAAGGGGTCCAGTTTTATTCTTCTGCTTATGGCTAGCCAGTTCTCCCAGCACCATTTATTAAATAGGCAATCCTTTCCCCATTGCTTGTTTTGTTCAGTCAGATGGTTGTATGTGTGTGGTCTTATTTCTGGGTTCTCTATTTTGTTCTATTGGTCTGTGTGTCTGTTCTTGTACCAATACCATGCTGTTTTGGTTACTGTAGCTTTGTTATATAATTTGTTGTACAGATTATTTCAACACCCAGGTATTAAGCCTGGTACCCATTAGTTATTCTTTCTGATCCTCTCCCTCCTCCTACCCTCCATCCTCTGATAGGCTTCAGTGTGTGTTGCTCCATGTGTCTAGGTGTCCATGTGTTCTAGGTGTCCATATGTTCTCATCATTCTAGGTGTCCATGTGTTCTCATCATTTAGCTCCCACTTATAAGTGAGAACATATGGTATTTGGTTTTCTGTTCCTGTGTTAGTTTGCTAAGGATAGTGACCTCCAGCTCCATCCATGTCCCTGCAAAGGACATAATCTCATTCTTTTTTATGGCTGCATAGTATTTAGAATGATTTATATTCCTTTGGGTATATACCCAGTAATGAAATTGCTGGGTCTAATAGTATTTCTCTCTTTGGGTCTTTGAGGAAACACCACACTGTTTTCAACAATGGCTGAACTAATTTACACTCTCACCTGCAGTGTATAAGTGTTCCTCTTTCTCCACAACCTCTCCAGCATCTGTTATTTTTTGACTTTTTAGTAATAGCCACTCTTACTAGTGTGAGATGGTATCTCACTGTGATTTTGATTTGCATTTCTCTAATGATCAGTTATGTTGAGCTTTTTCTCATATGATTGTTGGCCACATGTATTTCTTCTTTTGAAAAATGCCTGTTCATGTCCTTTGCCCAATTTTTATGGAGTTGTTAGTTTTTGTCTTCTAGTAAATTTCCTTAAGTTCCCTACAGATGCTAGATATTAAACCTTTGTCAGATGCATAGTTGGCAAAAATTTTCTCCCATTCTCTAGATTGTTTACTCTATTGAGAGTTTCTTATGCTGTGCAGAAGCTCTTTAGTTTAATTAGACCCCTTTTGTCAATTTTCGGTTTTGTTGCAATTGCTGTGGCATCTTCATAATGAAATCTTTGCCCCTGCCTATGTCCTGAATGGTACTGCCTAGCTTGTCTTCCAGGGATTTTATAGTTTTGGGTTTTAATTTTAAGTCTTTAATCCATCCTGAGTTAATTTTTGTATATGGTACAAGGAAGGGGCCCTGTTTCATTCTTCTGCTTATGGCCAGTTATCTCAGCACCATTTATTAAATAGAGAATTCTTTCCCCTTTGCTTGTTTTTGTTAGGTTTGTTGAAGGTCAGATAGTTGTAGGCCTGTGTTATTATTTCTGGGATCTCTATTCTGTTCCATTCGTCTAGGTGTCTGTTTTTCTATCAGTACAATGCTGTTTTGGTTACTATAGCCCTATAGTATAGTTTGAAGTCAGGTAGCAACCATGATGTCTCCAGCTTTGTTTTTTTGTTGTTTTCGTTTTTTGTTTGTTTTTTGCTTACAATTGCCTTTCTAGTCAGTCTCTTTTGTGGTTCCATAGGAATTTTAAGGTATTTTTCTCTAGTTCTGTGAAGAATGTAAATGGTAGTTTAATAGCAATAGTATTGAATCTATAAACTGCTTTGGGCAGCATGACCATTTTAACAATATTGATTCTTTCTGTCCACGAGCATGGGATGTTTTCCCACTTGTTTTTATCATCTCTGATTTCTTTGAACAGTGGTTTGTGATGCTCCTTGTAGAGATCTTTCACCTCCGTAGTTAGCTGTATCCTAGGTATTTTATTCTTTTTGTGACAATTGTGAATGTGAGTCCCTTTATGACTTGGCTCTTGGCTTGACTATTATTGGTGTATAGGAATACTAGTGATTTTTGCATATGATTTTGTGTTCTAAGACTTTGCTGAAATTGCTTATCAGTTTAAGAACTATTTGGGATGAGATTGTGGGGTTTCTAGAGATAGTATCATGTTATCTGCAAACAGGGATAGTCTGACTTCTTCTTTGGATGCCTTCTTTCTCTTGCCTGATTGCCTTGCTAGAACTTTCAATAGTATGTTGAATAGGAGTGGTTAGAGAGGGCATCCTTATCTAATGCCACTTTTGAGGAGATTTTCCTACTGTTCACTCTTTTGCACTGTTCTGATGACAACTTTGCTGTAATTCTTACCTTTTCCTCACTATGTAATGTATCTTCCCCATTCCTGGGCAGTTTTAAGATATATTACTTTGGGTTATGATATATTAGGGGGTCTGTATTAGATTTCCAGGACTGCCATAACAAAATACCACAAACTGAGCACTTAATCAACAGAAATGTATTGCTTCACAGTTCTGAATAAAATAGAGTTCTGAAATCAAAATGAACAGAGTGGTTCCTCTTGAGGGCTGTGAAAGACAATCTCTTCTCTGCCTTTGCCCTAGCTTCTGGTGTTTTGCCGGCAATCTTTGGCATTTCTTGGCTTATGGATGCATTACCCCAATATTTGCCTTTCTGTTCACATGAAGTTCTTTCTGTGTCTCTTTCACTGTATCTAAATACCTTCTTTTTATAAGAGCGCCATTTATACTGGAAGTGCAAGACCATATTTCCCTCTCTGATCTAGTATCAAAAGTCTAGCTTTTGGTTTTTGTATCTTGCCCCAAAACATAATGGTCAGCCTAGATAGCATTCCTCATATTCTGCTCTGGCTTTAACTCCTTTCAAATTCTGACACTGTAACTTTTAAACATATTTATTACAGGATAATAGGAAAGGATACTTATTAGTTTTTTTTTCATATTGCCAATTCTGTGTTTTCAGTCATATACATACAAACATGTACACAATCTTTTTTCTTTTAGCTATGCGTTACACAGATTTTCTAGTTATACATTTAAATTGATATAGAAAAATTAGACATGTTCTCAGATTTTTGTTTGTAATGATTAAAGAGCTAAGAAATATATCATTATTTATTTATCAAAGATAAATAATATGAAAAACACTTCGAGTCCACACTGTTAGCAAGCATTTTTTAATATCTTCTCACTTCATATTTATTTTTTGTTTTGTTTTGGTCTTTGAGACTGGGTCTCACTCTGTAGCCCAGGCTGGAGTACAGTGGTGCAATCAGCTCACTGCAACCCCAAACTCCTGGGCTCAAGTCATTCCCCTGCCTTCTCCCAAATAGCTGGGACTGCAAGTGTGCATCACCTTGCTGGCTATTTTTAATTTTTTTTTGTAGAGACGGAGTATCACTATGTTGCCCAGGCTGGTCTTGAATTCCTGGCCTCAAGCAGTCCTCCTGCCTTGGCTTCCCAAAATGCTGGGATTACAGGCCTAAGCCACTGCACCTGGCCCAAATTTCTTTACTGTGATTGTGTCTGGCTCTCTGGCTTCTGTCCTGTCATTTCTTCACTTTAGTCATTATACACAACTTTTCGGTAGGTCCCCATTCCAGCCCCCTATACATATACATAATGTTGGGTCATTTCCCATACTTTGTATCTCAGCCTAAATATAAATTTCACAAAGAAGATGTTCTAACTACCTTACTTAACTACCTTATTTTATACCCCTCCATAAAATTTTCTGTTGGAGTACTTTATTTTCTTAAAAGCATGTGTAACAATCTATTTTTACATAGAAAGTTTATTGCAGATTACTGTTAATTGTCTCTCTTTCTATAATATAAGTTATAGATGTGAACAAAGTCCTTTTTTTCATACATGCCACTATATTCCTACCATCTATCATAATGCCTGACACATGAGTACACTGAATTGATACCTATTCATTGGATGAATTGATTTAATGAGAAAGTGAAATAAATGTGTTGTATCAGAAATACCACCTGTTCAAAGCTATGGAATTTTGGCGTGCAAAATTTAAAACCAGAGACTATCATAGTTTGATTACTTGTTTCATGCTTCTTAATCAATAAATTAGGGCAGATAAATAAATGGCATACCAAAATAATTTTTGTGAAGTATGCTCAATATAAGAAGTATTAAAATAGAAAATATGATAGGAGTAAAAATATTTCAAGTTATTACTTGCTTTTGTTTTCACACATAATATTTTTCTCTTTCATGTCCTTTATTTTAGTATCCAGATGCAATGGGTTTAGAGGGATTTTCGGTTATTATAGCTCAACTGCTTGGCCTTAATGTAGGATTAACATATGATGACATCACTCAGTGTTTCTGTCTGAGAGCTACATGCATCATGAATCATGAAGCAGTGTAAGATGTTTTCTTAATTAATTTCACTTATATTTTTATAAGGTTGTTTCCAAAATGTGATGATGTTTTTAAACTTTTATATTCTACACCACATCAATGGCTAGAAAGTTATATCATGCTTGTAAAGTTATCACACAAAAATTCTGTATACTTAGGGATATATACTATAGATTGATCTATATCTGTGTCTGTGCACACACATACACATCACTGACATCGCATTCATATTCTTTCTTGTCATGCCCAACTTTTAAGCAGAGGTTTCAAAACTTAGTTGCTTTGTACCCATCTTAAACAAAAGTCTTATTTTGTAAACAATACTTTTAATTTTCAGTTGTTGGAAATTATATAGTCCAGGTAAAAGATAACTTCTGAGTCCATATCTATTTATGCACTAATTTTGTGTGAAGAGATTTTAGTGCCCAGTATTTGTAGATTTTTGCATGAGAGTGTCTTGCAAAAGTATGGTAATACTTATTCCTATTAAAACAAAGTATTTTAAAATAATAGAGACAATCTGATTAAATAACATTATTCTGTGTAATATTCCTCTTACTTTTTCATATTTGTTCTACAACAAATGACTATTAAAATAAGCTAAGGCATTTCTTTTTGCTCTTAAACTTCCAACTCTGAAACTTTAGAAACTATACATGTCTTTCCTTGGAGGCTTAAAGGACTACCCAGAACCTCTGTCATCTCAGATTTTGCTGTTTAAGTATTGCTATCTGAGACATGATTGTCTAACACAGTGCTATAGTGCTGTCTAATACATGATTGTCTACCATGGTGCTGTCCAATAGAAATAAAATGTGAGTCACATATGTAATTTTAAATTTTCTAGAAGCAACTAAACATAATTTTATGTTTTAATTAAGCAATTAAAAACAATTAAAACAAAATAATCAGGTGAAATTAATTGTGGTAATATATTTTAATGATATATTTTATGTAACCCAATAGATCCAAAATATTATCACTTTAACAAGTAACCAAAATGAAAATTGTTAATTGGTTATGTTCTATTCTAGTGTGTATGTATATTTGTGTTGGGTATGGATTGTGAGAGAAAGAACAGAGTCCAGGGTCACACCAATGTTATCAGCCTTAGCAACTGAAAGAATGGAGCATTCAGCAACTGAGAACAGACATGGTTGTCATAAGTAGTTCAATATCACATACAGTATATTTGAAATGTCTGTTGTGCATCTATTAGACATTTCTCCTAGATATATGTGGAAATATACATGTGAACATGTAAATAAAGATCTCCCCGGGACTTATATTTTAGTGTGAAATTTAGGTAATATGAGATGAAATTTTGAAAATAAAAATTAATGAAGCTTATTTTTACATAATGCAAAAGTGCTATATAGAAAAATATTGAAAGTAGAAGGAGAATGAAGAGGGGGCACAATTTAAGATAGTGTTGTCAAGAAAGATCTCTCTGGGAGGTAACATTTGAGCAGACATCTGACTGAAATGTGAAGGGGTGGCCTGCCCCTCCACACCTGTGGGATATCTTCTCAGGTGGGACGAGAGACTGAGAAAAGAAGTAAGACACAGAAACAAAGTATAGAGAAAAACAGTGGGCCCAGGAGACCGGCACTCCGCATACCAAGGACCTGCGCCGGCACCGGTCTCTGAGTTCCCTCAGTTTTTATTGATTATTATTTTCATTATCTCAGCAAGAGGAATGCGGTAGGAGAGCAGGGTGATAATAAGGAGAAAGTCAGCAAAAAAAAATCTGAGCAAAAGAATCTATGTCATAATTAAGTTCAAGGGGAGGTACTATGCCTGGATGTGCACGTAGGCCAGATTTATGTTTCTCTCCACCCAAACATCTCAGTGAAGTAAAGAATAACAAGGCAGCATAGCTGCCAACATGTCTCGCCTCCTGCCATAGGGCGGTTTTTCTCCTATCTCAGAAATGAACAAATGTACAATCAGGTTTTATACCGAGACATTCAGTTCCCTGGGGCAGGCAGGAGACAGTGGCCTTCCTCTATCTCAACTGCAAGAGGCTCTTTTACTAATCCACCTCAGCACAGACCATTTACGGGTGTCAGGCTGGGGGACGGTCAGGTCTTTGTCATCCCACGAGGCCATATTTCAGACTATCACATGGGGAGAAACCTTGGACAATACCCGGCTTTCCAGGGCAGAGGTCCCTGTGGCTTTTTGCAGTGCATTGTGCCCCTGGTTTATTGAGAGTAGAGAATGGCGATGACTTTTACCAAGCATACTGCTTGTAAACATTTTGTTAACAAGGCATGTCCTGCACAGCCCTAGATCCCTTAAACCTTGATTCCATACAGCACGTTTTTGTGAGCTCAAGGTTGGGGCAAAGTGGCTGGGGCAAAGTGGCTGGGGCAAAGTTACAAATTAACAACATCTCAGCAAAGCAATTGTTTAAGGTACAGGTCAAAATGGGATTTCTTATGTCTTCTGTTTCTACATAGACAGAGTAACAGTCTGATCTCTCTTTCTTTTCCCTACAAAATGAAGGAAGAAAGCTTGAACTATATAACAGAAGAGCACACTATGTAGAGGGAACAATAGACAGATGGTTAGATATAGAGATATGTAAATGCATAGCTATAGATACATAGATTTAATCACCATAACTTATTGCATTACTTTGATGAGAAAATAGGTTATTAATGCAATTTTTTTAGAGAATGTTAAAGATAAGCAATATTAAAATTTAATTATCATTGGTTGAATCCCTGCTAAAGTATAGATTTTGGGGTGGCCATCTTGTGATTTATATGATTGTGTATGGAGTGTTGTTTAGATGTGGTTTTGTTAGCAAGGTTTATTTGCCTGAGGAATATTATTTTATTTTAGGAGTGCCAGTGGCAGAAAGATTTTTAGCAACTGCAGCATGCACAACTATAGATATTTTGTTTCAAAATTTGAGGCTAAATGCCTTCAGAAGCTTTCAAATTTGCAACAATTACATCAAAATCAACCGGTGTGTGGTAATGGGATTTTGGAATCCAATGAAGAATGTGACTGTGGTAATAAAAATGTGAGTAACAAAGATTGAAACTCGAGCACAATTTTTATGTTTCTGATAAAACATAAGATATGTTTGTCATGGTATATATAAATGATATATGCAACTATGCCATTAATTTATAACTGAAATATGAGAAAGAGGATGAGTTAAGATGTATAAATCACATTCCCACAACTCTTAAATTGAGAAGGCAAATCTGTCACTAACACTAGTTTTGCATAACTGTTGTCAATCATGCTAGCAGATTGATTTTGAATATATTGGCTAAATGAAGTCCTTTTTATTATCCACATCTCAGTTCCTAACTCATTTGGCTTCATTCTCTATTTTCTCTACACTAAATATGATCCAAATTTTTCCCTATCTCTTGTTCTTGCAAGAATTGCTAGACATTATAATGAGGTTTTTAAATCCTTCTCAGACATTCCTGCATTTACAAATTTTTGGATGACCAAAATTTGTTTTATTTATTCATTTTAAAATATATGTGTACACCCAATTATAATTTCATCAATCAAATGTTCAATGAACATTATTTTCAACAGGTGAGATGACATACTTAATCTATTTTAAATATTATTGTCCTATAATATTTAATAATTTGTCTCTATTTCAATAAAGTTTCTTCATGATTTATCTCCCAACAGTTACATGAATTCCTCCTCCCTAAATAAACAGCTGTCACCACATTTTAACATACCATTAAATTCTCTCAATTTCTCTTAAGTCATCCTATATTTCACAAGGTAAAGCCTATATGTATGAGGCTGTGTGTATCTATATATGTGTATGTACACACACATATATCACACTTAAATGTATGTAGTACATATATAGTACACACACACATACATGTATGTATATATATACAAGTTTCCAATTATCTCATATTTTCCCATGCTGTCTTAGTTTTCTGAGAAGCTGTACTGTGCTCATCTTGCAGTCTCCTACCCCTAAATATGGTATCATTTACCTGCCAATAAATACTAGCTATTTTTTATGAAGCATAAAATAAAGCAAGATAATCTGGGTCTAGGTTTTCACATTTTGAGTTTCTACAACTATAGAATGTAGGCAGATTGACACTAAGAGCAGATATAGCCAGTGTCCCATCAGTATTCCCTTTATATTTGCTGTTCCGGCAGTATTTTTGTTTCAAGTACCAGAGACTATCTGCTGGAGTGTGCCTCCTGTTACCTCAGTGGTATGTGCATCCATTAGCAGGGTGGGCTCAATGTGCTTGGAAACTAATGATCAGCCATCAGATAATTATGATGGTCAGTCCCAGATTCCTTTCTCTTTGTGAGGAAATTCTCTGAGGCATTTTCTACATCATAGTTCTTTAACTGTGGCCAGTTGGTTAAATCCAGCTGCCGCCTGCCTCTTCTTGAAAATGAAGTTTTATTGAAATACAGCCATGCCCATGTGTTTGAATGTTGTCCGTGCTGCTTTTGTGCTATAATAGCAGACGTAAATAGTTGCAACAGATACTATATGACAAGTAAGTCTGGAAATAGTATTTGGTTTTTTACAGAAAATGTTTGTTAATCAAAAGGGAATTTAGAGAGTAATTTGAACTGTATGAAAGTTAAATGAAATGAAAACCAAGACATTTCAGAAAGATTCTATACAGAATCTGTGATAACACTCCTGACATCAGAGGCCCTGAAACACCATTACAGTTATCACAGATTCTATATCCAGTCACTTTGAAAAACAATTGTAGGCTTTTTGTAAAATAAATAAAGTTGTAAGTTTCTACTAATAGCAGTGAAGAAAAAATTTCTTATGCAATACTAAGAATACTAAGAAATAAAAGGTATCAAATTCAGAAAAGAAGTTAAATTGTCTCTGCAGATGACTTGATCATATATATAGAAAACGCTAGTGTCCAACAAAAATTTACAACTAATAAATTCAGTAAAGTTGCAGGATACAAAATCAATATACAAAAATCAGTAGCTCTTCCTACACTAACAACAAACTGTATGAAAAAGAAATCAAGAACACAGTCTCATTTACAATATCTACAAAAAATAAATACTTGGGAATAAATTTAACCAACGAGATGAAAGATCTGTATACTGAAAACTATAAAGCATTGCTGCAGGAATGAAAGGAAATAAATTAATGGAAAGATAAACCATGTTCAGGAACTGGAAAAATTAATATTGTTAAAATATCTATAGTGGCTAAAGTGATCTACATATTCAATGTAATCTCTATAAAAATCCCAATAACATTTTGCACGAAAATAGAAAAACAATTTTCAAATTTGAAGGAGTGGCCTGCCCCTCCACACCTGTGGGCGTTTCTCGTCGGGTGGAATGAGAGACTTGAGAAAAGAAAGAGACACAGACAAAGTATAGAGGAAGAAAAGTGGGCCCAGGGGACTGGTGCTCAGCATACGGAGGACGCGTGCCGGCACCAGTTTCTGAGTTCCCTCAGTATTTATTGATCATTATCGGACATTTCTCGGAGAGGGGGATGTGGCAGGACAATAGGGTAAGAGTGGAGAGAGGGTCAGCAGGAAAACATGTGAACAAATGTCTCTGCATCATAAACAAGGTAAAGAAAAAAGTGCTGTGCTTTTGATGTGTATATACATAAACATCTCAATGCCTTAAAGAGCAGTATTGCCACCAGTATGTCTCACCTCCAGCCCTAAGGCAGTTTTCTCCTATCTCAGTAGATGGAATATACAATTGGTTTTTACACCAAGACATTCCGTTGCCCAGGGACAGCAGGAGACAGATGCCTTCCTCTTATCTCAACTGCAAAGAGGCCTTCCTCTTTTACTAATCCACCTTAGCACAGACCCTTTATGGGTGTCGGGCTAGGGGACGGTCAGGTCTTTCCCTTCCCACGAGGCCATATTTCAGACTATCACATGGGGAGAAACCTTGGACAATACCTGGCTTTCCTAGGCAGAGGTCCCTGCAGCCTTCTGCAGTGTATTGTGTCTCTGGGTACTTTAGATTAGGGAGTGGTGATGACTCTTAACAAGCATGCTGCCTTCAAGCATTTGTTTAACAAAGCACATCCTGCACAGCCCTTAATCCATTTAACCTTGAGTTGACACAGCACATGTTTCAGAGAGCACAGGGTTGGGGGTAGGGTTACAGATTAACAGCATCTCAAGGCAGAAGAATTTTTCTTAGTACAGAACAAAATGGAGTCTCTTATATCTACTTCTTTCTACATAGACACAGCAACAGTCTAATCTTTCTTTTCCCCCCAAAATTTATAAGAAACCACATAAGACCTTAAAACCCAAGCAATTCTGAGTGAAAAGAGCAAAGTTGGAGGCATCATGATACCTGACTTCAAAATACACTACAAAGCTATAGTAATCAAAACAGCATGATAATGACATAAAAACACATAGACCAATGAAACAAAGAGCCCAAAAATAAATTGACACATTTATAGTCAATTGATTTGTGACAATAAAGCATGTTTACTAACTATCCAGTTTACTAACTGGATATTCACATGTAGAAGAATAAAATTAGACCCCTGTCTCACAAAATATAAAAAACCAGTGCAAAATGGACTAAAGACTTAAAACTAAGACCTGAAACTATAAAATTATTAGAAGAAAATATAGGAAAAAGCTCCACAACATTGGATCTGGCAATGATTCATAAATATCACACCAAAAACACAGACAGCAAAAGCAAAAATATAGAAATGGAATTATATCTAACTAAAAATCTTCTACACAGCAAAGGAAACAGTCAACAGAATAAAGAGAGAACTTAAGGAATTGGAGGAAATATTTGCGAACTGTACATCTGATAAAAGGTTAATATAAAAATATATAAAGAACTCCAACCACTCAATAGCAGGAAAACAATCCAGTTAAAAATGGGCAAAGGACCTGAATAGACATTTCTCAAAATAAGACATACAAATGGACAACAGGTATATGAAAATAAGCTCAAAATCACTAATAATCAGAGTAATTCAAACTAAAATCAGAAAGAGATATTACCTCACACCTGTCAGAATACTATCATCAAGATAGATGAATGGTAACAGATGTTGGTAAGGGTGTGGAGTAAAGGAAAGCTTTGCACACTATGATGGAAATATAAATTAGTACAGCCATTACAAAAACAGTATGGAGGTTCATCAAAAACTTAGAACTTCATATAATCCAGTGATCCCATTACTGGGTATATATTCAAAGGAAATAATAGCAGTATGTTGAAGAGATGTCTGCACTTTCATTTTAATTTCAGCCTTGTGTACAATAGCCAAGGAATCAACCTAAGTGTCTATCAATAAATGAATGGATTAAAAATCTGGTAGAGATACACAATGGACTACTACTCAGACTTTTTTAAAAGAAAAAATTCCTGTAGTGGGTGACAACCTGGATGAACCTGGAGGACATATGTTGAGTGAAATAAGGAAGGCATAGAAAAACAAATACATCATCTTCTCACTTATTGTGGAATCTAAAAATGTGAAACTCATACCAGCAAGGAGTAAAATGGTGCTACCAGGGGCTGGGGGTGGGAAACTGGGGTGATGGTAGTCAAAGGATACAGAATTTAAATGAGATAGGAGGCATAAGTTCATGGTGACTATGGTTAATAAAGATGGATTGTATACTTGAAAATTGCTAAGAAAATAGATTTTAAGTGTTTTCACCACAAAATAATCACAAGTTTGTGTGGCAATGCATGTGTTAATTAGCTTGAGTTAGCCATTTTAGAATGTATACATGTATCAAAACATCATGCTGTACATCATTAATATGTAAAATTTTTGTTGATTTTTTAAAAAATGTATTTTTAAAAAAAACAACAATAATGGTCATTAAAGTTGAAATATCACTAAAGATCTATACAGATATTAAAAAATGGTAAGATGATATCATGCACATTATATAAGTAAACAACAATCAGATAAAATTGACAAATTATCCTAAAATTGTATTTATAAACACCAACATGAGTTGATATTTAAAAAGTGAATAAATAGCCTTAAAAGAAATCATATCTATAATTTCACAACCTCTCATCAGAGAGAAGTTCATGCCACATGACTCTACAAATAATTATTTAAAAGTTAAGGAATTCTACTGATTTTAGACTTAGGAAAAAACCTAATATGCCCTAACTTCTTTGAGGATAAAATAATCTTGATGCAAAAATCTGATGAGGATATTTCAAGAATAGTTTTCATGTGTTTTTAATTGATATATCATAGTTGTACATATTTTGGGGGTACATGTTATATTTTGATACATGTATACAATGTGAAATGTTCAAATCAGGGTAACTGGGATATCTTTTCTTTGTGTTGGGAACATTACAATTCTTCTCTTCTAGCTATTTTAAAATATGCAACAAATAATTTTAAACTATAATTTACTTATTGTGCTATTGAACACTAGAACTTATGTTTTCTATTTAATTGTATTTCTGTACCCATTAACCAACTTCTATTCATCCCACTTTCCTTCCCAGCCTCTGGTAACAACCATTCTACTCTCTGCCTTCATGAGATCCACTTTATATGCTTCCACACATGATTGAGAACATGCGATATTTGCCTTCTTGTGTCTGACTTATTTCACTTAAGATAATGTCCTCCAGTTACATCCATGTTGCTGCCACCGACAGGATTTCATTCTTTTTTTTTTTTTGGAGACAGAGTCTCGCTGAGTCACCCAGGCTGGAGTACAGTGACGTGATCTCAGCTCACTGCGAGCTCCGCCTCCCGGGTTCACGCGATTCTCCTGCCTCAGCCTCCCGAGTAGCTGGATCTCCTGACCTGGTGACCCACCCGCCTTGGCCTCCCAAAGTGCTGGGATTACAGGCGTGAGCCACCGCACCTGGCCGATTTCATTCTTTTTATGGCTGAATAATGTTCTATTGTGTATATAAACCACGTTTTCTTTTTCCATTCATTTGTTGATGGGCTCAGGTTGATTCCACACCTTGGCTATTGTAAATAGTGCTGCAATAGACATGAGAGTGCAGATATCTTTTCAGTATACTGATTTCCTCTCTTTTGGTTGTATATCCAGCAGTAGGATTGCTGGATCATGTGGTAGTTCTATTTTTTGTTTGTTGAGGAAGCTTCATACTACTTTCCATAATAACTATAATACTTTAGATTTCCATTAACAGTGTGCAAGCGTTTCCCTTTCTCAGCATCCACATTAGCATTTGTTACTTTTGGCATTTTTTGATAATAGCCATTCTAACTGGGATGAGATGATATCTCATCGTGGGTTTGATTACTATGTCCCTGATGATAACTGATGAACATTTTCTTCATATATCTGTTGTCATTTGAATGTCTTATTTTGAGAAGTGCAGGGGATTTTTCTCCATTTTTAAACTGGATTATTTGGTTTTTGCTATTTGGTTGTTTGAGTTCCTTATATACTTTTATATTAAGCTATTATCAAATGTGCAATTGGCAAATATTTTCTCCCATTCTTTAGGTTGTGTCTTCACTCTGTTAATTGTTTCATTTGCTGTACAGAAGCTTTTTAGCTTGATGTAATTCCATCCATTTTTACTTTTTTTCCCTCTGCTTTTGGTCTTGCTTAAAAAAAACTTAGCCCAATTTCCTGTAGTGTTTCCACAATGTGTTCTTCTAGTAGTTTCATATTTTCAGGTATTACATTTAAGTCTTTAACTCACTTTTAGTTAATTTTTGTAAATGGTGAAAGATGGAGATCTAGTTTCATTCTCTTGCATATAGATATTTCATTTTCCCAGTGCCATTTATTAAAGAGACTGTTCTTTTCCCAGTGTATGTTGTTGGATATGTCCATCCATATTTCTCATGAACACAAAATGTTCACTAAATGATTAACAAATTGAAAATAATGATACAACATATACATAAACAGTAACATTATGTTCTGTTGTTGGGGATATTGTGGTTTATTTACAGAATGTAAAAAAAGTGATCAACTCAATGGATAGATAACAAATTTTGAGAAAAAAAGGAAAAGAGGGAAACTCACTATATTTAAGAAAGGGTATCTGTAAAATCTACAGTTAACATCATGCATAATAGTTGTTCTCCCTGAGGTCAGAAATGAGGCAGTGATATCTGCTGTCATCTTTCACACTTATTACTGAATGTGATAAACTAGCCACCAAAGCAACAAAAAGAAAATGCATAATAGTCGGAAGAGAGGAAATTTAGCTTTCATTATTTATAATCATATCATTGTATGCATGAAACCCCAAAATAATCTAGAAATAAATTATTTGCACGTATAAATGAATTTATCAAGGTCACTTGTTTCATAGTCAATTCATAAAAATCAAATATTTCTTTATAAATGATTAGAAGAAAAAAATTTAAAACAACAGCATCTACAGTAATACCCAGGAACATGAAATACTTAGAAATATATATAATAAAACATGTATAAGACTACAAAATAAAAAACTGCAATTCGTTAGGAGAAAAATTATGGGACTACTTAATCAATGTAAGGATATATCATGTTTTAAAATTAGAGGAATTAATATTGCTAAGATGTAATTTTTTGTCCAAATTCATCATCCCCAAGTGCAATTCCAATTCATATGCTAGCAGGAATTGTGTTTGTATATGTGTTGGTGTATGTAAATAGACAAGCTGATTTTAAAGTTTAAATGGAAACATGAAAGGCACAAAGCTAGCCAAGGTGATCTTGAACAAAAAAACAAATTTGGTCCTCTGAAATTTTCAGAAATCTATTTTCATTATAAAATTATAGTTATTAAGGCAGTATGGTATATGTGCCTGGACAGACACAGACAAATGAAACAGAATGGAATCTAGAATACACCTACATAAATGTAGTTACTGTTTTGTGACAAAAAGGACAGAGGAATGCAGTGTAGAAAGGATGCCTTTACAAAAAATGATGCTGGGACAATTCAATATACATAAGAAATAGTCTTTACCTATTTGGTTTATATATAGAACCTAATTCCAGATATATTGTTGATAAATGTGTAAAGGTAAGAAAAACACAAAACAAAGTATAAAACATAAGTGAATATGTAGTCTAATAATTTTCTCTAAATTTCAAAATTACCTAATATTTACAAATTAGATTTTGATAAAATAAAATATCAGATAAGAGATTTAAAGGGTAGATTATACAACAGGAGATTGTTTTCTCCACATAAATGTGACAGAAGATATGTACTCAGATAAAGAATACATATAAATCAATAAGAAAATGACAGACTTTCAGACAGAAGAATTGACCTAATTCTTAAACAGAAACTTTCAAAGTGGATATACTAATCACTAATAAATTTGTGAATCGATGCTCAACATCCCAAAATGCAGATTGAAAGCATAATTTGAAAACAACAAAACACCATCAGAATGGCGAAGAAGAAAAAATTGGTGAGGATGAGTAGCTATTAGGCACTACTGTTGGTAGTGAAAATTGGCACGAGTGAAAAGTGCTATTTTATTGTAAAGTTGAACACATACATAACTGTGATCCAGAATTTCACTCTTAGGTATATATAAAACATAAAACATTCATATCGTAATAGCAAAGAAAAGAAAGCAGAGAAATAGCCCAAATATTCTTCTTCAGCAGAATGAAAAACAAATTGTGCTATAATGATAAAATAAAGTATGCTGCACAAAACCAAGTGGTTGAATTCAATAAACATTATTTTGAGCAAGATAACCTAGACCAAGAAAATCATAGTAAGTTAAAAAAATAAAACTATTATAGACTGTTAAAAGTCAAGATCATATTTCTCTTTATTGGTTAGTAGTCACTAAAAAGGTTTTTGTTTGTTTGTTTTTGTTTTTTGAGACAGCTTTGCTTTTACCATCCAGGCTGGAGTGCAGTGGCTTGATGTCAGCTCACTCTAACCTCCGCCTCCCAGGTTCAAGTGATTCTCCTGCCTCAGCCTACCAAGTAGCTGGGATTACAGGTGCCCGCCACCATGCCTGGCTAATTTTTTTTTTGTATTTTTGGTACAGATGGGATTTCGCTATGTTGCCCAGGCTGGTTTTGAACTCCTGGACTCAAGTGATCCACCCGCCTTGGCCTCCCAAAGTGCTGGGATTACAGACGTGAGCCACAGTGCCTGGCCTAGTTAGTAAAAAGGAGTTTAAGGGAACATCTCAAGACTTGATGACACTGTTCACATTGTTTTGGGGAAACGTCAATCTCTTCTAGAAGTGTATTCAACATATAACTTTAGATATGTTAATTTTAAAGGTAAACAGTACATCTAAAAAGTAATATATTGGAAATTGTATTTTCAATGAAAAAGACATGAAAGAACAGTCTTTATCGTCTTAAAAATGAGAAGAGAGGAAAAGCAAAACAAAAAACCTACGATACCTCATAAATATTAAAAATATAATGATGTCATAGTAAGAACATAACATGTCAGGAATAGACATAACTGTTAAAAGGTTATATTTTCCTATTAAATGAGAGACACTTGTATTATAAAATATCCAGCTGTATGCTCTTTACATTTCCTTATCTACAGTAATCAAAACACATAGGGAATTGTTTTGGGAATCTTTGAGCTGAGATTACCAATGGCACTTTTGCTGATGCAAATTAATAATTCGTTGCTTTTTATTAACTAAGTGAAATGAAACATTTATAAATCAAAGAAAAAGAATCTATGGCAAATTCCTTAAATTGTTTTATTAATATAATTGTGGTAGGCAGAATATTGTCCTCTTGAAGTTGCCCCCATCTCATCCTTGAACGTGTGTGCATGTTATTTCACATGGCAAAAGGAACTTCACAGATGTGATTAAGTTAAAGACCTTGTGGTGGAGGCAATATACCACATTATTCAGATGCATCCAATTGCTCAGATTTTTTAAAGCAGAAGAAGAAAAGCTGATAGTGATGTGCTATGACAAGAATTTGACTTCCCTTTACTGGCTTTAAAGATAGAGGAAAAAAAACATGAGCCGAGGAATTCGATTGGCCTTCTAGGAGCTGAAAAAGGCAGGAAAATAGATTCTACCAGAAAGCTTCCAGAGAAGAACGCAAGCCCACCAACACCTTGAGTTTTAGCTCATTGGACTTCTACACTACAGAAGTTTAGATCATATGTTTGTATTGTTTTAAACCACTAAGTTTGTGGAAACCTGTTAAAGTAAGAGGAGACAAACACAATTATACTAAGTAATAAGTGGGTTATTTACGCTGGTTTCTTAGTTTACCACTGCTGAGATCTCTTTCCCAGAAATCTAAGTAAAAATAACACTGCATTAGGGAGGGTTGAAAACGCAATAATGCTTCTGGAGAGCACCTTACATGCCCCTCTTCATTATAACCTGAATGTTGGAGGGCAGATGTTCCATTACAACTTTTCTTATTTGAGTTGTGGAGAGGAGTACTTCCTATATTCTCTAATTAACATTTTAAAATAATGTATTTTTCAAAATTGAGAACAAGATGAATGATAAATGTAAAGAACACTTCACATTTCCAACTTGATCTCTTGCTAGAAAACATTTAAAATAGTTTTGGGAAATGAGAATGTCTAAGTCTTAATATAGAATGCCTCAGGGAAATTTGAGACAATTATAATGTGTGACTGATTTTTAAAATAACCCATAGAATTTTGAAAATTACGTATATTCTTTTTTCATTATAAAGTTCCCTTGCTATTAGATTATGCTTTTTAGTGACTGTTGTTATACATTATCTGATAATTGATTAGTTGTTTGATAGCTAAAATAATTGATTGGATTTTTACACGGAAAATGACCTACGAAGTCTTAATTTTCAAACATATTTTCTAAGGATCTGCTAGTATTGGAATGAATAATTTTTTTAAAAAAACAAGCAAATACACAAAAAAGCAAGTATGTGTGTGATATATTATGATAGAAAACCAAATTATAAACATTGAACAGTATATAAGCGATAGCAATTACTAAAAATGTAAAAACTAAGAAGATGGGCAATATAGTGAACTTAATATAACCAATGAGGTGTCTCTGAACTATATAAAACAAAATACATGGAATATGCACATATCCATCCATGGAATATGCACCCTGAAATATATAAAACAAAATACATGGACTATGCACTTGTCCATAGTCCATAAGGCTTTAATATACCTCTTTCAGGCTATCAAACAACTAATAAATTGTCAGATAATGAATAACAACAGTCACTAAAAAGCATAATCTAATAGCAAGGGAACTTTATAATCAAAAAAAGAATATACATAATTTTCAAAATTCCATGGGTTATTTTAAAAATCAGTCATGCATTAGATCATGCTGAAAATAATTATAGATACCAAAAAATCTGAAAATAAACATATATTCCTACAACATAATAAAGCTGGATATTAACCTAAAACACGTTGTCCCTGAAAATCCATCTGCAAAGAAAAAGAAATGCTTTATTTTTAAAGACATTTAAACTGGGGGGAGGGGTGAAGTCTCGAGTTTTTGTATGTGACTGAAGTTTTTATCAGTATACAATAATTTATTTTAACTATAAGATATTTTATGTAAGCCTTATGATAACCACAACACAAAAACTATGGCAGGTGCACAAATGAGAAAGGAATTAAAACTTAACACAAAAGAAAATCACCAAATCACAAGGAGAAACAACAAGAGAAGAAGAACAAAAGATCTACAAAACAACCAAATAACAACTAAAAAAATGGCAGTAGTCAATTCTTGCCTATAAATAGTTACTTTGAATATAAATGGATTAGATTATTGAATCAGAAGACACAGAGTGGCTGAATGGATCTTTTAAAAAGATTAAATTATATGCTACATCCAGGAGCCTAGCTTTAGCTTTAAGGACCCACATAGGCTGGAAGTAAAGGAATGGAAGACTATATTTCATGCACATAGTAACCGAAAAAGAACTGGGACAGCTATATTAATAACAGATAAAGTAGACTTCAAGTGGAAAACAGTCACAAGAAACAACAAAATACTTAATGAAAATGGTACAATTCATCAAGAATACGTAACAATTGTAAATGCACCCAATACTGAAGTACCTAAGTATATAAGGTAAATATTAACAGACATTAAGGGAGATATAGATGGCAATACAATATAATAGGAGAGGATTTTAATACTCCACTTTCAACAATGGACATATCAACCAGACAGAAAATTAACAAGAAAGTACTGGAAAAGCTATTTTAAAAGAATAATATGAACATTCCAGTCCTGTAATTAGGAAAATATAAAATAAGCATTAAAAAGTAGTAATTCTAATCAATAATAGCAAATGCAAACATTTATAATCTGTGAAATATTAATGCAATATTGTGCAGAAACAGAGTTAACCTACCAGCCCTGAAGTTGCCATCTTTAGAAAGACCTGCTTCTAAGGTTGGCCTTCAGTTCAGGTCTGAGAACTTGAAGTTTTAAATGTTCCATAGATGATAATGTTGGTTTGCTTTCCCAGACTGTGATGTTGAACAACTTAATTTATGGTAGATACCTGCTTCCTTTTGGGATTCTAGAATTTTGGTTACTGTGATTGATCATTTAAGTACATGATCAGGATGCCTATATGACCATACCCAAATAAAAATGCTGAGTCTCAAATGGGCTTCCCTAGGCAGAAGCATTACATGCAATATTGCCTTTTTGCCAATAGAGAAGGGAACATGCTTATTGTGCTTTCTCTTACACTGGGTAGATGAAATTTGTCTAAGGAATTCTCCAGATTTTATCAGATATGTATTTTTCCTTTACTAATCCAGTGTATATTTTTGCTCTTGTTGTAATAAATCTTATATGTAAATAAAACTGTTTTCTAAGTCCTATAAATGTTTCTGGCTAATCGTCACATATGTGTGGTGTTGGGGACCCTGGAAACATTAATGAATTAACATTGGCATAGTTATTTATGTAAAACTAAAGACATATGTAAGGGACATTTAGGAATGATAAAGAGGACATTGAAATATGGAGAATATTTAAGATGTTATTAATACATTCCAATGCCTTCATAATATTGGTGATTTCATAGTATAAATTTAAAGTATTAACTCATGACAGTAGTCAGCAGTGTTACAATTATTAAAATATTAATAAATTACCAAAAATATATAACAAAGGTTTAAAGCACCTATGGAATATTTCTATCCTTGAGGAGTATTCAAGGTTTAAGAATTAACAAATTATTTTTTGTTGCTTTAGCAAGGACAGTTTTGATTTTTTAGAGTGCATGATTGTGAATATACAATGACTATCAGATTTAATTTACACTATGGCCTCAGCAGTTATGTCCACTGTTGCATTTGCATGGTCAGTGCAAATGCCAGCACAATAGAAAAGGTAAATAAAGTCTAAGTTTTATTTAAAAAGTTGCTTTCACCTCATAGATCTACTGAAAATATTTTTGAGCCCCCCCCCGCCCCAAGATCTTCCAACTACATTTGGAGAACTTCCCATTTAAACTAACCGATAGACAATAAAGATGCAATATTTAACTCATTACAGTAGCAAAAATGGGAGAGAAATAGTAATAGTGTTGCCAAAAATGCAATAAATAATGAAATAAAAAAGCAAATTCACTACACTAGTAAAATTAAAACTATGTAAAATTACAAGTAAAGTTAATAAACTTTTTTAAAATAAATATTTTTAAACACTTCAAAGAGCAGAATGATGCAACAAAACTGAAAGAAACATAGAGATGTGAATAAAAGCATAGCTTTTTCCTGGGATGGGAATACTTAACGTCAAACAACATCCAATTAGATCTCTAAAGTACCCATAAATACCTCCCTAAATTGAACTATTTTTCTACGAAAGCAGATTCTAAATTTCATCTAGAAAGAAAAACTAAGCAAATATCCCTTTTAGTAATTTGGAAAAATGACCATTTAAAAATGCCATGATTAATGATATATATAGTATTGATGAAAGAATAAACAATAAAAAAATGAAAGAAATAGTCTGTGTTTTGATCATTATTGTATCATCTGTACATAGGATAGTGTCTGGCAAATATCACATGCTCAATAAATACTTGTTGATTGAATAAATGTAAGGATAGTGTAATTATCTTGACAGCAATACGTAATTTGTATCACTGGGTAAGGAATTACTCTCCAGTATATTCCGAATACCCCATTAGGAATAGTGCGAATTGGAAGGTTTGTTTAAAAGTTTTTCTTAAAGAAAACTAAGGAGGAATACAAAGGAATTTTTATGAAAGTAGCTGAGTTTGGGGAAAACTTGCCTTACAAAATATCAAAACATACTATAAGGCTGTTTAATTTCACTTGCAGTGTTATTGAGCCATTGGCTGATAAAGAAGTATAGATGTCTATACATCTGTTTCTACCTATTTATACATCAGTATTTATATCTGTCATCAGATCTATCTAAATATGTAAAAGTTGTATAGAGAGATAACATTTATTTCTAGGGTGGAAGTGGTTAATTTCATCAATATTAATTTATAAGCTGGATGCATTCCCTGTGAGAAAGGGAGAAGCGCCTGTGACATCCAGGATCTGACCTGGTAAAATCAGTCAGGCTTTGGTGGTGTTAGGAGCTGATGTGGCCCTCATGTATGGGCGTTGGTGTTCTCTTATTGAACATAAACAATGTGACAAAAGGTCAAAATCAGACTACGAAATTCTATTATTATGATGAATCAAGAGAGAGAAACAAGGCCACTCTTCAGTTATGTTTAAACACAGAAAACACATGCACCAAAATGACTAAACACTCACCTATCCTAGCTAATATGAGTAGTTGCTGCAACTATACCACTTTCAGCTTTAACATTGGCCCAGTACTTCCTCCTAGATAAGAATTATTAAATTTCCCAATCACAGAATTAGTCCCTGGTTCCTGACAGCATTCAGTCCAGAGCAAAGTCCAGACTTCTTAAACTCCCTCTAAAAATCACCTAACACAAGCCCAGATCTTATCATTAAACCCTCCTACTGCAGTATTCCACGGTCCCCTTGGTGTGTGTTCTTTGCTGCATCAAGCAATAAGCCTAATTTGTAACACTACAGATATGTTCTAGGTAGTTTTTGTTGAAAGGGCATTGACACCTGTATCTTCATAAATATCCTCCATTTTACACAAATGGAAGCTCTTTTGTACCCACTCACCCATACAAATGTGGCTGCACGCACCTTGTTTGTACCTGGGTTCACATATATGATGACTGCTAATAAATATTTGAACAAATATTCCACAGCATATAGAGGGTTACATTTTACAAAAAGTAAAGCTATAAGCCTTAAAATTAGCAATAAAATATAAGAATAAACTACTGATACTGTTTTATAGTCTTGGCGTGGTGGAGGTCTTGATAATCAATACATAAAACCCAATAGTCCTAAAGGAACAAGAATATTACAAATTACTCAAATTGATAGGCACCAGTAACAGACCAATTATAGACTGCAAAGAAACATTACAAAAATATAGAAAAGAGAGGCTGGGTACGGTGGCTCACGCCTGTAATCCCAGCACTTTGGGAGGCTGAGGAAGGCGGATCGCCAGGTCAGGAGATAGAGACCATCCTGGCTAACACGGTGAAACCCTATCTCTACTGAAAATACAAAAAAAAGAAAAAAAAAATTAGCCAGGTGTGGTGGTGGGCACGTGTAGTCCCAGCTACTCAGGAGGCTGAGGCAGGAGAATGGTGTGAACTGTGAGTCCATTAAAACTCTTTATTCTTCTTTTTTTTTTTTTTTGACAGAGTCTCGCTCTGTCACCCAGGCTGGAGTGCAGTGGTGCAATATCGGCTCACTGCAAGCTCTGCCTCCCGGGTTCATGCCATTCTCCTGTGTCAGCCTCCCAAGTAGCTATGACTACAGGCGCCCGCCACCACACCCAGCTAATTGTTTTTTTTTAATTTTTTTTTATTTTTAGTAGAGATAGGGTTTCACCGTGTTAGCCAGGATGGTCTCTATCTCCCGACCTGGCGATCCGCCTTCCTCAGCCTCCCAAAGTGCTGGGATTACAGGCGTGAGCCACTGTACCCAGCCTCTCTTTTCTATATTTTTGTAATGTTTCTTTGCAGTCTATAATTGGTCTGTTACTGGTGCCTATCAATTTGAGTAATTTGTAATATTCTTGTTCCTTTAGGACTATTGGGTTTTATGTATTGATTATCAAGACCTCCACCACGCCAAGACTGTAAAACAGTATCAGTAGTTTATTCTTATATTTTATTGCTAATTTTAAGGCTTATAGCTTTACTTTTTGTAAAATGTAACCCTCTATATGCTGTGGAATATTTGTTCAAATATTTATTAGCAGTCATCATATATGTGAACACAGGTACAAACAAGGTGCGTGCAGCCACATTTGTATGGGTGAGTGGGTACAAAACAGAGCTTCCATTTGTGTAAAATGGAGGATATTTATGAAGATACAGGTGTCAATGCCCTTTCAACTAAGACTACCTAGAACATATCTGTAGTGTTACAAATTAGGCTTATTTTATGTATATGTATTTTACATATATGTAAAGACAACCAGATATCATATAAAATCTGTTTCTGTTATCTAATGGGAAGAGGGAAAGAAAAAAACCCTGCTATGCAAAATGGTCAAAAATATATGATTATTTAATTCATAAATAAAATTGCACAAATGCAAATTTATGCACAAACTCACTAGTAATCAGAGAAGTAATAATGAGAGCTTTGAGATCATTTTTCCATTCCTTGTTACAAATTAAAATGATTGGTCATAATTAGTACTGCTATGTATTGTGGTACAGGGAACGCGTCTTCATTAACTGCTAGTGAAAGAATATGTACACACACACATACATTTATACAACATTATTTAACTTTGGAAGGTTAAACAGTAAATTATACAATGTGATTACCTCTAGAGAATCTGGAGAATGTAATTATAATTTCAACTTTTGCTCTAGATTTTATACGTTATTTGATTGTATAAGCATTCGTCTATTTACATGCATACACATGAAAAAGTGTGAACAAATGGAAATTTCAGAATTAAGAAGAATCCTGCCTTCATATTAAAGGATAAGATCTTTGAAACTAGATCTCTGAGTAAATAAAATTGTTTAATGAAAGAGTTAAGA